>NC_142587.1:65449242-65752272 GCF_965207765.1 Zootoca vivipara | reverse complement strand
GTTGAGCTGCTATATGGTGGTGCACTTAGTACCTAGACACTTCTCTGCACTTTGGGCTCTGTGTGCTCAATAGAAGAACCGGATTGTGCCCTAAGTAATGCAGTGAATGGAGTGGGAGGCTCCACAGGCTTTCACAACTTTTAATATCCTTAAGCTAAACAAATATCTATAAGCCAGGAAGAAAGGAGAAAAATAGGTTATTGTAGCTCCAGGAAACCTTTTGTAAAAATCCTGCTATTATTAAATGTGGTCATCTTGACAGTAAAGCCCAAACAGCTTTCTAAAAGGATTAGCTGTACTGTAATATTGGAAAATGAAAACTGATGGCCTGATATTACAACAAGTGAGGATTATTGGATAGGTAGATATAATTTTAGTTTCTCCAGAACACACTGAGAAGTAGAGTGTTGAACGAAAGTGGTTTTTTATTTCTTATTTATTTCTTCTTATTATTATTTTGAAGCTGTGTTCTGGATTGTATATGGATCCAGGTGTGATGGATTCTGATTAGAAATTGACGTCACTTGGAATTTTTCCTAGTTGTCTTTCTTTATTGAGTCTCTTTCATCTCATTTGACTTTATGGATACATCTGCACCATACATTTGAAGCATAGTGGGCCAATTATTCATAAATATGGCTGGTCCTTTTTCTTATATAATTCTCAGAATTTCCAGAGGGTGATTTTGAGAAATGAGAGCTGGCTCGGGAAATGAGCATTGATTTTATTACATATTAAATATTCAGGAATTGCATAGGATTAAGAAAAACCAGCATTGCTGCCTAACTTTCCATTATTTTCTCCAACCCTAAACCACAGACTCATATAATGTCTAAAAGGGCAGATGTGCACCATCTGGTCACCTGCCAGAACTTGTTACCCACTTTGTTATCATTAGAGAAGCATCTCTACAGGGTGGTTAGGTACAAGATGATGGGGAATTTATGCTGGGGCCATGCTGGCTCTTTACTGGCTGTTGAATGTGAAACATTTCAATAGATTCCAGTTAATCAATGGGAAAATATTGTCACCCCAAAGCAAAAATAAAAGCAGGAATGTTTTCTGGTCAATCTGCACAATTCCTATGTATATCTCCTCAAAAGTGAGTCTCACTGAGTTCAAGGTGCTTCTTCCCAGGGAAGTGGTTATAGGAATCCAACCCATTTGCTCTCCACAATGCAACATTTTAATGTGGTTGTCACTTGCATTACATATTTTTGTCCATGTATGTGCGCACATATATCTTAAAATATGCATACATTTTTTATTGTGTGTGTTTCTAACAGTATTGGGGAGTGGGTGGCGCTGTGGTCTAAATCACTGAGCCTCTTGGGCTTGCTGATCAGGAGGGGTGAACTCCCATTGCTTGGTCCCAGCTCCTGCCAACCTAGCAGTTCAAAGCATACCAGTGTGAGTAGATAAATAGGTATCACTGCAGCAGGAAGGTAAACAGCATTTCTGTGCATTCTGGCACTTGTCACAGTGTCCCGTTGCACCAGAAGCAATTTAGTAATGCTGGCTACATGACCCGGAAAGCTGTCTGTGGACAAACGCTGGCTCCCTCGGCCTGAAGCGAGATGAGCGCCGCTTAGCCAAAATGCTGAGTTGCTGTGGTCTGTTACGCAACTGTGCAAACCTCTGCAGTTGCTAAGTGTGTGTTGATGTATTCCTAAATCAATCACTATGATGTCCGGGTGCTGAGGAAGCCTAAGAAGCTCCCGAACAATTGCCCAGGAAATAGGGATCATGCCAGTCGGGCATGTGTCTCTGTCAGGGTCCTACTCGTGAGTAGGCCATTTCCTGACACCCCATAGTCAAGTTTGACTGGACTTAACCATCCAGGGGTCAAGTTTGACTGGACTTAACCATCCAGGGGCCCTTTATCTTTTTTCTAACAATATTGTTATAAGTTTGGGGGTGGGTTGTATGCCTGAGCCCCTTTCTATTGACTTCCTGGTGAAGTAATGGCCATCTATGAATGGGTCATTAAGGTAACAAAGGAAGTGGCTCTGTACCAGATAGCAAATGGGTGGACCCTCCTTCCTATACTTGTTGGTTGGTGGAAAAACAAAGGCCAGAGTTGATATTTTGAGTCATATGAGCTAGAAGCTAGAAAAAGGGCTTACAGAGATTAGGGTAGCATGCACCAATATTATACCTGGATGTTGTTGTTTAGTCGTTTAGTCGTGTCCGACTCTTCGTGACCCCATGGACCATAGCACGCCAGGCACTCCTGTCTTCCACTGCCTCCCACAGTTTGGTCAAACTCATGTTCGTAGCCTCGAGAACACTGTCCAACCATCTCGTCCTCTGTCGTCCCCTTCTCCTAGTGCCCTCCATCTTTCCCAACATCAAGGTCTTTTCCAAGGATTCTTCTCTTCTCATGAGGTGGCCAAAGTATTGGAGCCTCAGCTTCATGATCTGTCCTTCTAGTGAGCACTCAGGGCTGATTTCCTTAAGAATGGATAGGTTTGATCTTCTTGCAGTCCATGGGACTCTCAAGAGTCTCCTCCAGCACCATAATTAAAAAGCATCAATTCTTCGGCGGTCAGCCTTCTTTATGGTCCAGCTCTCACTTCCATACATCACTACTGGGAAAACCATAGCTTTAACTATACGGACCTTTGTCGGCAAGGTGATGTCTCTGCTTTTTAAGATGCTGTCTAGGTTTGTCATTGCTTTTCTCCCAAGAAGCAGGCGTCTTTTAATTTCGTGACTGCTGTCACCATCTGCAGTGATCAAGGAGCCCAAGAAAGTAAAATCTCTCACTGCCTCCATTTCCTCCCCTTCTATTTGCCAGGAGGTGATGGGACCAGTGGCCATGATCTTGGTTTTTTTGATGTTGAGCTTCAAAAAGCTTCAAAACATAACTTCTCTAAGTTATTTAAGCCCCTTCGCCACGACAAGGCAGTGATCCATGAAGGGGATTATACCTGGATAGAATATGCATAATGATATTTTAAAATATGGTCTGTCATTTGTAGAGGAAGCAACAGGTTTTTTGTGTGAAATGTATCCAAGGGACAAATCAGTAACCATTTTTTCCACTTTTTTTTTTACTTTGTGCATATGTGTTTGTATTATTTTTGCTCATGGAGGGATTGAACATCCATTAAATTGAGCATCCATTAAAAGAAAAAAGACATAGTCTCAAAAACTTTTTGTTAGTAATTGTAAAACAGTCTGTACCTTCTAAATCTTTTCAACACATAATGTTCTACCGCTCTTGAATACTGTGTGTTCTGTGGAAAGTCTGGATAGCATTCTTGCTTTTGCCAATAGACATGGCAAGCTTCAAAGAATTGATAAAACTCTCCTCATCACTTGTCAGGATGTGGTAGATGAATGGCTTTCTGGGGTCACAGCACCATGAAAATGCTTACCCTCCAACATGGCGCAGACAAAAATAGCGACACTTTTGGAACGCCTCTATCTTCATGCCAGGGATCAATGCTTGAGTGCCACCCATTATACATTGCTAGAGGCTCTTTTCCATCTGCTATACTTTGCATCCATTAACTCTGTAATGTCTTGCTCTGAAGCAGTAAGTTGTCCATTCCCTTAAACTTCTAGCCATGTTGGAAACCACAGTGGAAATGTTTGTACATATCACAGAATAGCTGCTAACTCAAACTCATTTGACAACACTTGCATATGCATATGCTATTAAAAGGAATGGGAGGGGAAGCAGTGTGCTGATATAAAGTGTATGTACATTGCAACCAAGTTATATCTGCCCAACAGTGAAAGATTTAACTTTTAGAAACCCAGAAGAATGAATAAACTAGCAATGGTTCTGAATCTTGTAAGAGCAGGAGGGGCATTCAGATTCAGAATACTGAACTCAGAATGGCTTTACATCCCTGCACCCCCATAGAAGTTCAGACAAGGCATTCAGCTTTCCTTTCTCAAATGTATACTTGCAATGGGTCAAAGATGCCGCTGAGGAAAACCCACGCTATTGGAAGCCTCAGTCATCATTGCTTCTTGGAATCCTGGGAACTGCCATTGACAATTGCTTGTGGCTCAGTTTTGTGACTCCAAAGAAACTTAAAACTCTAGTTTGCAGTCCTCACTCTAGCAATGGACAATTAGGGCATTGATGATGGGAGGCCTAACAACTTGAGCAAAGAGAAGATGCAATTGTTTTCCCTTTCCCTTTCCCTTTCCAAATGTTGCATGGGTGGGGGAATTTGATGGTGGCAGAAATCTGGTGGTAGGAAGTAGGAAGCTTTTCTCCCAGGCTTGGGATAGTTCCTAGTTTCCTTAGGAAGAGATCTGAGCTCTTCAGAGAAAATTCAAACGACATGACACCTGAATAACTCCAGTGCACCTATGTGTGCACTCAACAGTAACATTTTAATAATGTATCCAACATTTCTCCCATATATAAAAAGGAGGAGCAACAAAAGAGGATCAGTGATTTACTACTAATGACAGGTACCCGAAAATGAGGACTGTTCCCATAGGCACTGTTAGAAAAAGTGCAACACAGAATATGCTTTTGCAGGGTTCTAGTCCTCTTTGTATTAAAGGCCCTACAATGAATCAACAAGAATGCAGGTATAATCATATTAACTTCAAGTATTTAAAGGTGGAGGGGGATCCTCAAAAATCCCACTGGATGTGTCCAAGCCCTTAGACACATAAAGTAGCTTCACTGATCCCAGCCCATATATTTACTTCATTTCCTGGTCCACTTTAATCATGCTTGTGAAGATAATACATGAAATGTAATCAGAGAATGGTCATCAAGAAAGCATTTCAATATGTTATGGGATGTCCAAAACACAATGATAAAAACCAGTCAAAAGCAGGATGCCAGTTGAGAAGAAGCGCATGTTTTCAGTCCCAAATGCCCGTAAGGGTTTTCCATGAGGGGGCTATTCAGAACACTGTTCAAAGAATCACATCTCCGTTGCATACAAAGACTAGCTTAGGCACGGCTAATCATGAAAGAAGTGTGATTCCTTTAAAGGGGGGGGGGAGCTCTCCATCTGTTATGCAGAGTCATTTCCCGTGAAGACCCTCAAAATACCCAGGCTCTGCATATCACCTTTCAAGGAGAAAATGAGAAGGGAAAATCCAGGGCCACCCAAATTCTTTGCATATGTAACGTTTGTTTAAAGTTAAGGCAAAGCCTTTTGGAGACAAGAGCTTCATCTACAGCAGCACTTTCCAATTACTCCTCCTCAGAGTTCCTTCCTTTCCCTCTCCCACCTACATCTCTCAAGTCTCCTGTGTTTTCTGGTGTCCGTCTCCCTCCCTCTCTCCCTTTGTAATCCCTTTCAGACTAGTTCAGCTGTGTATTGATTTAGCCCCTTGTTCTCTTCCCCTTGTTTGTCTTCTTTTCACGTTTGTGTTTTTCTCTTGGCATCAGTGATGCAAATAGTTTTAAGTGACTGGAATCCTGCCACTTCAGACATCCAAACAGCATGGGCTGTTTAGAGTAATTTATGGCCTTCCTTTAGTTCCTCTATTCCGCCCTCTGCCCCTCCTCCACCACCACCCAAATTTAGGAAGATTTGTCTTTAAGCAAAGTGCTTTCTAGTATTGTGCATTGCTGGAGCATGCTGTTTTTTAATTTTATTTTTTTTAATTGATTTTGATCTTCAGCAGATCCAACAGATGTTTTAAAGCAAATAAACCACGCACAGTGGTTGTCAGACATTACTCACTGCCTAATCCCTTTATCCGAATGTAGAAGTTAAACATGTGTATTCATGTGCTCAAATAAAATGGAGAAGTTCAGCACACACTCAAAATGCCAGTGCCAATCCCATTCACTTTGGCTATTTGGTATAGGCTTTGTGTTTTTTATTATTTGTATATATATTCTATGTTCAGTTAAGTCAGAGCAGACTGGAGAAAGTATGAGTTGGCTTTGTAGATATTCTCCCACTAAATGCAGAGAGTACATCCATGACATAGTAAAATGCTTGGATTTGTAGTGAAATTATACGTTGTTGGGTACGTGCAGCTCTAGAAAAGGCATCTCCCTTCCCTTCCAGTGCGCCTCCTAGCGGCATATACCAGCTGGTATATGCACACTAATCTTCTGGCAAAACACAGCAAAAAGAGTGAGACTTTGTAGAGCTAATCTACTATTTATTTACACGCTATGTACAGACAAAAGCATAATGGCGTCTGGTCTCTCCAGCTATGAGAGAACAAAGAGAAATAAATAAAAGCGGAAGTACAATGTAATAGTACCCGCAGTGGAAGAGATAAGATTGTCTTCCTTTCCAAGACTGGTCCCAGGCAGGCATGTGATTTACAACAATCTCATCTGCAGCATCGGAGGAGTGAAATTGCTAACAGCCATGCTTGCAAAACTAGTGGGAAACACATTAAATTTGGAACCAGAGCAAGTCCCTAACTGTCTGACCAGTTGTAAAGCTCTTGAAGGGGAGAAATCCACAATTCTGCCTTGTCCCAACGCATCCCACCAAGCTCTGCTGCTCCAGCCTGGTGAGCATCTAGGGTTGCCAGACTCAATAGTGGACAGGACTTCTGTGCCTTTAATTGCCCTGCTCTCTTTTGAGTCTGGAAAACCTTAAAGGGAAACCAGCAGACCCTTTGCTTTCAAATTAAACAAATGGTCTGCTGGTTTCCCTTTAAGGTTTTCCAGACTCAAAAGAGAGCAGGGCAATTAAAGGCACAGAAGTCCTGTCCTCTATTGAGTCTGGCAACCCTGTGAGCATCCAGTGTGGTGTAGTGGTTAAGAGCGGTAGACTCCTAATCTGGGGAACCGGGTTCGCGTCTCCGCTCCTCCACATGCACCTGCTGGGTGACCTTGGGCTAGTCACACTTCTCTGAAGTCTCTCAGCCCCACCCACCTCACTGTTGTGGGAGAGGAAGTTAGCCACTTTGAGACTCCTTAGGGGAGTGATAAAGTGGGATACCAAATCCAAACTCCTCTTCCTCTTCTTCTTCTTCTTCTTCTTCTTCTTCTTCTTCTTCTTCTTCTTCTTCTTCTTCTTCTTCTTCTTCTTGCCATTCCACCCCCCCCCTTCATCTGTCCCTGCTGATGCTCAGGCCCTATGCAGGAACAGACTGCACATCTGACAGTGTGGTGAGGTGGGAAATTTGATAGTGGGTGTTTGGATAAGCATAGCAGGAGGCAGCAGAGTTGTGCTTCTTGTTTTCCTGAATATCAGGGCACAATCAAACCCAAATGTAAGTAGTTTCACTTGTTGATTCTAACTAGACACTTAAGTGCACGTTTATGTCATTACTGCACACTTTATATGGTAATGGTTTTGCTGAGGTGCGGGTGATTTCTGAGTCTGCAACACTCACTAAAGCAATATCGAAACCAATTGCTGCCACGTGTCTGTAAAATGGCAATAGGAATAAACTTGGTAGAAATGGTAGGCACACCTCATAGTTGTGAGTAAGTTAGAACATAAAATATAAAAGTTGTGAAGGACTTTGCACTCTGAAAGTGCTAAGTATGTAGGGAATGACAATCTAATTAAGCCCAGCATTACTCCTCTAGGTCATAAACAGATTAGAGACATCAATTGTTCCCTTCTAAAACATCTGCTATAATGAACATCTAGCTATAGCCTGCTTTCCACAGATTCTTCCATCAGGCTTGCATTACACTGACAATGCCAGAATAATAATTAAGCCCTTGTTTAAAATGGAAACCCACGAAGAACTGCTTTCAAGTGGAAGGAGTGGCAATTTGGAACTTTTCCTGGCAAAACTGTGTATTTTCCATCAATTGCATATAGAGGGAGGCAATCAATCAGCAAATGGCTTGCTAACTAATAAAATGGGGTTTAAGAATCTATGATGTTCAGAGGAACATTCACCTGTAAAAATAAAAAAGCAAGTACATTTGAGCATTTACCTAACAATGCATCTAACAGACACAACCCCTCCAACAAATTTAATAAGGGTGAAAGATGCACACTAATTTCACTTTAAAAGAGGAACTACTGTAGGAAAATGTGCCCTTAAGTTAAAGTATGGCTAGTTCACCTGAACTAAAAGCTGTGAGATCTTTCCCAGCCATCCACTGTCAGAGAAGCTGTAGCTTATTTGTGCACCCAGAGCACTAGATTTCAACTTTTTTAAATGGGAAATTCCATCCCCATGACTTCTCTGTGCTGTTTTGGCTAACATAATGTTTTGGAGACCGAAATAAGGATTTTCTCTGGAAATATGATTCCCAACCATCCCAAATTCTTCTGCAAAGCTTTTCAAGATACAGTCTCTTCTCACCTGCAGGTATTAGAGTCACATTTAAATCTGCATGCAGATCTGACTTACAAGCCATTTCCCATATGTTTTCTCAGTAGCCTGTGTGTGTGTGTGTGTGTGTGTGTGTGTGTTTGTGTGTGTGTGTGTGTGTGTGTGAGAGAGAGAGAGAGAGAGAGAGAGAGAGAGAGAGAGAGAGAGAGAGATGTTGCCTTACTCTTGATTAGATTGTTTGGTTTTACATTTCCAAGTGTCAGGTATGCTGTAGCTGGTAATTGTGTTGCATAAATTCATGGGCAGTGTCAGCCATAGAATCATAGAGTTGGAAGGAGCTGGAGGTCTATAGAGTTGGATATGCAGCTGGCCAGTACACCCGTCAGGTGTATTATTTAGCTGTACGTAGCCTCCGATGTTGCATTCCATCACCACTCATCAGGAAATGATGGATAATGGGAACATCATTAAAAAGAAGGCCAAAAAAAGTAGATTGAGTTTGCAAGGAAATGTTACATTCAGGGTCCTAACTTTCAGTGCTTTTTAAAGGAATAATAGTTACAGAAATCTGGATATGGAGGGCCATAATTTCCAGTTACTGCTAAGTTGCACACAAAATAAAGAAACATGGGCAGGTGATGTGCAGGAGAGACTCCAATGCTTTAGATGGGAGCAGGGATCCCAGAACCTGTGCAGGAGAGAAGGAATGTGGAAGTGGGACAATCTAGAAACAAAAAAATAATGGTGTGATGGAAAAAAGATGCGGAAGGGTTGAGCCCTGCATAAGCCATCACTTCAGACCTTTGGCAAGAGTGATCTGGACATCCGCTGGCAGCCCACTGAGAGGTAGAGATAATGGCTGGTAGAAAGAGAAACAAAGAAGCATTTCAAGAAAACACGTTGTAAACTTTGTATGAGAAATCGTGTTGGCAAAAATGGAACTCCATAGCACCATCTGGTGTCACAGTGTTTTAATGTATATATGACACATATAAGAAGCTTTTTCTTTACTAATCTAACTGAGTCCAAGGAAACAACAGAAAGAGAGGGGATGATCCCACTCATTGCTGGCTTTGCTCCCTAAGGATCTCTCATTCTCGCAGTCTTAAGCTCAGTTCTTTAACATTCCAACATCAGTTTGCATTTTTTTAAAGTACTTGTGAATATTCGCTAGTATTTTAATGTGAATTTATCCTAATGTATACACATTTGTGCAAAGCAATTCTGCATCATGTAATGCATTTTGGAACGTTATTTTCACTAATGAAGGCATTTTAAGCACACTTTACTCCAGCATATGCACCTTTGTACACTTTATTTGGCTGGAGAACTGTACTGCAAAATTCAGATGAGTGTTGATTTCAAAAAATGACTGCATTTTGGTCCTCAGATTGATTTGGAAAGGGAGAATTAGGTAGATTCACCTTTAAATGTGAAGTGACGCAAATTCCCTCCCCATTCCCTACTGCCAGTCCTGCCCACCACCACCACAGGTCTATCAACAGATTTCAAAGGGTCCCCTTTTTAAACCTGCAACATTGCACCCGCAATATTCTGTTATCAAAGGTAGCATAGCTCCAAAATGTACTTGTATCCGTAGTGTGTCCACCTAGATGACTAAGTGGTACTGAAGCCATTAGGATGTAAACCAACTAAATCCAATTAGCGTTAGCTTCACCAATTTATTTGTAAATGTTTCTGTGTGTCGAAAAATGGATTTGAAAATTTAATGGTTTTCTTCATGACAAATGGAGATTGTGGATACCTTATGACAGAAAGGGTGTGACTAAAATGAGTCCATCAGTGTTGCATCAATATAGAGATCCTTCCTAAGCATCTTTCTCGTGCTCTCCCCCCCCCCCCACAGTCTTGTTACTATCAACCATTTCCTTGAGGTCTTTGCTTCCTGATTTGTAGTGTCCCTCAGTGGATTGTGCCAAATTATGTGCTCTGAGAATCCATAAGTCTGAAACGTTTGAAGAAGGTAAAGCCGTAAAACACGATACTCCTAACCAGATATAAAGGTACTTTAAGAAGAGTCGTATTTTAAACAAATTTACCGCAGGAAGTGAAATACATGGCAACTGCCTTTCACCCCCCTCCTTCTTTCAAAAAGATCATAGTAGAGCAGGAATTCAAAAGATTTACATTTCCTCAGAGGGATAAAAAAAAATATACAGAGCTTTTTATAAAACCAGCATAAAATATGATTGAACTCAGAGGAATGGCTATGGAGGAAGCAAAAGTCAAGTATGATATTAAGAGGTTGTGAAGCAGAATTTGAATTGACAGCCTGCATAAGCTTACCCTAATATTCATCCAGGTCAAGCAGGGTGCGGGGAACAAGAGTATCAAGCCATGGCTCTCAGAGGCAGAGTGTCTGCAATGCCTGCAGAAGGCTGCATGTTGATCCCACCTACTGGTTTTTGTTTTTTAAAACGACCGTAGAGTAAGACAGTTGAGGCTGTGGAGAGCTCTCACCACTCAAACAAAACAGGAACGGTTGCAGGATTTGGGGAGCTCTCAGCTGAATGCCACCCAAAGTTCCCTCCTATGTGGACAGTAAACAGAATGGGTGTGTGGTCCTCTCATTGGCTGCTGTTGAGGCCACCAATTCAATTTCTCCTAAATACATTAGGCTGGATGTCCTGGTATATTGTGGGCAAAAACAAAACGAAACTAGCAGGCTATTACAACAACAACAACAACAAAAGAAAAGAAAAAAGATCAGAAGTCTGTGGGGGTGGGCTATTTTCCCCCTCTACAAGTGCAATCTTCTGGCACATTGCTTTTAAGGATAACAAATAATATTGGAGTAAATATTGATAATTTAGAACTTCCTGTAATGCTGTGTCTCAGAATAGTAGTAAAAATATCACCAAAGTAGAGTGAGTAGTTTTCTCATGAGTTCCTCCAACTTCCAGCCAGCTCATCTAAAAGAATTTTAGAGACTGTGATCTACAGAAGGGATGTGACATGACAGCTCTTATCAAGCAAGGTTGAACCACAGCCAGTAAATATGTTTCCTTTAACGTTTTATGAAATACTCACTATATGTTTACATAGATTATATATATATTCCCTCCTTATAGGTATTGTAAATTTTCTGTTCAGGTGGGCTTTCTCTGATATGTAACTCAGCCAGTTGTTGGTTAGCTTTACTGTTTTATTGTTCTGTGTAATTTCACTGTCATGTTTTTATGCATTTATATTTTTTGTTCACTGCTTTGATTTACTTTTCTATGATATAAACATAGGAAGAGAGCTCTGTTAGATCAGGTGAAAGGCTCATCTCGTTCAGCATCTGATTCTCGCGGTTGCCAACCATATGCCCTTATGGGAAGCCCACAAGCTCAACTTGCAAGTGATAGTGCTCATCCTACTTCTGGATTCCTAGCAACTTCCATTCGGGGCATAATGCCTCTGGCCCTAGAGGAACAATATAGCTATTGTGGCAAGTAGCCATTGATAGTGTTGATTTTTTTTATGTTTGCACATTTGTACAAATAAATAAATAAATACATGTTTTTGTTTTTCAAGAGCGTTAAAATCACATTCCCTGGGCAATACCCCAAACCTTTTGGCTTCTCTCTGATGATGGAAGTGTTTCAGAAGTAGTTGTAGGTTTCCACAGTTAAGTATCTGCCTAACGACAATGGTCTTTAAGCAGGAGTAGGAAAGTCATAAGAGTCTACAGGCCAATAATGTAAAACAATTGCGGTGCTGAGATTGTGGATTTAGTGGAACTTTGCTGGCTTTAGTGAATGAAGCAGACAATGGCAGCATGAGAGAGAGAGAGAGAGAGAGGGAGAGAGAGAGAGAGAGAGAGAGAGAGAGAGAGAGAGAGAGAGAGAGAGAGAATGAATTAAGTGCTTTAGTTAATGGTGCATCAATCCACACAGTTCATATCCGCAAAATACAAGTTTGGTTGTATGGATTGTCTTGAGAACATTTGTTCTTCGTTCATGTCATACAAGAATTTCTCATCACTGGAAGCAGCCAAAAATATATATCAAAAAACCCACAACTGCTTCATTTCTGGTTAGAGACCAACAGTTCTAAAGGATTTCAATCACAGTTTGAGGATTTAGTCTATACACCACAGCTGAACAGTCAGTCTACAGTAAGAAGACCTCAGATTAAAACGAACATCTATGTTCACAAACACCTATTCCCTGGAGAGTGTGATCTCTTTTTGATCCAGATTACAATCACTTCAGGGTCAATGCAGAGCAACTTATAGAATGTCATCTTGGCAGGTTTCCAAACCAACGGAAGAGAGTCCATCAGTTTTCACTGCCATCACTTGCTTAACCTACACCAGCACGAAGCCAAAGAAAGAAAGGAAAGAAAAAACGATCCAGATGCTAAAAAGTAACCAGATGTTTCAGCTACACTGGGACAGTCCCTAGATATTAATACTCTGTGCTGTTGTCATGAAACAAATAATAAAAAACCCTATCCTGTTATTGTGTTATTGAAATACACCAGTTTTCAACTCTGCAGTCCATACATTTTCCCTGTGCTTTGCCTCTTTCTGTATCACAGGTGCAGGCGAGAAGGGGGAGTTCCCTTGGCTGACAAAAAGATCTGTGTTCCTGAGAATCAGTCCACAGAGAGCAATAAGAACTTTCAAAGGAGTCGCATGATGCCTTACAAGGAACTTGCTCTGTCAGTTGCATTCACCCTGTAAGTGGAAGCGAAAATCTTATTAACTTCTGGATGTTTTTTAAAGTATGCTGATCGACCTGCACACAAAAAACCACACCATCCATAAGGACTTCTGCATCCTCATTCAAACACAAATTAAATTCAAATTCATAAGCCTCTACATTCATTTCCTAATAATAGCCACATGAGGGACGTTTGATTTATAACAATCGTGGTTCAAGGTCAGTCTCTCAAATACTCAGGCAAATGTGTCAATAGCCCCATGAAAGTTTCAAGGGAGGCCATGTTTTCCTCCTTGCCTTTTGGAAGAAGAGTTTTCCTTTTTTGTGCTCTGCATATCAATTGTAAATGAACAGAAAATTGGCGATACGTTGGCAAAGAACAACCAAGCAAGCATGTTTACATTTATTTGGAGAAGTGTTATGAAATGGAGGTGAAACCTGGCATGTGCTTACTGTACAGAGATAGCTAGAGAAAGTACTAAAACTTTTTATTCTTATTTTAAAAAAATTCCTGTAGCACCTTAGAGACCAACTAAGTTTGTTATTGGTATGAGCTTTCGTGTGCATGCACACTGCTTCAGATATTCTTAGTAGTTCCACCCACCCCTTAGACATCACATTAATAAGTGGACATTTGTTTGAACATTGTAGGAAAGAATGCTAGTCATGCCACAAAGGCTTAATAACCTGGGCATAAGTTTATTCTTTGTTGCCATAACAAACAAAAATATATAAATGCAGGGTACATTGTCCCAGAAGCAATATAATTAAATACTGAAATAAAAGTATCAGTGCAACTTATTCAAGAAAAAGTGTTTAAATAGGATTTAGTATAATGTTCTCTGCAACATAATATTTATATAGATTCAACTCTGGTTTTTTTCTGTTTACTCTTTGCTTTCGTAATAGATAGATAGATAGATAGATAGATAGATAGATATAATTTTATTGTCATTGTACATAGTACAATGAAATTGAATGCTGTCCCATGAAAAAACAAAACACAATTACAGCCACATATACATATACATATGTACACATCGCAACTCCCCAAGATCATATTACAGTGGTACAATTGCTTCCAGAAGTCTGTACTTAACCTGAAGCATACTTAACCTGAAGCGAACTTTCCCATGGAAAGTAATGGAAAGTGGATTAATCCGTTCCAGACGGGTCCGCAGAGTACTTAAACAGAAAGTACTCAAACCTAAGCGTACTTAAACCGAGCTATGACTGTATTTAGTTACAGCATTTGTAATGGTTATAGCTCTTGGATAAAAACTGTTTTTTAATCTATTTGTTCTTGATTTAATGTACTGTTGATAACTGATTAATAATGTATCTGATTTTAACTACTTAATTAATTAAAAGTGTACATTGTGGTCCTGATACTGAAATGTTGTTCAAATGCTCTAGCATCTGCCAGGCCTGGCTCAAGAAGTGGTCATTGCTGCCAAATTTATATTTTCTATCCTCGCCGTATCAGCATTCTTGTATACAGTCACACCTTGTGTTGAGTACGCTGCAGGTTGCATACTTTCGGGTTGCGTACGCGGGAGACGCTGAAGTGTTTACTTCACAGAGCAGAATGGGAGTGGTGCAGCAGGGTGGAGACAACATGAAAGGATGACACAGGATGCTTCTTATAGCAACAATATATCAAATATATCATTCAGTGTTCCAAAAAGAAAACCTGGGCTAATGAAAAGGACAAGCATGGAAGCAACTTGGAAGTCAATGTGCATTCATATTATGCCATAAATGATAGAGAATGCAAAGAATAGTCTGAAAAGACCTCTGTGTGAAATATATAATACATGCACCTGATAGAAATTGCTAGATAGAAACAATTTGTGCCATCTAAGAGATGATATTCCATATTGGCAAAGTGTGAAAACATTGCGCTGATTCAAAACTTGCTTTTGCAATGAATTCACTTGCTGGCTTTAGGCAAGCCCCACCCCACCCCCTCTATTGAGAACATGATGCTAATAAAGTCTACTTTAGTATGGATCAGTCTACAGTGGTACCTCGGTTTAAGTACACAATTGGTTCCGGAAGTCTGTACTTAACCTGAAGCGTACTTAACCTGAAGTGAACTTTCCCATTGAAAGTAATGGGAAGTGGATTAATCCGTTCCAGACAGGTCCACGGAGTACTCAACCTGAAGCATACTTAACCCAAAGTATGAGTGTAATTGGTTCTGGAAGTCCGTACTTAAACTAAAGCGTACTTAACCTGAAGTGAACTTTCCCATTGAAAAAGTGGATTAATCCTTTCCAGATGGTCCGTGGAGTACTTAAACTGAAAGTACTCAAACCAAAGTGTACTTAAACCGAGGTATGACTGTAGTTATGGACTGTGTCGATTAGAAATCCATTCCATTCTTTTCTCAAGTGAATCTACTTTTCTATAAAAAATTTAAAAAATGAACAGTAGGAAAAGAAGAGAAAATTGATTCTGTACATGAATCTACTTAGTTCATGCTTACTGAAACAATATGCTAACCAAAACTTAGTCATCCTTTGAAATTCTCAATTTCTTGAATTTTGCAATGCAGTTTTCCAATCAAGTGGCACACAGGGACATAGGAAGGAGGAAGGGGCGGCAGGCCGTCCCGGGTGTCACCTCTGGTGCCACATACCCCAAAATGCAAAAACTAGGGAAAATGTGCATTAAAATGCATACAGTAGCTTTTTTAAAAAATAAAATGCTAGCAAATTCTCATGAAGAATTTTAAAGAAAAGAATTCGCAAACTGATATGAAAATCTGGAGAACGGAATTTAAGATTAGAAAACTGAGAACTGTCAGATACCAGAAGTGACAGATTCTCCCATCTCTAATTAAAATATGTATCTTATATCAACTATCCTATTTAGATATGTATTTATGTCAATGCATGCTAAATGATGTCATTCTAAAATATGCATTTTCAAATCTATTTTGGTAAATTTTTGAGCTGAGAAATTATATCATAAAGTTCAGAGAAAATAACCTACGCTACACTTTTTTTTTTTGCTAACATAATACATCTGAGGTATTTTACAAGAGTTTTAAAGTAATATAAAATGCTATTATAGTTTAGTTCTGTTTTTGTTTTTAATCTCCTTAAGGGACTATTATTCCTTACTTGCACCTCTGGAGTATTTCACTTTGTTTCTATTCTTCACTTCTGTTTTATTCAGAAACTTTTAGTACAAAAATGCATATTTCCCCCCAAAAGTATGCTTTGGAGCCATGGAGAAAATCATTGTTTCTCAACCTGTAGGATCATTGAATTCAGTACTTTGCAAACTTGGATGAAGACTGGAGACATTGTAATTCAGTATAGAAATGAAGTGGATTTTTAAAATGAACTATTTGGGTCTTCATAGTGAAACAATTTCACTGAATTTTCATAAAATTGCAACTTTTGTCTTATCGGGGTTGGCAGAGTAGGGAACATTTTTTTTCATGAACATTTACATTTTTCCTTAACTTTCCACTGAGATAGCCAGGCCTCCAATTCTATGCACAGTCTCCAGGGAGTAAGTCTCATTCATCTCAGTGGGACTTCTAAATATACATACATATGATTGCTCTGTCTGTGGCATTAATTGCAAATGTAAATTAAAATCTCAGAGACATGAGTTCAATCCAATATTTAGGCATTAGCTGAGCTCTCTGAAAGAGATTACCCATTTTGTTTATTTAACAGAATTTGTATACTGCTTAATTGTAAAAATCCTCTAAACAGTTTACATGAAATATAAGTTAAAATTATTTATATGAGTCACCTACCAGTGGGGTAATAAATAAAAATGAAATAGTAAAGTGATGGCTTTACAATTGCATCAGAATTTGACAGTGAGCAAAGTTAACTGCAATTCTTAATTTTCTGAAATATATAAATAATTCCTAGTCAGAGTGGAGTGACTTGTGTCTGTATAACTACAACAGAATTTGGGCACGGACACACACACACACACACACACACACACACACACAAACACACACACACACACACACACACACACACACACACACACCAGCTTCCTTGTTCCTCTTGTATTATGTACTCTTTTGTACAGAATTATAAACTTCCCATCTCCTGACTGTTCTGGCATATGTCCCCAAAAGGGAGAAAAAACCTTATAAAGTTTCCTTTGGCCCAAGAAGCAGAAACATCTGTTGCAATCATGAGTAGCTTGTTGGCTAGATCCATCAGTCAGAATCTGGGTTTAATTAGCTCTTCTCCTTTTGCTGCCGTTACTTCAGTCACTAAGAAATAATTGTAGCACATTAGGGGGGAGAGAGATAAATTAAAACTGGCTATTAATAAGAGGAAGCAAAACAAACATGAATACATTGGGCTGTTGAGTATATTGCAAGTTCAGATTCCTTAAGTTCTTCACCAGCATTCTTCTCAAAGTTCTTCTAAACAAAACTAAAATTCATAACATGGGGTTTGGATTTTATTGTTTGGGGGTGGTTTTTTTGGTAAACACAGCTGCTTGGCAAATAAAAGTAATGAAAGTGGCAGGTTATGTTTCCTCCTCCCTTAGAAAGGAACTTTCGTTATTTTAAGTGACACTGGGGAGAAAGAGCCAGTGCTGACCTGTCTTCTGCCGGCCAAATAGCATGTTCCTTCAGAACAGATTTGGCAAAAGACAGCATGCTTCTCTTCTTCCCGTCTTAACAGGTGCAAGCCAGCCCAGTTGTGAGACTTCACTAAAAATTGTTTACTTGACTCTGTGGTAAAATGATTCACTCTGTCTACTTGCGCAACAAACCGATTGCAGCCATTTGCAAGGCCCTTGTAGAAGAAGTGTAGTTTCATCATTAAAATTCCTCTCCTGATATTTCATATACTACAAACGTTATTGGCATGTTTACCATACTTCTCTTTATTTTTAGACTTGGGGGAGGGGGAAATGTGCAATAGAAGAGGAAATTCTCACTGTATCAAGACCCAATGGAATGGCAGAAAATAGTGGTCAGATGTCTACTGCAGTCCTCTTCACGCATTGCAAATAAGTTTAAGATCCCACAGGTATCTGTTTGGTCACTGTGAGAACAGCATGCTGGACTGGGTGGTCCATTGGCCTGATCCAGCAGGTGGTTATGAAGAACAGTGAAGTAAAGTTAAGGTAGTGGAGGAACGTGCACTACATCCATCACCCTGCTCATCTGTTTCCATCAACCTCCAAATTGTAGAGGGCAATCTTCAAGCAGGAAGCCTTCAATACTTACTTGTAGGGACTCCCTGCACATTCTAGAATCCTCATTTTCCAGCATTGCATTGCATTGCGTTGCGTTGCCCATTTGCAGTTATCTCCTAGATAGGCTTTCCCTGGTGGTGGCCATCATGGGAGATCATGGATGGTCATTACAAGGAGAGAGAAAAATATCGGCAATATCAGCACAGTGCAAGCCCAGTATCAAAAGCTTTGGATTGGCTTTGATGCTGCACCTGCATCATTAGGAAACCAGATGAGCCAGCCACTACTGAATATACCTGTCTTTTTACCTGGGGAGTGGGGATATTTGCTCAACCATGAAGTTACCTCAGGTGAGAGACTGCCTCTTACCCTATCCTACCTGCTTGTTCAGAGGACAAAATGGATTAATATCTTGGTTATTACCTGAGCTCTTTAGAGGAAGGGCAGATTCCAAAATATAATCTCTCTCTCTCTCTCTCTCTCTCTCTCTCTCTCTGCCTCTCTCTCTGCCTCTCTCTCGTGTGTGTAAAACATAGTTTATAAATTAATACTGACAACTAATGATGCATCATATGAATGCTTTCTGGATTCTATAAGGTTGCACGCTACATGAAAACCTCATTAGAAGCAATTATTAAATGACTGGAAAGATAAATGTAGCTATTAATTCTGCACACCTGCAGCTCTCCTTATGCACTTTGATCTAAGCCCCGAGAATTTGTAATGGCACAACCTTAGCCTCTTGCCCACCTGCAGTTTATTAGGACGTCAGCCAAAGAGCCCTGTGATTCTGTAGCTGGCAGCTGAGAAGTGTGTTGGCAAAGCCAGTCCTTGTCCTTTTGTGTGGGTGATACCTGCATCGCCAGGGCTTCCCTCGTATTCCCACCACTTGGGCTCATTAAACATCCTCAGCGATAGGTAGATTTACCCTGCTCTCTCCACATCCGACTGTTTCATATTCTAAAAGCATAAACACTAACCCTCCCCGCCTCCTGCCAAAATAAAACAGAGAGAAAAGGCTGAGACAAAAAAATTGCAATGAGCAAGGATGCCTGCTGTTACTGAATTCTCTGGCACAGTGTGGCAGGCAGCTGATAGGGAAAGGTACATTTTACCATGCAGGAGAACAATTGACAGGGCAACATGACAGCCTTCCACTTACAATTCCTAATGACTTCATCATCATCATCATCTACCCACCCTTCACTTTAAAGTCCCAGGGTGAGTTACAAGAATTAAACACAGGACTGAGGCTCCTCCAGTTCATTAACTGCAGTGCACACTTACCTGAGTAATCTCCACAGAACACTGTGGGTTTAATGGTGCAATCCAAACCCCAGATCTGCCAGGATGAGAGAGCTCTGATTTGATGGGTCTTGGGATTTTGCTGGCTTGAGTCCTGCAACCATCAATCTGGCTCAGCTGGGGCTCTGCTGCCTCAGACACCAGAACTCAAGCCAGTGGAAATCAAGTCTTCAAAAAGGAGCATTCTCAGGACATAGTGGGACAAGGAGGGGCTTATGCCTATTCCAAACCCTGGTCAGCTCACTCGAGCCCAATCCTTAAATGTTGGGGCCAGCAGTACCCCCCCCCCAGGGCTCCTAAATGGAGTTTGTAATAGAGGGAACTTAGACTGTCATAAATTATACCAGCTTAAATTACACCATCCTAAAATATGTCTTCTGTAGTTAAGATTGCTCTGCTAGTATGCATAAGAGATATTGTTGCATATGAAAGAATGAGAACAAATGACAGGAGAGGGGCGCAGCATATATATATACTATATAGCACCAACAATATGTTCTTTTCAGTATCTCCTAAAGACATGCTGGTTCAACCAGGCTTTTTCAGGGTAGCATGGCTGGATATTGTTTCTGTGTTCAAATTTATAATATTGTCCTCCCATGTGCATGGCTATGTAAAGGCAAATCGACATGTGGCTTTGACTCTAAAAAACATTCCACATTCAGGAATGTATACATCATGATCCTGCACCTATACTCCAGAAGCCAGTTTAACATGAATATTGAAGGGGAAATTGTGGGTTTGTGGCTAAATAAATATTTATATAAATATTTAAACTGCCCCAAGAAAGATTATTGCTATTGGGAGCATGTTATTGTTTCAGTGGGTCTACACTGAACATGGCTTACTAGCTGAATTCTACTCAGTGTGTGTGTGTTTGTGTAGATATAGATATATAATGGAGCATTTTTAATTAGTTTAAGATCCAAGATAGTTTACTTAATTGTAGAAGCCCATTAAGTTTCCAATAAATGTAGAAATCACATGCTGCAATAGTCATTCCTATAAACAAGGTTTCATGGTAGTCAGATAGATTTCAGCAGCAATCTTAAACAACTTTTCCCATCCTGTGTGCTAATTTTTTTGAACTTGATGGAATTGGGGCATTTGGTGTTATCATGCAGCAGTTTCAGCAACTGTGGTACACATTAAATAAGTCATAAGTTTGGTGGCAAGTTTTCACTTTTCTGAGCATTCGATTCCTTCTCTTACAAACCACCCAGAAAAAACTAAGCTTAAGAAAGTGAATAACAGCCAACCAAAACTGTACGTAATATTTCAAGGACACTTCCCCCCCCCCCTTCTCTGGACAGCGTATGTTAAATTAAGAACAAGGAAACGTCCTTCAGCAAGAATGGTGACTACTTTCCCTGGAGCAATAAGATGTATGACACCAGTAATGATGAATTCCTGCAGATCCACAAGAACACTGCGTCCTTGGATTTACTAGTGACCATATGTCCTGGTAAGAACAAGCTCTTCATATGTGTCATTACAGCCAGCAAGCTTGAGGACACCTGTAAAAAAATTAAATCAATAAAACATTCATATCTAGCTTTGAGAGATCAGTAATTCATCTGTGTAACAACAAATATGGAAAGAATTCTCTCCAGTTCTCTGGCAGTACACTATAATAGTCCATCTATTTTTAAAAAAAGAATATTGGACACACTATCATATAATTTTACATTTTATAAAATAAAAAGCTGCATGATCAGTTTTGACAGCAAGCTGATGGTCTGGCCGTGCCCTTGCCAAAAGTAACAAAATTTCAAATAGTTTGGTTGATATGCACATGTTAAAGCAGTAGAGCTTTTCAAGAATGTGATGGGTTCTTGGCAATGCCTGTAAAGCAACTCATATTTATATTGGTGATGATGCCATTTAGTTAACTGATCCATTATTAAAGCTGTGCCAATATGTCTTCCCAATTTCAAGAGCCACAAAAGCCTGTGTTTTATGGACCCCTCCTCCAACACACACTTATGCTGTCAGATTAGATGTTAATTGCTAAAGAGTCTTTCACTGAAAATTGCCCATTGAGTGATTTTTTTTTTAAGGCCGGATGGGTAGATATTACAATAATATTGTCCATAGAAATTGGGGCATCTCACCAATTGGATATAATAGACAACTAGCATGCTTAGACATCTGGGGTTTACCATACAGCATTAGCATAGCTGCCAAGTTTTCCCTTTTCTCGCGAGGAAGCCTATTCAGCATAAGGGAAAATCCCTTAAAAAAGGGATAACTTGGCAGCTATGAGCATTAGTGATGCAATGGATTTTTGTACACTTCTATTTTCAATGAAAAAGTGGCATTTTGGATGTGGAAGGATTAACCAAACTCTTTCCCCCTTGTCAACCTTGTCATCTCTCCTGCCTGCATTTGGGTCCCCCCTTTCCCCCCTTAAATGAATTCTTTAGATTGCAATCCTTCAATGAAGTGGGTGGCGCTGTGGGTTAAACCACAGAGCCTAGGGCTTCCTGAGCAGAAGGTCGGCAGTTCGCATCCCTGCGATGGGGTGAACTCCCATTGCTCGGTCCCTGCTCCTGCCAACCTAGCAGTTCGAAAGCATGTCAAAGTAAAATTAGATAAATAGGTACCGCTCCGGCGGGAAAGTAAACTGTGTTTCTGTGTGCTGCTCTGGATCTCCAGAAGCGGCTTAGTCATGCTGGCCACATGACCCGGAAGCTGTACGCCGGCTCCCTCGGCTAGTAAAAGCAAGATGAGCACCGCAACCCCAGAGTCGTCCGCGACTGGACCTAACAGTCAGGGGTCCCTTTACCTTCACTCGAAGTAACTTATTTCTGAGAAGGTAAGTTTGCATGGGTAGTTGCACTGGAATTTCATAATAGAGATCATATAGTCAAAGTGATTTTGATGTTAGAGATAGCCAACCAGATTTGCAACAGGAGGAGGTCACTAAGGGCAAACGAAGCCTTCCCATTACTCTCAAAGTAAAGGGGGAAGAAAGAGAGAACCAGGGCCGGTTCTAGGTAGCCCCCTGGTGGCGCGGTGCAACCATGCTGCACCCTTCAAGGGTGGGGGCGCCGGAGTAATCTCCGTCCCTCAGCGCCAGGGCGTGTGACCTGCTTGAGACTGCCCTGGAGAGAACGTGTCCCTTTTGCTTAAGAACAGGGCCATCTTAAGCATATCTGGCGCCCTGGCGCTGTGGTGTGACGATCCCTCCGGCACACACCCCCGCGCCCCTTTTCCAAGTGCCCGCCGCGGAAGCAGCAGCACGGCGCCCCCCTGGCGGCCCGGCGTCCTGGCGTCCTGCGCCATCCAGCCTTGCTGTAGGGCCAGCCCTGCTTAAGAAACCAAATGTCCTGCCACTGCATTATGCCTGCACTTTCCCACTCTACCAGCAATACACTAAAAGACTTTACCACAGTCCAGTCCCAGTACCTGCTGAGAATGCTGCTTTTCAGATCCTTGTGCAATTAACACAAAAATCAGCAAAAGAAAACTCTAAAGCATAGTCGATTGAATGTATTTGGAAACTTCTCTGTACATCGGAACTTTGGCTTACCAGGTATTTGGATCTTAGAATGTTTCTAAGTACTCTAGTTGAACTACGGATAGGTAGATGTGTCAATTTCCTGTATATAAGATTATTTCCTATGTTTCCTTTTTGCTACTTGGGGGGAAAAGTCTACCTCACTTCTATCAAGTACCACCCCAGGAAAACTAATCTAAGAAATCTGTATGCCCATCACAACCTTTAAGGTGCTTTCTTCTCCCCATCCATGAAAACAGGTAGATGGAGAAATCCACATATAGGGGGAATAAAAATAAGTTTAAGGATGAGCCTAAATCTGCTGACAATGATAGTTTCCAGTCTGCATTTTCACTGAGTTATGATCATCTAAAATAAATTCAAATTGTAACCCTTTAAGTTACAACTTTCCATACTTGGATATGTGCATGGTTTTGGTTTTTTTTTTTGTCTCCATGGTTTTTTGAAAAATTGGTCAGAACTAAGTGCCTGATAAATATTAATCATAAGCTTCAGAATGGCCCATGTGTATATATTCAGCACATTTGAATGTAATTAGGAAATACCATAACCACATATTTTAATAAGCCATATGTGTTTCATATGGGATGTCTATTCTAGTTTGCATGGAAAAAAGAACGCCTATGGTGGTAAAATCAGATTTTGCTTTGGGTGGTTTTCAAATGAGCATGTCGAGACAGGCAATGTGTGATGCAAAATAATTATTTCTAATGAACTTATTAAGTAGCTCTGGTCTGTATATTTTTATTTTTATAAATGGAAAATGAAATGCTGGAAAGAACATGATGGATATAATCATAGCGCAGAACAAATGTAATTATAGGAACAGAAAAGCAATATACTTACTCAACTATATGACTTGGCCATACACACCAAATGCCATACATTGAGAAATACTATCAATAATACCATTTTCATTGCTTTTACACTAAGCCAATTCTAAGGGACACAAGTCATTTTTAACCCCAATATATTTCAAGTATGTACAGGCTGGCTTAAATGCTTCAACCATACTTTTACAAACATAGTATTCTATTGCTTACTTGGTAAAAGCAGAAACACACAAAATATTGAATGCAAATTGAAAATGAGCTTTTAATAATAGGATACCAACATATTTTTAAAAGAGTTATGTCTTCTGTTTTTATCTCTTTAGATTTTATTTTTTTATGCATCCTGTTGTGTGTGGTTCAATGGGAAATACAAATAAGTTTTCCTTGCTGGGTTGTTTTCTGATTTCGTGTTACTGTTTGAAAAAAGTATGAAGACATGGGTTGATTTAGAGCAATTGTGAATATGTGCACTTGTCTCACTTGTTATAAATATGAAGCTAAAGAAGGTCTCGTAACATTTCTGGTTACTTTCTCCACTAATTTCTCTTATATAATACCTGCATAGGAGCAAAATGCCACTACGTTCTCCAGCTCCATTAAATGGTATAGATCAGGTATAGGCAGACTCTGGACCTCCAGATGTTTGGGACTACAATTCCCATCATCCCTAGCTAACAGGACCAGTGGTCAAGGATGATGGGAATTGTAGTCCCAAAACATCTGGAGGGCCGGAGTTTGCCTATGCCTGGTATAGATAAATCTAGGTTGCTTCCAGGCTGTTATCCGGTGGGACTCAATCACATACTGACAAATTCAACTGAAGCTGAACTGAAGCTTTCCCGCAACTATCCCTCCCTATCCCACGCCAGACTTTTTGTGATAAGGAAGGGATGGGGGAAACGCAGTGGGAAATGTGGGATATGTTTTAATTGATGCAACTTCACATAATGCCCCCAACAAAACAAATCAGAATGGAGGCTCAATGAATATCCAATGTCATCTAACTCCTGTGCAAATAAATCAGGCTGAATGCTCACTAAGCAGGTCATCAGAAGCAAACTTAGGCTAAAGGGAATGTATTCAATTGCAAGGTCATAATATATTTTTTTCTATAAAAGAAGTTAACTATTTATTTATTTATTTATTTTAAAAAACCCTTTTTAGGAATAACCATTTCAGAAAAAGCAGAAATCCAGAATGTTTGGAAGTCAGCACCAAATAAGCACGCTTGGGATTGCAGCCTTAACACAGTAAGTGCAACAGAGAGGCACACTCCCTATTGGGAGTGAAGGAATGTGATGCTAATTTCATGACTACAACTGATATGAATGTTTCTTGTTCTGCCTTGGGGAAACCTGAGCAGCCTCAGGCCTGTGAAGGGTGGTGGTGGTAAAGAAAGAAGTGTAACTCTCTCTTCTCCTGCAATGGTCCAGAGAAAAATCACCTCACTACACAAAGATGCTGGTTACATTTCAAAGCTTTCAAGCATTTCTCCCTGTAGTTTCTACAATCAGAGAAGAATACTGGTGAAGGGTTTAAATTAAAACATGCCACAATTTGCAGCTGATACATTCTGGCTGCTTTCTCTGCGATCTGTAGAACTGGGCTTAAGGGGAAATAAAAGTAGTGAAACCTTCTGAAGAGCAGAAGTCGGTACGAAGAAATATAAAAGGATGCACAGTGAGTTGAGGAAGAGAAAGCTCGAGCTTCCGTCCATTCATGCAGAAATTTTGATAACTGCTGAAAGACAGAATCTGGAGTGGCAGGTGCACAAAGGAAGGCTAATTAGTCTGCATCCTCCTCAGCAGAGAATCCAATCTCTATTTAGTTTCCAATATTTTTATTGGCATGGCAAAGTAGAAAGTGTTGCCAACCCCAATTCTGATTCTGGGCCCTCTGGGAGTTGGCACCATGTGTCCATTCTGAATTGTCATTCATTTCATATGTGGAGGCAGGTTGCTATATACCCTAAGGCAATTTCTGCATATATATTATTATTATCTTGATGAGCTACACTGCCCCTTTATTTGTTGGAATTATAATTTTGTTGCTGCTGCTGCAGGGGGCAAGAAAAGTTGGCAGCAATATGTTCCCACACACCTATCTACCAATACATGGCTGGCTAGTTGGTTGGGTATTTATTTATTTGCCACATTTCTCTGCTGCTTTTTCTTCCCTTTTCCATATAAAAATATATTTTGCCTCATTTTATGAGTGCTTCTATTAGTCTTCCAGTTTACCGCACGGCATGGCTGCTAGGGGGTTTTGTTTCATTTTTACTTCCAGAATGTGATCTGTGATGCATACTATTTTTAGCATGCTCTTCTTTGATCTCTTGGTGGCATCGCTGTGTTTTTTTAATGAGAGTGGCTATAGCAGTTTTGCTTATCATATCCTTTTGCTAGCAAAGGCCACAATCTGGTGCTTCATACATGTGGAGATCAGTTTGCATAGGCTTTCCTTCCCCACCAAGTTCCTTCTGTGCCCGTTGTTTGATTCCTCTTCAGCAGCAGTGGGGAACCTGCAACTCATGCACTTGACTAAGTCTGCCATGCCTCCCCATTTGGGCTGTGAGACCATTTTGGCCAAGCCACACCCGCCTGCCCTACACCTATATTTGGCATTGTCACGGGATTGTTGCGGCTACTCTAGAGTAACGACGCTCCACATGCTTGTCTTTCAGCAGTTTTTATTTAGTGCAGCCTATTTACAGTGAGCTGGGTATGTACATGTCTGCTTAGTCCGATGCACAATCCGGCACTGGACAGCCCCTGGACCTCCTCCAGCATAAGAGCCTTGGGACAGCAAATCTCTTTCCCCTCCTTCTCCTGCATAATTCCGGAACCGGAGGAAAGGGTCTGCGCTCCATGTTTTCCTTCTCCCCCCTTTCCCCCCCTCTCTCTTCCTCCCTTCTGTGTCGCAGGGGCTCTCCCGTGCTGAGAGAGCCCTGGCCCTCTCTCTCCACTTCCTGACTAGACTCCTGAGTATCCTAGCTGTTATCGCTGCTTGGGGAGGAGCTGCTTCTGATGAGGGGAAGAGGGTCCCTATATTCTCTTCCCCTTACAGGCATCATAGGAAGGGGGTAGAAATTTGATTATTTCAAAGCCAAAAGTATCAGAGCTAAAACTATCAAACCTCCCAAGGCAATAGGAGAACCAAAACACAGCCATCCTTCAGAATTTGCACTGATCTGAATTTTACAATGTAGTTCTCTGAACAAACAATGTTTATACAGTGGTACCTCGGGTTACAAATGTACAAATGCATATCTTAAGGGAAAGTGTGTGTAAAATGAATATATTAGTGAAAATAAGATGAGAAACACGTTAGGAAAAATAGCTTGCAAAATGTGTACATTAGTTTAAAAACACATACTGTACAAAAATACATTTACAGTGGTGCCTGGACTTATGAATTTAATCCATTCCGAAGGCACCTTCATAGGTCGAAAAATTCATAAGTCGAAAAGCGCCATTGGAAATGTGATTTCCCATAGGAATGCATTGGAACCAGAAAAAAATCGTAAGTGGAAGCAACCCCATCTAAAAATTTGTAAGTCAAAAAAACCCTATCTAAAACCGCCACGGTTTCTGTTCGGATGTCGAGAAATTCGTAAGCGTGCAGCCATTTGCCACATTCGTAAGTCGAAAAATTTGGTTGTCGAATCGTTCGTAAATTGAGGTACCACTGTATTAAAAGAAATTCTCATTAAAACACTGAGGAATTTTCATTAGAATTTATTTATTGCATATTTCTGCAGAAATGGGGTGGGCTGAAATTAAGGTTGGGAGAATGATAAACTGAGAGAATAGAAGCTGACAGATCCTTCCATTAACAAATGTGGGACCAGTAAAGATGAGGATGGACAAAAATGGGGTTTGCAGGTGTAACGGATCAGCTGATTCCTGTGAAAAGCTCTTGCACACTGCTTTCCAAATGCCCAAAATCACCTGATCTTTAGGGTTTACAAATGACCATGCACTGGAGCATTGCCAGCATTGCATCAGGGCATACTGTGTCAAACATGAGGGGAAATGAAATCAAGTGATTCACAGTTGTGTGACTCCTCCCAATAAAGATGGTGACTGAAGAGCAGCAGCATGGTGGGTGCAGATGCAGAAGATGCAAAAGAAACTCATGAAAGCCACTCTGGATCTGCTCTCTGTATTTGCAAGGTGCAAGGCTGTGGCTCAAGTCCTTCAGAAATAATAATAAACACTAAATTCATCATGTGAGGTGGTGGATAGGAAAGTGAGCAAGGCTGCCATCCTAAGACCACTTAACAGGGAGTAAGCTCCATGGAATCCCAAAGGACTTAGTTCTGAGTAGACATTAAAAGTATTGCATTGTAAGAGAAGGGAATGTGAGCAGCATAAAACAAAAACAAAACAAAAGCTACTTCTTGTTTAACCCCCTCCTTTTCATTTTCATTTTCCTTTTTGGTTAAACAAGGAACCACAGCAGGTGCTAAGTCTAAACTGGGTTTCTGAGGAAGGAACTGGTTATTCCACAGCAGGATATTTGGATGTTTTCTGTCCAGTGGTTAATTTGACAGCGCAGCTTATATCCACGAGCACTTACATTTGTATATTTCTTTGCCACAATCACTGCAGTCCTTCAAATCTGCATTCAGATTGACAACTCCTCTGCTAGGCGGTTGTTGGAATGGGGGATGGAAGCATTCCTCAAATGGGCCAAAACCTGGGGGAAATTGTACAGCACTTTTAACTCACGGAACCATATTCTTCTTCTTCTTCTTATTATTATTCTATAATTTATGTTGCCTCAGCAGTATTTAAGGTACTTCAAAGAATAATATAAGCAGAAAAGACAGCTCCATGACTACAGTGTACCTATACCACTTTAAACAACCATGACTTCTCCCAGAGTACTGTTGGAACTGTAATCTGTTAAGGGTGCTGAGAATTGTTAGGAAACCCCTATTCCCCCTCCAGAGCTACAATTCTGAGAAAGCCTAAAGATGTGATTGGAAAACAACTGTGTTATGTTTTGATAAATGAACTGCTTTATTTAGCTTCTGCTACAAGTTATGCACTATGAGCATGCTAGTGATAAAAGTGAATGGGTATATGGATTCAGTGGCACCAATTCACCATTCAAGAGGGCCCCCAATTTTGAAGGAGAATGGGAAGGAAGAGACATATTGCAGGTCATGAATCTATATGAAGCCGTCTTATTCGGAGTTAGACCTTTTAATCCATCTAGGCCAATATTCCATAACCTTGGGTCTCCAGCGTTTGGACTACAGGTCCCATCATCCTTGACCATTCACCAATCATGATGGGGACTGATGGCAGTTGTAGTCCAAGTAAACCCTGGAGACTCAAGGTTGAGAAAGGCCACTGTAGGCCATTACCACATCAATCTCTCCCCAATGACATTCTCATCATAGCCTTCTGAGAAAACTATCTCACATCTGTTCAGATTGTTTGTACCTTTCCACAAGAGTTCTAAGAAAAGTGGAGCCCTGAATTCCACCATCCGTTTATGGATTTACCCTGAATTTGTACAGTCCTAGTCCCATCCAAGGAACTCTAGGTGGATTAGACCCCTCTTTTTCTTTCACAATCATTGTGAAACTAACCGATTGTCTGAAGGAATCCACAGAGCAGTGAGCCCTAACCCACCATATTTGGGACAAAAAGTAAAACAAACAAAAAACAACAACAACTGACTGTATGAACAGTGGCTGTACAGAGTATTGTGTTTCTTCAAACAACACAATCCCTTTGGATTCAATGGCACAAAATGACTCCCCAAGCTAACATACGATAGAATCATAAAACAGATGTGTGAATCTGCCATCTTTGACTTTACAGAGTTGTGACTTGGGCTATGAAATTTTGGCATATTTCAAATACACAGACATTTTATGGAGTAATTAGTGTTCTTGAAAAGTATTGCATTTTTGTTTGCTTTAAAGCTTTTGTCAGCCGGTGTCACTCAGTACCTCCTAGACTTCATTAAGTAATTTGTGTCACTGGAAAATTGAGATTCGTGTATAACCTTGATTTAATTAGGCTGCAGCCAGAGGCCATCAATGCCAAACATCTGACATCATTAAAAGTTGTTCTACCAACACTCATTAGGCCACATATGTTGTAATACCTTCATTTTTAAAAATCATATTCCTGTACTTCTTCATCAATTGATATATAATGCTGCCAACCTGTAAGCAGAGATTCATGGATTCAAGCTGGAAAAATAATAGTAAGAACAAAACATTTCATAGTTATGTAGATTTTTCCAGTGCTGTAACACAAAAGATGGAGGGGTTGTTGTTGTTTTTTGCAGCTTTCTATGACATATCAACAGCTTGTCACATTTTAAGCAGATACTCCTATGATTTCCTTTATGGTCTTTGGACAACTAACTTTTTATAGAAAAAAATGCTTTTGAAAAGCTTTTGTGAGATCCTGGACTGCTTGACAGACTCATTCATTTCAGTCTTTTTTAACAATAGATCTCGGGAATTACAAAAAAATACATATATTTTAGAGCAGACTGTTTATGTTTTCAACAAGCACAATTAATGTTCCTAAGAGAAAAATAAGCTATCCTGCAAAATGCTTTCAGTTGCAGAATTACTGTTTATTATGCTGCATTAAAAGCCATTAGAGAAAAACTGGAAGGGTGGAAAGGTACTTATCAACACTTTCAAAATCAAGAGGACACTGGTTCCTATTAGGCTTCAAGTAGACATGAAGGAGATCTACCGTATGAACAGGATTTCCTGCAGGTTTTTTAATATATATATTTTTAATAGCAGCTGTGTGCGGCAAGGGAGTTCAGTACAAATCTGGTGTGTGGCGTGGGGTTGGAGAACATAAGAATATAAGAAGAGCCTGCTGGATCAGGCCACTGAACCATCTAATCTAGCATCCTGTTCTCACAGTGGCCATCATGAATTTTGTCTTATCCTCTTTTAAAGGTGGTGTGCTATCACTGCCTCCTAGTGGGGCATGTTCCAGAGTTTAACGATGCACTGCATGAAGAAGTACTTTCTTTTCCCATTCCTGAAATGACCGGCATTCAGCTTCATTGTATGCCCACGATTTCTAGTGTTATGAGAGAGGGAGAATTTTTTTTCCCTCTACCCACTTCCTCCATGCCATGCATAATTTTATAAACTTCTATCAAGTCACCTCTTACTTCCCTTTAGCCACATGGGGGCACTTTGATTTTTAAGGGGTGCAATTTGAGAATGAGTTATTAACAGTTAATGGCCTTTTAGGCTTCCTCCACATGAATAGTTCACATTTTGAATAATAAGAATTATATGCCATGGGGGGGGGGGCAGGGATCAAGATTTTAGAGATGCTTAGGTGGGACATGGCCAAAAAAAGGTTGGGAACCACTGCTCTAAATGCTGCAACCTTTCCTCACTTTGAAAACTCCATCCTTAAACTATTCTCCTGCAGAAAACCATCCGTTCCCCAAAACTGTTATTTGTCTCACAGGGCAAGTCGGGTCCTCCATCATGGAGGGCACGTGTCGTGGTGAGATCACCAGAAACTGCCTCCCTGTTGTGGGGTGGGAACATTTGGATGGCCACAACACCCCACTGATTGTCCCTCTGTTGCTGGGGCAGAAATTTGGTCAGTTGGGTTGGCTATTGGCTGCTGAGGGACTACTAAAGCTGCTGCATATCGCTGGAGAGTTTCATTTTCTTGCGGCGTGCAGCTGACCACCTGCCCTCCTCTTCCTATATTTGGGTTGTTCTTATGGCCTTGCTATACCTGTCTAGGGATTGTCTGTTTTGGAGCAGGGGCCCGGGATGAATTTTGCCATTTGGCTGATTGGCTGGTGCCACTTGTTTTTTGCCTACTGTGCAGCAAATAATCACAACTTTGTAAGGTTGGTGGTTAGGCATTTGGTACAATGTTTTGGGGAGGGGACGTGGTTGGCTGTGCCTGCCCATCCATTGCTGCTGCTAGGGAATTCCGTTAAAGGAATCCAGGGGCTCGCCTTGCTTTTGTCCGAACCCTGTCAAGGGGCTAGGGCCACTCCAGAGCTCCTGGGAGCATCTGGGGTGAGCTGTGAGATCGAAGGAGTTCTCGCTCCCCCAGGATGCTTTCCCTTACTGACATATGGTGGTGCCCAGTGTCAGTCCTGTTCCTGCCACCGTGCAGGTTCAGGTAGTCTGGAACCAATGCCTAAGCAACCACTCACATGCTGTAATGTAATCAATAAAGTCGTGGCCTAAATTTAATGCCAAAAACCTTAAACTGAAATCTGTGTCTATTGTGTCTTCATTTGGGGGTGGTTTTGGGGGTCTTCACACACAAATAATAAATTTAGCTTTATGATTGGCCCCACAGAACAAAGGTTAACTAGACTTTGATCACAGGATTCTCTGAATGAGGACCTACCCTTTTCAAATACTGCAGGACTAAGGCTGCAATGATATATTTATATACCGTATATGATTTCTACCATGCCTTTCTGAGGATTATACTCCACTCAAAAGAGTTTATAAAAACCATTCACGTAAATACCTGAGCATCACAGGACTACATCTGATTAAACATGTATCATCAGCAAAAGTTGTAGGTTTCTTATTGTCAAATCAAATATAGTCTAAGCCCAGCCTGGGATCTGTAGGACAGAGTGGCTAGGTGACCCCTGTATCCCAAGCAATGCTGCTCATGTCAGCCAGGAAAGGAGGTGTTTTTCTTCTCTGGGTGGTGTAGCTGAAGGACCGAAGGGTCAGACCTTTTGCAGAATACATCAAACCAAATCCACCAGCGACTCATCCAAAGATGTTTCAGGACTTTCTCAAAGGCTAGTCTATGGGGGATAACTGCTGGTGGTAGCCTCATCGCACAAAGTGCAATGATGGTCTCCGCAGTGAGTCCTCCTCACTTTTGTCTCATCCAAAACCCTTCCAGCAACACAACTTCAGGTATTAGAACTCTACAGGAAATAAATAAGAACTAAAACACCAGACCCCCACCTTAGGCATGCACTTTAGAAAAGAGAAAATAACTTTAACATTAATATCCTCATTGGGGGAAAAGGAATCTGACCAAATATTGGCCTTGTTATTTCGGGGTGGGGAGGAGATAAGACCAGGGAACGCCAGTAGGATTTTAAAGAGGAAGCAGATGTCAGGAAGTAACTTGTCCTATTCTGGATTTTAAAGCATTGCTTAATTTCGCCTAACCCCCCCCCCCCAAAAAGAGGTACTTGCTGATCAAGACCCCTAGGGGCTGCACCCTCTGCACTGACTGTCATTCTCTAATCTTCAGTGAGTTAGGGCAGTTGTGATCATTGCATGCTGAAAATCATTAACTTTGCACCTTCTGATCTTACTGTACACTGTTACAGGATGAAACTAAATATGTAAATTGTTCAACGTAAAGATTAAATGAAAGCATATGGAGAAGCAAGTTTTACCTCATTTTAAATCAACAGTCTTAAGCAGCAAAAATCCTTGTTTGGTCTTTGTTTGTTTGCTTACTTATTTTCTACATTTATATCATGCCATATTGCTGAAAACGCGAGCTAGCTCAGACACGTGATAGATCAATCTGCTAGGCATTACTTGGGAATACTTTATTTTTAGTTTTTATATCCAGAGATGCATCTGTTAATATAAATATTCATAGACTATACTCAAGTTCTTGTTTTACTGTGCCTTGCAAATTTATGGGTGATATATGTTAGTCATACTCAGAGCAGACCCATTAAAATAAATGGATTTCAGCGCACTCTTTTCAATGAGACTACTCTGAGTATGACTTAGTTGGATATCACCCTGTGCATTTGTCCTGACTGAAAGGGAAATTTCAGAATATGAAAGAAGATATTTGAACAGAAGGGTTTTATTAAAAAATAAAAAAATCTAGTGGTCCTGCAATTAAAAAAGGGGTAAAAATTATAATCCCTGTTGTAAAATTTTTGTTATATGGCAGCATCTGTGGTGGTGAAACTACCAATGTCAAATGGTTAAACCTGCTGATAGTCACAGAAGGGTCACAAACAATTTTCTGAGGGAATGAAGAAGTCAGCAGCATTGGTTTCTAGACAAAATAAAAAGTCACATGGCAACAGTTGGTCAGTCAGTCGAATAACAGCCATTGAAGTTGGTGAAGCTCTGAGGAAAAGAAGAAATGGAAAGATCAAGAAAGGGGCTGTAGAAAAGTCACTAGGTGAACTGACTTAACAGCTTCTCTATTACCTATTAACTTTCTATTCTTTCATGCCATCAAATGCCAACAGTGCCCTTCAGCTCTCTATATTGGACAAACAGGCCAAACCCTACGCCAAAGGATAAATGGACACAAATCTGACATCAGGAACCACAAGACAGAGAAACCAGTAGGAGAACACTTCAATCTCCCAGGACATTCTATACAAGATCTCAAAGTACCTGTCTTATTACAGAAAAATTTCAGAAACAGACTGGAAAGAGAAGTTGCTGAATTGCAACTCATTACCAAGCTTAAAACCATGGAGAGACCTGGTCTGAATAAGGACATTGGATTCTTATCTCATTATACATGATAAATCTTTAGCCATCTCACCCCTTGCTTTTTCCTGTAAGACAAATTGCAGTCGTTAACAGTCATCAATGAGTTTCCACACCTATCAGCCAATCACCCATTCCCACCACCCTTCTGAGTAATACCCCTCCCCACCCTCTCACTATATATAAGGGTCTGGTGACTTCTGTTTCAGTGTATCTGAAGAAGTGTGCATGCACACGGAAGCTCATACCAATGACAAACTTAGTTGGTCTCTAAGGTGCTACTGGAAGGATTTTTTTCTTATTTTCTGTGAGGGACAGGGGATATCGCGAAGTCCCTCCCCTCCTGAGTTCAAGCCCATCCCCGAGCAAAGGGGAAAGCAGGGAGAGTTCCGATTCCAGTGGGGAAGCAGGAAGTCGTGTCCGAGGCTCAGGCAAGGTAGAGGAGCCAGGGTCCCAGGTGGGACAGGAAGGGGCGAATAAGGGGGGGGAGACCCATCCCCCCAACTCCAGAATTACGCAGGAAGAGGAGGGGAAAGAGGATGGGTCTGCCAAAGCTTTTGTGTTGGAGAAAAACGCGCCAAAAGTCACTCGGAGGTTCTGAAACCGACTGACCACATCACTCCGTGTAAATAGCAATGACTTCAGCACTGTAAATACGCAGCACCAATAAAAGAATAAAAATGCAGAGCTGCGTAGCGTCGTTACTCTGAAGTAGTCCACTCCGGCCACTGTGACAGCAACCTCCGAGTCATTTTTTTTGGGCTACTTTGGAGTTGCCGGGATGAGCGTGTCAGAGGCGGAGAGATGGCGGCAGATCGCGGAGCAAGCCCAGCAAGAACTGCAGCAGCTGTCGCTGCAGGCGCAGGGGGAATTGAAGGCAGCTAAAGAAGAGACTAAGAAGGTCCAGGACGACCGGCTACAACTGGCGGAACAGGTGAGAGCGCTACAGGAAAGAGAGCAGGAATTAAGGGCGGTGGCGGTAGACCTCCAAAACAAGCTGGATGCAGAGAAAAACAAGGCGGGAGGGGCACCCCAAGTCCAAGTGCTGCCAGGAAGGAGAGCCGGGACCCTAGTGAGCAAGTTCAATGGAGACCCGAGGGAATATCAGGGCTTTGAGACTGAGATTGTGTATGCTCTGGAGCTACACCACGCTGAGTTCCCTGATGATGAGCACAGAGTAGCGTTTATTGTGGAGCACCTTACCGGGGCAGCCAGGGAGTGGCTAAGACCGTTAATCGCAACAAAGAATCCTTGCATGAAGAATGTCAAACTATTTCTAGAAGGTTTGAAAACGATGTATTCGTCCGATAGTCATATGGACCAGACTAAGGAGGAACTTCATAATTTACGCCAAGGAAATATGACAGTTCGCGCGTACTGGGCGAAATTCACCATGCTGGTGCACAGATTGGGGTGGGAATTAGAGTCACCCCCAATGCAAGCGGCGTTCTACTTGGGGTTGCATGAGGACGTGAAGGATGAGCTCTCGAGAGGTCCAAAGCCCAGTAATATGGATCAGCTGAGCAAAGCGGCTCTGGCGGTGGGGGTGAGACAGGAATCCCGGTGGAGCGACAAACAAGCAACGCGCGCAAAGCGGGCTTGGTTCCCACGGTCGCAGGAGAAACCACTCCCCCAACAACCCTTTCAAGCCACGCCTGGGGCCAGCCAAGACCAGGAACCCATGCAGATTGACAGCGCGCGCGCGCGGGCTTTTCAAACCCCAGCGGCGCCAAGACGCAAGGAGGGAAGGGGTGGGAATTGCTTTCTCTGCAACTCCCCCCAGCATCTCGTCAGAGACTGCCCACATCGCAGGGAGTGGCAAGGAAAGGCGGGAACGGTGGTGCCCTCCCCCACTGACGCAGCACCACAGCAGGGAAACGGGAAAGCCTGGCTGCAGGAGACAAGGGGCAGCAGCCAGGCACAGTCAGCAGACAACAGCCCCAGCCCGCCCACCCGCACAGAGAGGAGCAGAGCCAGCCCACCCCTCCCAGAGCAGGAGTGGTTCTAGAAGTGACGCTCACGCTCCCAAATGGCTATCCCCTGACGGTCCTCGCCCTAATTGACAGTGGGGCGTCAGCCAACTTCTTCTCGAGAAACTTTGCAGAAGAGCACCAGATCCAGCTTCTGCAGCTGGATTTTCCTCTGCACGTGGCAACCATTGACGGCAGAGAGCTGCTGGGAGGGGCCATCACTCATCAAACCCCCCCCCATGAGAATGACGGTGGGAAGGCACTCAGAGACACTGGCATTCAACGTCACCACCATCTCAGACCCCCCCCCATCGTCTTGGGCATGAGCTGGCTGGCGCGCCACGACCCCTCCATCAGTTGGCACCAGAGATGCATCACTTTTGGATCGGACTTTTGCCTGGAACATTGCATGCAGCACCAACCAGGGGAGGGGCCTCCGATAGCCACGGTGGCCACCATGCACGTCAAAGGGGGTGAGGCGATACCCAAGCCGTACTGGGACCTGCAGGAGGTCTTCAGCGAAGCGGAGTCCGACCACCTACCCCCGCACAGGCCTTTTGACTGCCAGATCAACCTGGTGCCAGGGGCAACTATACCCCCAGCCAAGCTGTACGCCATGTCAGACCAGGAACTGGAGGATCTGCGCGCTTTCATCAACAAGAACCTCAAGCGGGGGTTCATCAGAGAAAGCAAGGCAGCAGGGGGCAGCCCGGTCTTCTGGGTGGACAAGAAAGACACGCAACAGCGCCGTCTGGTGGTGGATTTCAGACGGCTGAATTCAGTGACGGAGCCAGTGGCTTTCCCCATGCCCAGAGTGGATGACCTCCTGACAGCGGCACGCAGGGGCAAGATTTTCACCAAGCTAGACCTGAGGGGGGCGTACAACTTGATCAGGATCCGGGAAGGCGATGAATGGAAAACCACGATGTTCACGCCTCTGGGCTCTTTTGAATATCTGGTGATGCCATTCGGGTTGCAAGGGGGCTCAGCATGCTTCCAGGCCTTCATGCACCACGTCCTGGGGTCCCTCCTCTTCAGGACATGCTTGGTCTTCCTGGATGACATCCTTATCTATTCCGATGACCCAGTGCAACATGTGAAAGATGTCAGGGAAGTGTTGCAGCGCCTGAAGGAGAACCACCTGTATGTGAAGCTGGAGAAGTGCAAGTTTCACACCAAGGAGGTGGACTTCCTGGGCTACAAGCTGTCAGACAAGGGGCTAGCGATGGACAAGGACAAGGTGCAGGCCATCCTGGACTGGCACAGCCCCAGGACGCGCAAAGATGCCCAACGCCTACTAGGCTTCGCCAACTTCTACAGGAAGTTCATCAAGAACTTCTCTCGAGTTACGGCTCCCATCACTGACTGCCTGAGAGGCAAGCAGAAGTTCAGGTGGACACCAGAGGCGCAAGCAGCGTTCGAAAGCCTCAAGAGGGTGTTCGCCTCAGACCAGAACCTGTTCCACGTGGTTCAGGACGCGCCCCTACGCATTGAGACAGATGCTTCTGATAAAGTTGTGGGCGCCATTTTGTTGCAACTGGACGCCAACAGAGAGTGGAGACCCTGTGCCTTCTTCTCCAGGAAGTTGACCCAGCCAGAGAGGAACTACACGGTGTTTGATCGGGAACTTCTTGCGATCCACGCGGCGTTCCAGCACTGGAGACACTTCCTGGTGGGCGCCAAGCACCCCATCCAGGTGTGCACAGACCACAAGAACCTGGAGTTCTGGAGAACTGCCAGGGTGCTCAACCAGCGGCAGATACGGTGGGCAGAGTTCTTCTCGAACTTCAACTTCTCCATACACTACATCCCGGGAGAGCAGAATGTCAGGGCGGATGCCCTCTCCCGCAAGCCAGAGTACATGGAGGAGGAGGCGCCACCAGCCCCAAGACACATTTTCCCCCCGTCAGCATGGTCCTGCGGAGCAGCAGTGGTGAGCGAGGCAGAACTCACAGCACTGACGGCAGCGGATGAATTTGCCAACCGCATCTTCAGAGAACTGAGAGGGGGGAGGGAGCAGGCAAAAGACTTTGCAGAACGCAGAGGGCTGCTTTTCTACAAGGGTGCACTGTACCTGCCCACCACCCAGCTTAGACGTACGGTCCTCAAGCAGATGCACGACAACCCAACGGCGGGTCATTTTGGAAGGGACAAGACCACTCACCTAGTCATGAGACACTTTTGGTGGCCAGGGGTGAGGGAAGATGTTCGAGACTATGTACGGGGCTGTGACACCTGCCAGCGGGCAAAGGTGGTCAGAGCAGCGCCACCAGGGTTGCTGGAGCCCTTAGCCACGCCACACAGGCCGTGGGAAGTGGTGTCCATGGACTTCATCACAGATCTGCCTTCTTCCAGGGGCAAGACCGCAGTGTTGGTGGTGGTGGACCTCATGTCCAAAATGTGCCATTTTATACCGTGTGCCAGGGCGGTCTCTGCAGAAGAGACAGCCAAACTGTTTGTTGATCACGTATTCAGACTGCATGGATTACCTTTAAGGGTTATTTCGGATCGTGGCCGCCAATTTGTTTCCAGGTTCTGGCGGCGGCTCATGAACCTCCTGCAGGTGGAGGTCAGCTTGTCGACGGCTAGACACCCGCAGACCAATGGACAGGCGGAGAGGGTCAACGCCATTCTGCAGCAGTACCTGAGATGCTACGTCAGCCAGCGGCAAACGGACTGGGTGGATCGCCTGCCACTGGCAGAATTTGCCTACAACAATGCAGTGCACGTCTCCACAGGGGTGTCGCCCTTTAAGGCCAATTATGGGCGCGACCTCAGATCTTTCCCAGAGAGGGAGGGGGAGGAGGAGGAGGAGGGCCCACAGGCTGAGGATTGGGCAGAGGAGCTGGAGACGGTGCACCAGCAGCTCAGAGAACACTTGGAGAGGGCCAAGGAAGCGTACAAAAAGGGGGCAGATCGCCACAGGCGACAAGGGGAGGTCATCAGGGTGGGGGACAAGGTTTGGTTGTCCTCGGAGGGCCTTCCCACCAGAGGGAGGTGCAAAAAGCTGGCACCCAAAAGGCTGGGCCCCTTCACGGTCACGCAACAGGTTAACCCGGTGGCATACAGGCTGGCACTGCCAGAGGACATGAGGGTGCATCCAGTGTTTCATAGATCGCTGCTGTCGCCGTACAGGGAAAGCAGCAGGCTCCGAGACAGCGAACAAACCCCCGAGGAAGGGGGGGAGAGGGGAGGCAGGGAGCAACTCAATGAGGCCACGGCCATCCTTGATTCACGGAGAGGGGTGGGGGGCCTGGAGTACCTCATGGCATGGGAGGATGCTCCACCGTCCCAGAATGAATGGGTCCCGGCCACTCAGATACAGGAGGAATTCTTGGTGGAAGAATTTCACGCCCTCTTTCCCCACAGACCCAAGCCCTGGCACATGGAAAGGGAGGGGGAGGGGGAGGAAGCACGGGAGAGCAGTTCACCATGGCGCTGGGAAGCGGAGTTTGAGGAACCAGAGGATGAGGTATGGGTGTCACCGAGATCCACCCAGTCAGAGGAAGGAGCAGATTGGCAGAACATTTTTACCCCCACCAGCTCTGACGCCACGGACTTTTTGGGATTCCCGTCCTCCCAGGCGGAAGGGGGGGCTCGCAGGACTGGGGGGAGGTGTTCACACCAACGGGCTCGGAAAGCACTGAGTTCTTAGGCTTCCAGTCCTCACCGACACATGGGGGGGGGACCTGGGGAGGGGTGAAGGAGAGCTTGGGAGGGGGGTGGATGTGAGGGACAGGGGATATCGCGAAGTCCCTCCCCTCCTGAGTTCAAGCCCATCCCCGAGCAAAGGGGAAAGCAGGGAGAGTTCCGATTCCAGTGGGGAAGCAGGAAGTCGTGTCCGAGGCTCAGGCAAGGTAGAGGAGCCAGGGTCCCAGGTGGGACAGGAAGGGGCGAATAAGGGGGGGAGACCCATCCCCCCAACTCCAGAATTACGCAGGAAGAGGAGGGGAAAGAGGATGGGTCTGCCAAAGCTTTTGTGTTGGAGAAAAACGCGCCAAAAGTCACTCGGAGGTTCTGAAACCGACTGACCACATCACTCCGTGTAAATAGCAATGACTTCAGCACTGTAAATACGCAGCACCAATAAAAGAATAAAAATGCAGAGCTGCGTAGCGTCGTTACTCTGAAGTAGTCCACTCCGGCCACACTGACATTTTCTATTCTTTGTTTGTGTACCTTTTACCACTGACCAGCCATCACAAATGAGCCCTGGGGACCCCCTTCCTTAATCTGCTAACCAAAATTATAGGTTGTAGGTGGTGTTTTCATGCAAGTACAAAGTTGCTGGAACAATTACATGCCCCACTCACTGTGCCACCCATAGGTTCCTTTTACAAATTGTTCTGTGGGGATATAGAGGGTATGGGAAGCCACCCTGACCACAAATATGGCAAGATTTTATAGCCTCTAGGGTAAGCACCAGACCTAACCCTTACATGACAGATGTTTTAGGACCATAACCAGCCAGAGACGTCCATTTCTTTTTACTGCCTCGTCAAGTCCACCGACACTGAAGGGAATGTGGGTCTGTGGTAGACTAAAGGAATGCTGTTGGAAAGCATGGGAGCTTCTAGGCCCAGAGCCAGCCATTTCATTCCCCTAATTTTAGGGAATGGACTCCTGGGATGGTAATTCAAGATATCAGCAAATTCTAACAAGATGGTAGTGAGAGACGCAGTGTGTGATGTGGGCCTGCAAATGTCTTTTGAGTGTAACGGCTTTTAAGCAGCCTCTTGGGCAGCTGCAGGGTGAATTCCTGCCATTAATCAGGTAGCAGCAAAGAGACAGACTCAAATAGACAACTTTTTCCACTTTTTAAATATTTGAGAATACTAGGAGCTCTTCTGTAATGGGAAAACCACTCTTCCCTTGCTGGTGCTAAATCCTTGTAGCAATATCAAGATTGTGGGAGAACTTATCCATCAGCTTCTCTCTCTGTCTCAGATTTTAAGGGGCTCTAGCCGGGGGGGGGGTGTGTGTGGCAAAGACAGCCCCTAAAGCAAGGCCACCCAAAGGACTGATGTGAATCCCTGATGATTTGTGCAATACCTCAGCTGGACCTCGGGCACTGATGAAGGGAGCAGAGCTAAATGGCTCCCCCACCCACCCAATGAGACAGTGCAGAATGGGCCAGGACGAGCCCTTTGTAAGATAAAACTACAAAAGAATAATAAAAACCTGATGCAAAAAGCAGCAGGATGTGTTAGAGTCACTTGAAAGGGGTGCTTTAGGACTGAAACCCTTCTACGGTATATGTTTGTAAAGCCCATCATAACCAGAGCCTATCTGTACTTCAATAGCATAGGCTGACGTTTCATAAATATTGTGTGTGGCAGTAGAATGGGTTAAATGCACATGAACACATCAACTAATGTCATACTTACCACCTCTGAAATGGATAGTTTCCCATCTATCACATTAAACTGCACAAGTGCCCTGCTAAGGTCTGTGCCATTCTCTTTCCCTCACCCCCTTCTGCATCATGGCTTCTGTGCCTGACGCTTAAAAAAATACGTTGCTTTAAAAAGTCTGAAAAAGAGCCTGCTGGAATAAAAGGGACTTCAGTAAACCCATGAAAAACAGTAAAAGAGGCAGCCAATTAGCCAATCTGGAAGTTATCACAGCAGTTACTAGTGGCCAAGTCATCTCTGTCCAAAAGGGGAAATAACTGTGGGAGCAGTCAGAGCTGGAAAAAGGGCATTCCTAGCCTCCTAGGCCACCTGAGCATGCCAAGATTGGAAGCCAGATTACAACACGAGCAACAAGACTTGACCAACTTCATTGCAGCAATTCACACAGCAAGCCTGTTAGGCATGTCATTCGCATCTGATTATCTTACTGCAGGGATCTATAAGAAAACTAGCAGCTGAATCTCACCTACAGTATATGCACGCATGTGGGAGATTCACTGGGTTCATGGGTTTTGTCCCTCAGCAAGTATGCACAGCACTGCACCCAAAATATGCCACACAATTGTACAAAACTTCAAATAATTTCTCATAGTATACTGATGGAAAAGTATGCATTTTATTTATAATCGACCTGGAGATGGCAAGGCAGATTGCCCATGCTTAATGGTTTATCTCCAGGCTCCAGGTGAGAAGCAGATTTTTAGCATCTGCATTCTGACACCGGAGAAGTTAAGCTTTTCTCTTACTTTAGAGCAGTGCTTTTTTTTTCTTTAAAAAAATGTTTGGGGTACACTCATTTTCCTGCTCAGATTGAAATACTGCCCCTCAATGAGGCTAGACTTAGATTCACAAAATGTTTAGGGGTATGCGTCCCCCTGCATCCCCCCAGAAAAAAGCACTGCTTTAGAGAGTAAAAGATGCAAATGACTTACAGGTACTTTAGAGCAGTAGCAATGACTATTTCACCTGTTCAAATGAAGAGTCTTTTTTTCTTTCTTATTTAAAAAAACAATTACAGCCTTGGATGCTTTGCCTACATTCCCTTGCAGTACCTTCCAGGAGTCGTAACTGAGATATTTTGGGGATAGTTGCCTGCAAGTTTGGTTTCCTATTTATACTACTGTATTGATTTCTAGTTCAGGAGATACCTTAACTAGTGAGAGGAACCTGTAGTTTTACCCAAGCATCCCCCAAAGAACAATAGCAGAGTTCAATCCCATGGAGCCCTATCCTTTTAAACTGAAAGCAGGCCGCTGACAATATTCACTAATCAACCCAGCTAATTCATTATGGAAATCCTGGACCCATATTCTATGGTTTGATTATAAAGTGACATTCTTTATTGTGCTCTCATGTCACTTTTTTTCTTCCTCCTCCTCTCAGCTGTCTCCCTACAAATTATTGTGTATGGTTGCACCTGCCTGGTGTATACAAGAAATCCACTGGTGGAATAAATGCCAAAAAGTGACTCGAAGTAACCATATTTTGGTGACAATTAGCACTGTTCTGTCTGTCTGTGGAACATCTGCTTTCAGTGATACAACAGCAGCTGGGATGATCTAATAGTAAACTAAGCACTTCAGATTTCAATTGTACAAAAGGGGCTTTGAGTGGGATGATAAATTAGCTAAATTAAGACACAATTTTAAATACCTAATTTCAACCTTGCTCATAATGAGCACATTCTCTTGCAGCCTCCTTCCACCTGTCTGAGCTGGAAAGCTGGGGAACAACAGACAGACAGGGCTTGTCTGCTAATGTCCAGCTTGTGAGCTTCCCATATCCCTCAGATTGGCAGCTGTGGAAAATATTGTGCTGGACTAGATGGGCCTTTGGTCTGTTCCAGGAAGGCTCTTCTTATGTTCTTATGTAACATAAGAGTTCAAAAGGAGACCAAAGGGCCACAATCCTCAAGTGACAGCATGGAACATTTTGATGTATTGTAATTCAGCAGGTTCACGTTGGTTATTTGTCGATCAAACAGAGACTATTATATATGTTAATTGGCTCACCAATGCCAGGATGTCTCCATTATCAACAATTTTTTTTGGAATTGCCAGTATTAAATGCATAATTATAATTGTTTGTGTTTTTCTGCATTTCATCTCCCTCTGACACCCCCCTGCTTATAATTCCCCCAACTCTCCTCCACATGTGTGTGTGTGCTTACTTAAAGTAACACTTTTGTGCATCTGATGACGTGGACTGTAGTCCCTGAAAGTATATGTCATAATTAATTTTCTGGTCTGTAAACTGCCAGAAGAATCTTTGTTCTCTTTCCTTAGGGAAGTTTCTAATATTTGATGTTTTATTGTGTTTTTAATATTCTGTTGGGTAGCATACAAATAATAAAACTATTATTATAATTATTATTTGCTGCAAGGGACTTCTTTGTGCAAGAGGCTAACATGTCTCAGGAGAAGGGGTGCAAACATTACAAAGATTCCAGTGACTTTCTAAAGGAAACTGAACCCAGGCAAGTGCTGCGCACCTAGGACTTCTCACAGCTTTAAGAAATGGGGAAAGCATAACTATATTTTAGCAACCTTTGCCAGACATACTGTATGGGTGTGAGCCCTGTTGAGTAGGCTTAAATCACCTTGAAGCCACCTTGTCCTAAGTAGTTCTGATTGGACTGTTAGCTGCATTTTTTTTGATCAACAACTTACTTTGCGGTACTCTCATTAATATCACTTTTCTGCTTTTGAAATTAATATCCACATTTATTCTATAAATGTGTCCAAGTACCAGCTTCTGTGCTACCCTGCACTAGAGCAATTAGTTTGAGATCTGAAGCATAATTCAGGTAGAAATGAATGTGTCCGTTCTTTGCATTGCACAGCTCCATCACACCTGGCCTATTTTTAAATCAGTTCTTCTGAAGCTTAATCTTCTTGCTCCACTTTTCACCAGGTAGAGTTTCCACCCACATGATGAAAATAAAATGAAAGCTTTCATAACCTCCTACTAATTTCACACAAGAGTCTGTCTTATATCCAGCAATACAGTGGTATAGCAGCAAATGAAGAAATGTGAAATGAAGGAGCTCATTGTGATGGCTCCTAGAGCCATGTCCCCAAATGGTGAATCCAGAAATGTGGCAGTTGTCTGCATGCGCCTCTAAGTAGAATGCGCAAAATACTTCTCCCTCACCACTGAGCTATCACAGTCCCACTCCCAATACAAACTGATAACTGCATAATTACACATACAGTGGTGCCTCGACTTACAAATTTAATCCGTTCTGAAGGCACCTTCGTAGGTCAAAAAATTTGTAAGTCGAAAAGCGCCATTGGAAACGCGATTTCCCATAGGAATGCATTGGAAACGGAAAAAATTGTAATTTGAAACAACCCCATCTAAAAATTCATAAGTCAAATAAACCCTATCTAAAACCGCCACGGTTTCTGTTCAGATGTCGACAAATTTGTAAGCGTGCGGCCACTTGCCCCATTCGTAAGTCGAAAAATTCGGCTGTCGAGTCGTTCGTAAGTCGAGGTACCACTGTACATGAATTACATTGCACTTATGACATGCATTTGCTCAGTCCGCTTTATCGCCCACCCAAGGGTTTCAGGGCAGGATACATTATATACTGTAAAGCTACAAACTGAACCACAATGAAATCACAGCGATACATAATAACAGCAGAGGCAAATTAGTAGGATACAATGGAGGGAGCAGACTGATTAAAAACCTCAACTCAACATTTCACAAGTCTGAGCAGAGGTGCACCTTGACTTGCCTGCAGAACTATGCAGTACCTGTTGAAAGCCTTCCACAATTCTAGGCTACCACTGAAAAAGTCCTCCCATGTGCCTCCACCACTCACCAACAAATATTTGAGGCCCAATGTGTTTGTTTATTTGTCAACAGAAGCACCATAAACATGGCATAAACTGGCAACCAGTGCAGGTATTTCAAAGCAGGAACAACAGCCATCCAGACAAAGATATCAACCAGTGCCCTGTCTGCTGTGCTCTGCACCAGTTGCAACTTCTGGGCTGTCTTCAAACACAGTCCCACATACGTAAAGTAAATTAATTGCCTGTTGCCAGCCAGATGCCTCTAGGAAGCTCATAAGCACAACAGCAATCGTGCTCCCTACCAAATGGTATTCAGAGGCATGTTGCCTCCGATACTGAAGGTAATGTGCAGCCATCATGAGGAACTGCCATGGATAACCTTACTCTCCATGAACATGCCCAATTCCCTTCTGAAGCTGCCTAAATTTGTGGCCTTCACCAGAAGGTAGCAACATCTCTAATTCAACTATGTACCGTGTGAGGTACTTCCTTTTGTCTGCCATGATTGTGTTCTCTCTCTGCCTCTCTTTCTCTTGTCAACACACACAGAGAGACATTACATGCCTTATCGTAACACCATACAGTATATCTATTTTTGCATCAAGCTGAAGATAATAAAAGCATTAATTCTGTCAATATAAATGCTAAACAGAAATGGTAAATTGAATCCTTGCCTGTGTATTGTGCATTACCTGATAAGAAATTAGAGTAGAGAAATTGAATCTGACAGATCTCAACTTTCATAGCCTTGTATCAAAGGTGCGGCACGCGAGTCACAGTAAATGGCATGCATGACGCCTCTTAATGAAATAGTTCTATTGTTTGTCCTAGAATGGATCCAAACTGAGAGGGTTCCCAAAGGGCTCCCAAGAACAAAGAATACAAGAAAAGGCCATGCAGTTGTGGGTGAAGGGAGAATCAAATTGACACGCCTGCACTAATTATCTTTGGTATTACAAGATTGCTAATAGAGCTGCAGCTTCACAGTTAATAGAGGTGATCTCATTAGCAGAACATTGAATGTCTTAATGTTTGTAAGGGGAGCATTTATTGCCTGTAACTGAGTTACTCCGTGCATATCTCAGAGGTATACATTAGCATCTTGAATGTTTTAAGGTTGCTCTAGTTTTTGCAGGAAACAGCTTCATCATAGCCAGAAAGATCAACTTTGGAGAGAGATGTGTTGCTAATATGCAAAAATAAAAGGACATGCAGAAAACATATTTGCACAATATATATCCTATCTACATGCAGACATATAGACATATATACAAACATATGATATGATGGCCTTGGGTTGCAGCCCTTAAGCAGGCTCCTGAAGTGAGTCACTTGTGGTCCTATGGGTTTTGGAGGCAAGGGCCCCTGGGAGGGTTACCTGCATGGGCTTGGGCCCATGAGGTGTTTGAGGGACATTAGGAGTAAGCAGAAAGAGGAATTTCTGGCTGCCAACTTGAGTCAACTTGGCCCAGCTGATCCTGAAGAAGGTGCCCCCAGATAAAGACTTGGGGCATGACTGACTTTGATTTGCAATTTGGGGCAGGGGCTGAAGTAATGTAGTTAAATAAATCTATGCTCTCCTAAGCAGTTCAGAGCAGCTTGCAACAAAAATAATAAAACAATCATAGCAGCCACCTTAATAATATAAAATTCAGTTGAATGTTAGCAGTACAGTAGGAGAGAAAAGAGCAAGGAAATAAAACAGCATTGCACCATTACAAATTGCAACCAGATAACAATCACTATCAATAACATTCAGCCAAACTGGATTAGATTCACTGGGTAACCAAAAGTGTTTTCATATAGTGCAATAAAAGCCATTAATTTATAGTGAAAGTGGGAGTGCCTTCCACAAGCAAGTGTGTCATCTCAGAAAAGACCCCAATTGCCTCATCTGAACAGGTGAGGAAACTCAGAGAGAAAGGTGTCGCCACCAGATCAACACATGCAGATTCATTTGGAAGCAAGTGGTCCTTGAGTTACTTAGGTCCCAAGCTGTATAAGGCTTTACAGCAGTCTTTCTCAACCTTGGATCCAGATATGATGTTGGACTAAAACTCCCATCATCCCTGACCACTGGTCCTGCTGGCTAGAGATGATGGGAGTCATAGTCCAACAACAACATCTGGGATCCCAGGTTGAGAAAGGCTGGCACTTGTACATTGAATTACATCCACTAACTCACAGGAAGCCACTTGAGCTCTTTCAGCACTAGAAAAATAAGCTGGGCTGGTCTGAAGCCTAGCTGTTACATTCTGAACTATCTGAAATTTCCAGGAAGTATTTAAGAGCAAAAGCACACCGCAACAGTCAAGCCTGGATGTTACTAGAACATAAATTACTGTAATCAGGCAACTTATTCCCTGGGCTTTGCATTTGGCACCTTAGCTCTGAGTGGTGAAAGGTGCTTGGTGGCACTGACATCTCTGGAGCATCCAAAGTAATGACTGGAGCTAACCCTCTAAAGGGGATTGTGACACTACAATCATATGGACCACCCACCAACAGAAAAACCTCCATCATGTCTGGATTAAGCTCCATTTTATTAGTTGGAAATGAAATACAAGATTAATTTCCAAAAGCAGGTAAAGAAATCCAGATTCATACTTTGCAAACATGTGAACCTACCGTATTTGAGTACAACATTCAGTGAAAAGATTTTGGCTCCAGGTTGTTGTTTCTGTGGGTTTTTAATAAAAATCTTGCTTAATGAACCTTAAGCAATGCTGCTCAAGTTATTTTGGTCGCTGGGTGAAGAAAGGTACCATTAGAAACAACAGGGCAATATAGGTAAACAACCACTCAGATTTTCACATTAACCCCAAGGTGGTTGAATGAATACAAACTATGGGGAAACGATGAAGCCCATTTGAAAATCAAGTAACTAGCTTCAGTACCCACAAGGAGGCAAAGATGTTGTAATGAACCAGCAGTAATTTCCCTGAAGAAATCATTAAAAAGCTGCTGAAAGTATCTCATTTTACATGTAAGTATTACACAGTGGGTGAACATGCACATCAGTGCTTTTGACTCTTAAATGGCACCCCCTTGCTCTCCGTCATAACCTCCGGATCTGAAATGCAGGCATGAACCTAAACTAAAATTCGTGATGAAAATGATATTGGTATCTGTTTAAAGTAACATCATTTGCCCTTCCTCGTTTTCTGTTTTCCTATGTTCTTAGTGGTCCTTATTTTTAGCTCTGAGCTGCCTTGAATCTGCTTATGGAAAAAGATGGGGTGTAAAGAAAGATATAATAATAATAAAAAACAGCAGAAAACATTTCATCAATAAACAGATCAACATTATCTGTCAAATGCTTATGAGAAATGAGTTTTGTTTTAACCTGGCACTGTAAGTATATTAATGATGGCACCAGACAGACCTCACTGGAGAGAACATATTGTAAGCAGGGAGCTACAACTAAGAATCTCTGCTTACCTGGGACTCCAGGGAAGCAGCATTTCATGCCTGCAGCAGCTGCGGTGTGGTCCCGGGAGCCATGTCTCCCTTCCTGTGCAGCCGGGGGTGGGACACTCAGCACCTCCTCTCCCAGTCATGCAAGCACTGGCCATTCAATTGGGCCAGACAGAAGTTCTGCAGGGGACAGGCTTGTGGCCCTTTAAATGAGAGCCACACACAGGGGTCCCCATCTTGGATTGTGGCTGGATTCATCACCAACCCAGTCTGTATGTCCCCTGTCTGAAGGTGAGTGGGCAGGGCAGTGCAAGGACCTTGCTATGGTATATTTGGTTGCACATTCTCCAAACTTCTGCCAGCACCAGAGCTTCAATTCCAAGTTTGTTTGTTTAAAAAATAGTATTTTTGGACCTGGTTGTCGAGAAAATGGAAGAGAGGGCATGTTGCCCACTTAAGCGCTATTTGCTTATGTGCACGAGGGCCCGGAACATAACCCCCGCATAAATGGGGAGTCATCTGGATACAAAATTAGGGCTGAGCCACATTTAAAAAATGAATTTCAAATGCACATTTCAAGTCAAAATTTCAGCTTTTGAAATCATTGTGGCATATTTTAATATTTTTCTGAAATCTGCTATATCATAAAATGTATTTTCCCACCAACATACACACTGCTGGTGATGTTTTAATGAACATGCAACAATTATCTCAAAACCTGAAAAAGCAGATCTGTTCATCAGAGGAAGTAAAATTGCAAAAAGCAAACAAAAATGCCGAACACTTTTGACTGAAATGTAAGGAACGAGAGTGGCGCATACCAGTCATATTTCCTTTTACAGTCCAATTCACATTTTAACACCCATGCATGGCTTGCTGAGTATATTGCAAACATAAAGTAGTTTGTTTGTTTTTGGACCAGATTGTGCGCGGGAGGGAGGGGGGACACAGAAACAGATGCAGCAACAAATTAGGACAGAAATTATGCATTATAATTAAATACTAAACAAAATGATAATTACATCTTATCCATGGCACTTCAGTCTTGTTGCTGAAGCAAAAAAAGGACTGAGAATGTAAAAGTGAAATTGATCTTTGGCTCAGATGGCATGGAAATACATCTCTCCACTCCTCTCCCAGGTAATGGAGGTGAGGGCATGTGGAATGACATGGCATCATGACATTAGAATTTCCCTCTCCTACAAGTGGCATGCAACAAAATGGAGCAGAGGGCAGGAAACCACTAAAGCAATGGTGTCATCATGTCATCCTTTTTTTCAGCAAATCATTATCAATATATGTGACATTGTTGGGAACTATGATCCTCCATGCTGGATTCTGTAGCTCACCAGTTCTTTTTGAAAAATTATAAGAAAGCCTCCTTTTAACCAGCCTTATTCCCAACTTCTCATTAAATCCTTGTCAACAATCATACCTTCTCCAAGTATCTTTTCTCTTATTCCTGTTTGATGTGAGGGGCATTTAATGTTTTCACAGAGTATACAACATATCTTTAAAACACCCCTCAAAGAATCCTTGGAACTATAGTTTACCCCTCACAAAGGTACAATCCCCATTCACCCTTACTACAGGATGTGTATACAGTCTTTGTCTTTGCTTATTACTGCTCTGCTGTTTCCATTCCTCATTCAACACATTACCCAACTTTTCAATTTAAATGGGAACCAAATGGCGTCAGGGTGCCAGATCTTCCGGTGAACATACTTCAGGGGGCCTGTGTTCTTCCTGCGGCAGCTGAAGATGCCAACAGTAACACATCAAGCAGAGCTTGGAGCTGGAGCCCTGCCTGTTTTGCAGGTGCTTTCAATGATACGAGCTGTTACAAAAGAAACAGATCACTTGCTTTCTTGCAGGTGTCTAGTGGAGGAAATGACTTCCCCAGACCTGTTTAACTTTGTGTTTATTAGTAGCCTTAAATTAGTAGGCTTTCATTTTACACAGTGGAAAGGTGATCTCTCTCCCAGGGTCCTAAGCAGCAGGTGATAAAAACACTTGGGGGGGGCAGGCAAATCATTTATGCAGTTACCCTTAAAGCATATCTTAACATAAGTTCCATCAAAACCAGTGGCACTCATTTCCATTGCCCAGGACTACAGTAAAGCTTGTTGTGGGTATTTTTGAGGAACATGCATGAAAAGGAAACTGCTCAGAGCCTAGCCGTGCCCACTTTTCCTCACTAGGGGGCTGAGGAATTCACAGATTTCTGAAAGCACTTGTGCTGTAGGTTACTGAGCTTGTGAGTGGTATAGCATGCTGTACAACAGCTTTGTTACTTGAAACAAATATGGGATCCTCTCAGTTATGAATGTCCACAATGCACTTAAAAGAATATGGATCTTGCCATTGCACTAATGATGCAAATTCATTGTGTCTCTTTTGTGTCTTCTTGTTCTTTGAAGTATGAAAGGCTATCCTTTGTTGTCATAACAAGATTGTCAGGGTCCCTTCCAATTCTACCATTCTATTATTTGTTCCCTTGATTATAATGTTGAGATGCTATCTTATTGATCTTTCTCATAATGCAACACTCACTGCATTGGGTTTATCCCCCCGTTTTTTGGAAGAGTGTTTTAATACTAGTTCTTCCAAAAGCCCTCTTACATAAAGTATTTCTGCCACTAAAATCCCCTTGTTTTAGACAATTGTTTGCACCAGTCTATTATTATTACAAAAATAAATAACAACTCTCTGCATATCATTTTGCAACCTAACCATACTTTTAACACCTTGGTTTTCGACTCTGGAATCGAGTTTTGGCCAAGTTTATAAATACTATGCAACTTGTATTTTATTTTGGTAAACTGGCAAAGCACAAATAATAGGTCCCAAAGTATTCTGAATTATTTGTAGGAACTGTCCAGGCCTTTCCTTCTCCTCCACTCTCAATTGATCTCAAAACTGTAGTTGCTTTCTTCTTAACATTAGATGGGGAACTGGAAGCATATCTATTACAACTCCCAGACAGCTGGTTAGATTTTAATCTCTGATGTGTGCATGGATAGAATGCTGAACACAAGGAAGATAAGTTAACTTTTTTGGGGGGGTGAAAATGGTTAAGACCTGAGAAAGGAAATGGATGAAATTATTTGTAGGCCTTTTAAAGAGGGACATCAAGATTCATTTAACCCACCCAGGAGCAGGGGTTGTAAACCTGCAATTAATATTCAGTGTTCATTTTGTATTCTTATGTTATAAACCACCCTGTGATCTTCAGATGAAGGGCAGTATATAAACTTAATAAATAACAATAGGGACACTTTTGTAACTTGCCAATTTGAGAATTTAAATGTGGTGTATCTTCCAAACTTTGCTGCTTGATAAATTCACTGTGATTTTCTATTCATAGGGCATGTTTGTGTTTTTTGTGAAATTCAAGTCTGTAGGTAACAGTAACATTTAGAGCAAATAATAAGGAATCTTCAAATTCATGCAAAAAAAAAATCTTCATTTCTCACGAAGCTCACTGAATTATTTAAAACTCTGTGGTAGAAACACATAACAGCTGTGAAGAGGAGGTGGCAATCATTTGCAAAACATGAACTTCCTAGGATTCAAGCTCTCAAAATGGAACACTCAAATAACATTATTTCTTTTCAACAGCTTTTGATTTAGGTATAACTCCCTGCCTCCCCACCGTTACTATATCCATTTAAAAATAATTGTGTTTCTCTGAATAACTTTCCTTTGGAGACCATTTCATTCTTGACAAGCAGATCAACAATAAATTAAGCCAGTGCTCCTACGAATCTGCTATTTGTTAATGTGAGTGGTTGGGAAATGTTCACATGACAGATTAATATAATTAACATTAATAATAATACTGCAACAGCCAAAAAGGTACGTGAGAAAACTACATCAATCAGAGCTAATTAAAGTGGCCATAAATACAAATGAAACAGTGCCCAAGAAGGTGACTTAATGCTATGCAACCATGTGTTTCCTAACAGAGCATGTACAACTCCTTACACTTGTGATCCAAATGAAGTTCTCTGCCAAATCAGCTTCTTTTCACAATGTGCACTCCAAACAGGGCCGGCCCTACGGCCAGGCTGGGTGGCACAGGGCACCAGGGCGCCCGCCCGCCAGGGGGGCGCTGCACAGCTGTGCCCACCCGCCCGTGGCGGAGCTGCACCTGCCCACCCGCCACGGAGCTGCACCCCTGGCAGCCGCGCTGTGTGCTGTGCAGCTCTGCCCGCCCACCGCACTGTGAAACGGGGCAGGGCGGGGGCGCCGGAAGGATCCGTCGCACCACGGCGCCAGGGCACCAAATATACTTAAGATGGCCCTGCGACCAAAGTTGGCAGGTCTGACCCTCCCATTAGGCAGAGTGAGGCAGCTGCCTGAGGTTGTTTATCAGGGTGTTGTGAAAGGGTAGGAAATGGTTAGCTATGGCCACAGCAATCCATGTTGGTGTTTTGTGGGGAGCCAGGATTGAGTGGGTGCCTCACTTTGCTCAGCTCAGCAGGCAGATATGGGCTCCCACTGGCCACCAAATTTGCAAGTGGATGGGTAGTCCACTGGCAGCATTCTTATAATCAGGGACCAGTTAAAAGCCCAGAAATGGGCCATTTCAAAGACAGGAAGGGGGGGGGAGGCTAATCCAGTGGATTCCTGGCTAGTCTTGCAGCAGTCAGCACTGCACAGGGGTTGTACCCAATCAACCTGCCCTGCCCCCATCGCCTGCCACAGTCTCACAGAAACCTCTTGCACCTGTACCATATTTCCCAATTTTCTTTTATAACCTACCTTTGACCAAGTTGTTATCCCCAAGTTTACGATTGGCCTCACAGGCTTTGCTCTCTGACATGCATTTAAAAAAATCATTTTGGAGAGTATCGGGGACAGAGCTTGCCTTTTCAGTGGTGGCTTCACATCCTTGGAAATCCCTTTTCTCAGGACTTCATTCAGCAAGCTCACAAGCAGGTTCTAAATATTATTGTTACCTTTATTTATTTATTTATTTATTTATTTATTTACAACCCGTCCATATGGCTGGGTTTCCCATTAAAACATCAAACAGGGCTGCCTTCAGACAGTGGCGGAGGAACCCTCTCCGGCACCCGGGGCAGCACAGCCCGCATGGACTGCACATGTGCAGCATCCCGCGTGTGCACACTCCGTACGGAATACTACACATGCGCACTCCGTACGGGATGCCGCTCGTGCAGCAGCCCGTACGGACGCTGAGCAAGTGGTGCCCATACAGACTGCGCACTGCCTCGGCCGCTCTACAGCTGGGGGGAGGCAGGGGGCATCTTGTCACCCCTCCCAGAGTGGCACCCGAGGCAGCCCACCCCCTACGCCCCCCCTTCCTATGCCTCTGCCTTCAGATGTCTTCTAAATGTCAGATAGTTGTTTATAGTTGTTTATTTCCTTGACATCTGATGGGAGGATGTTCCACAGGGCGGGTGCCACTACCAAGAAGGCCCTCTGCCTGGTTCCCTGTAGCTTTTCTTCTCACAGGGAGGGAACCACCAGAAGGCCCTTGGAGTTGGACCTCAGTGTCCGGGCTGAATGATGGGGGTGGAGACCCTCCTTCATGTATACTGGGGCAAGGCTATTTAGGACTTTAAAGGTCAGCACCAATACTTTGAATTTTCTCTGACTTTTGTTTGATCTGTTGCTGACTTTTATTTTGCAGGGTTGGCTTTTTGAAGTAATTTATTGTCTGATTTTATTGTAATGTTTTAACTGTTCATTGTCTCATGATAGCAACAAACAAGCTGGACATAATACACACACAGTTGGAAGATATAAAAAGGAGTTTTGCTGCACTCTCTTTTGCAGTTGTTAACCCAGGCAGACATACTGTGTTATTTCTGAAAATCATCACAACTAGACTTAGTTATCATGAGATTTGGACTCCTTTTAAATTTGCTTTATACTTCTTCTTTTTAAGCATCATAGGGTAATTTGAAATATTAGTGATTGATTGATTTTACTTAAGGATTTCGGTACCACTTCCCAACTTGTACTGTTCTTGTGGTATTTAACACCGGTTAAATTGGCAAAAATGTATAAAACAAGGGAAAATAAGTGTTGCAAATGTAAAGAAGTAGAAAGTATGTTCTATCATATGTGGTGGCAATGTTAAGGTTATTAAAAGGGGGGGAATGATATATAACGAATTGGGGGGGAATGTTTAAAATAACCTTTGTTAAAAAGCCAGAAGCTTTCTTATTAGGTATTACAGGAATGAATCTACCTAAAGAATACAATAATCTATTCATGTATGCAACCATGGCCACTTGGAAATTGCTAGCCCAACACTGGAAAGAAGAAGTAGTCCCCACCAAGGAAGATTGGCAAACTAAGTTAATGGAGTGTGCAGAAATGGCTAAACTAACTGGGAAACTTAGAAATCAATATGATAACAAATATGAAAAAGAATGGGAAATGTTTACTGTATATATAAAAAGCATTTTAAGGAAGTTAATACATTAGCAAGATTTTAAAAAACACTTGTAATATTATGGATAATGTTTAAATTTGGAGGTAATTAGAGATAAAGACTTTATTGACATGCATAAATGAAGATAATACAAAAGAACAAGGGAGGGAGTGGAGGGAAGTCGTGGTATTCAAGTAATCCCATTATGTGGATTTAATATGAAGCATGTATACAGTTGTTTAAAATGTTTTATTTTTTTCTTTAATGTAATGATTATTGTTTATTGTGAAAATTATTATTTTTTCAAAAAATAGATACCACCTCCCAACAAATGTTTCTGAAGTAGTGTACCTCTCCAATATTAGTTGCTGTAGAGATAAAAACCAAATCTATTGGTTCCATTTTTTTAAAAAAAAAATCATTACTGTCATTATTGTATAATTGTTATTGTCATCATCTGACAGGAACAAAAGATTACCTTGCTCAAACTGTGTGCTGAGCTGTGGGCCATATGTTACTGAATTCTGTTCAAGGTGCTGCACTTATTACAGTTAAGGAAAACCTGACAGTGTGAACAGCATGCTCTCCTGTCTGCAGAAATGTTGCCACCTACCACAGGCTATAAATAACCTAGTGTGTAATGTGATTTTTCCATTACCAAATATTGCACCTGAACTTTCAGAGCAATATGTAAGGAAAGGGGTTCATTGGGGCTTTTACCGTTTCTGTTGGGAAGGTGGCTGGCTGTGTCTAGAATGGGCAGCAGCGCCAGTTAAATGATGCTGCAGGGACAAAGGGGGGGAGCTTAATTTGGCCATTCCATTCTGTGAAAATTTATAAATGCAGAAATCTAGCTTGATGATCCTATTGGCATTAAACCCTTAGCTCTACAACGGCAGTCGAGGAAACAGAATACTATGAATAGGAAATGGGATATCCAGGTTTCCAAAATGGGCCATGAATTCACTGAATGGCCATGGAAAAATTATATTGCAGACTAAGAGCCCCGTTAAGCATGATGCCCATCATCTGCAATGCTATCAAAACATTCTCACAAGTCTGAGTGCTCCATGCAGTTTCTGTAATGCTGAAAATGATCTTATTCTCATGTTCCAGCCGATCCATATTTAGCACTTCCACACCAGTAGAACTAAAAACTGGTCCTTACAGTGCTGAATGTGTATAATGGATAAAATAAGAACCTTTTTTTCTTATTTTATAGAGAGCCAGTGTGGTGTAGTGGTTAAGAGTGGTAGACCTGTAATCTGGGGAACCGGGTTCGTGTCTCCGCTCCTCCACATGCAGCTGCTGGGTGACCTTGAAGTCTCTCAGTCCCACTCACCTCACAGAGTGTTTGTTGGGGGGGGGGAGGAAGGGAAAGGAGATTGTGAGCCGCTTTGAGACTCCTTCGGGTAGTGATAAAGCAGGATATCAAATCCAAACTCCTCCTCCTCCTCCTCCTCCTCCTCCTCCTCCTGAGAAGAGACCCGTAATATCTGCCGAATCCTACCCCAACCCCAAGCCATCAGATTTTATAGACACCAATGTGGCATACCGTTGAATAGGGACGCAGGTGGCGCTGTGGTCTAAACCACTGAGCTCTTGGGCTTGCTGATCAGAAGGTCAGCGGTTCAAATCCCCATGATGGGGTGAGCTCCTGTTGCTCTGTCCCAGCTCCTGCCAACCTAGCAGTTTGAAAGCATGCCAGTGCAAATAGATAAATAGGTATTGATGTGGCGGGAAGGTGAAAGGTGTTTCCATGCACTCTGGTTTCCGTCACCGTGTTCCGTTGTGCCAGGAGCGGTTTAGTCATGCTGGTCACATGACCCAGAAAGCTGTCTGTGGACAAACGCCAACTCCCTCAGCCTGAAAGCGAGATGAGCGCCACAACCCCATAGCTGCCTTTGACTGGACTTAACCGTCCAGGGGTCCTTTACCTTTTACCTATGCCACTGAATGCCAGCTGCTAGGGGAAGGGGTTTGGTCTTCATATTCTGATTTTGAATTTCCTAGAAGCTGATCACTATGGGAAACAGAATACTGAGCTGGATGGACCATTGTTCTGTCCCCTTCCTATGTGATTTCACTGGGGGCCATATTCAGGACTATCAAAACATAACAAATATAAATGATATGTGTTAAAGCAGTCATACAAACAGGAGGTGCATGTGTATATCTGTATGTGTATATGTGTATATCTGACAAGAGATGACTGTGTACATCAGGAATCCCCAAACCGGCTTCAGGCCGGTTCCTCCAGCACTGATCACGTGGAGGGCCGGAGGGTGGGGGAACGTGCTCCCATACGTGCACACACTCACTTTTTCTGGAGCGGGGTGGCACCAGAAATGGCTTCTGCGCATGCACACAAGCTGTCATAGAATAGAATAGAATCATAGTTGGAAGAGACCACAAGGGCAATCCAGTCCAACCCCCTGCCAAGCAGGAAACACCATCAAAGAATTCCTGACATATGGCCGCCAAATCTCCGCTTAAAGACCTTCAAAGGAGGAGACTCCACCATACTCCTTGGCAGCAAATTCCACTGCCAAACAGCTCTTACTGTCATAAGCTATTTCTGGCGCTGCGCTGACCCGGAGATGGGCAACCGCACCGTGCCGTGCGCCGGTAAGAGCGGGGGGCGGGGGCAGTGGGGGCAGCACAATTGGCTCATGTGGGCTGCATCCGGCCCCCGGGCCTTAGTTTGGGGACCCCTGGTGTATATAGTTCCTGCGTCAAGGGAAGTACTTGAAGAGCAAACCTCCTGTAGAGGTGAGTGGAAGAAGGCAGTGTTGCCCTGGCCCAAGGAGGAAGCCGGGCTCCATATCTGTTGTACTGTACTTAAATAAAGTTGCATTAGTTTACATGAAATGCTTAGAGTCTGTTTCTAAGAAAGGCAATGACTGGCAATTAATTTGTGCTAGAAACAATTAAAGAAAACCTATCATGTCTATGACTCCATATTTAGAGTGGCTATTGGATAACTCTTGTTCCCCTGAAACCAAAACACTCTCTGAAAATGTAGCTTTCAAATAAAAAAGTTTTTGGCTGATAAGTACCAGGTACAATTTAACGTTTTTATAAATAAATAATTGTAAGGATTATACCCCAAACTATACTAAAATGGCAAAAGGCTATCTCCCTATATTCAGTTCATATTTAATCTGGATTGTTTATTCTTCGAGTGCAAACAGTAAAACAGTTTAATAGAGAAGATAAATAGAAGAGCTGAAGATTTCATTTTTCAGCGACACTACTCATCACTTTGATGCACTCTTTTAAAAAATGCAAATGGGGGACATAAAACAGCCTTATTGAAAGCCAAGAGTGTGAGTCGTGAATGTTTATTTTCAGTGAATGGCTGGGCTGTGAGGGATTGGATTGCCTGTAATAGATTTCCCTCCCTCCGCCTTCCTATTCTGTTGTCTGTGAGATGGAGATTTACACAGACCTTTGGGCTTCTACATCTTGCAGTTTGCCAGGTCTCTGATAGAAAAGCACATTCTCACTGGCCACTTAATTCCTTTCTGATCAGGGCAATGTGACACCACCAATCAGAAGGTCTTTGATTCATTGGGACAAAAGAAAGGATGAAAATGTGCTTTTTCTTCTGACAAAGCATTTGCCATCGTCCCTTGAGCTGTCCGTAATCCTGGCTCCATTTTTATTTCCTGTTCTTAGCCTTCTATAACCCACATTTATAGCTAAAGCCTAACAAGATAAAGCAAGTATTTTTTGTCATTAAAATATCCAGGGAACAATTGTTTTTAACCTTCTGTTAACATCATGTGTATAGAGCAAAGCACATCTCTACCTGAACAGGCCTTTTCTAACTTGGCTGAATGGAAGCCAATGAGAAAGCTCTTCCGTATATGAGATGTCTGTGCAACCATAATATATCAATCTAGCACACGCCATGGTTCTCAGGATTTCAAGTGCTGACATCTTGGCTTTGTGGTGTAGTGCTTTGTTGCTGTTTAGTCATTTAGTCGTGTCCGACTCTTCGTGACCCCATGGACCATAGCACGGCAGGCACTCCTGTCTTCCACTGCCTCCCGCAGTTTGGTCAAACTCATGTCGGTGGCTTTGAGAACACTGTCCAACCATCTTGTCCTCTGTCGTCCCCTTATCCTTGTGCTCTCCAACTTTCCCAGCATCAGGGTCTTTTCCAGGGAGTCTTCTCTTCTCATGAGGTGGCGAAAGTATTGGAGCCTCAGCTTCACGATCTGTCCTTCCAGGGAGCACTCAGAGCTGATTTCCTTAAGAATGGATAGGTTTGATCTTCTTGCAGTCCATGGGACTCTCAAGAGTCTCCTCCAGCACCATAATTCAAAAGCATCAATTCTTCTGCGATCAGCCTTCTTTATGGTCCAGCTCTCACTTACATACATCACTACTGGGAAAACCATAGCTTTAACTATATGAACTTGCCATAGTTTGCTGTGGTCGACACAGTGTAGTGGTTAGGGAAACCTAAATTCATATCCCCACTCAGTCATCAACCTCGTTGTGTTACTATATGCCCTCTGGGTAACCTACCTCGCAGGGGGGTTGTGATGATATGTGGGAGCTTAGATTGTGCAAATCACTCTGTGATCCCTGCCAGTTTGTTTTAGATTTGGTGATTTTATACTGTTTTTAGTTTTGTGGTTAGGTTTGATATTGGAGTTTATATATTTCTTCCCTGAGACCTTCTGTTAAAGTGAATCTGAAACATGGTGGACTGAAAAAAGAGATTTAAGAGCAACATGTTCTTTGAAAATGGCAACAAATAGACATGCATGTGCCATTAAACTGATTTCAAGGGTCTTTTTAATAAATAAAAAAATCGTTATGACTTCTTACTTACCAATGTATCCTCAGGAAATTTAGCTGTTGGGGTCTAAGCCAACCTTTTGTGGCCTGGTAATGAGTGTTTTATCTGCTCCTATTACTTGTTGAGGTGTGCTATGGCTTTATTATTATTGTGTATTACTTGTTTTCTTCATTTTATTGATGTACCCTACTCCGTTATCTATTTAGATTAAGAGCAAGTAAAAACTACTTTAAAAATGAATATCAGTATCAAATAAAAAAGTGTTCCTTATAGCTTGTGTTCCATCTTTGTGTGGGATGTTTGTAGGTAAGTAGGTAGACTCTACATAAAATATTAACTGCAAAATAGAACAAATTATTTTTATCAGTGCGTCAGACTGTTAACTGCTCAGGCTGCAATCAGCTGTTTATCGTTACGCAGGAAACATTACTGGTGTTACCATGTAAGTTTTGTGTGACATACCTTTTTTCAGTCTTCTGGCAGTTAATTGCACAGCTTATAAGGAGCGACTCTGTGTAGTGTATTAGAAGACTGATCCTACTGACAAGCAGTGGATCTGCAGGGTCTGGGACAAGGGTCTTTCTTAGCCCTGTTAGCAGAAACCTTTAACTAGAAAAACTGGGAGACTGAACCTAGGAATTTCTACTTGCAAGGCATGTGCTATTGCTACTGTGCTATGCTCTCCTAGAGGAATTATTGATTAATCTCTTAATGGTACTTGACGGGGACAATCCCTATATATTTGTTTTGATGCCGTATAAATGAACCATCACCAGAGAACAGACAATGATAATTCTGCAGATTCTTCATTTCTGAGTGTTTAAGCCCTATGTGCACAATTCTAGATAGCTTTTCCTTATCCCTCTTGAACCCGATCTTCCATCATATTTATGAAGGAAGAGCTGTATTTTGTTTTCCTTGTGCTAAGTCAGCAGGAAAATGTGAAGCTGCTCTCCCTGCAACCCATTTTCAAGGGCTCATTGCTGCTTGTTTAGAAGCAAAATCTCTGGACATGCAAGCACTATCCATGGTGAAAATAGTGAATTATGCCCCAAATGATGCTGTGTATTGGTGTTTAAATAAAAACAGCTGTGCTGATTGCAGCTGCAGTCTAAATACAGACATAAAAGCGAGGCTTGCCAAAGAAACAAGAAAAAAATATAGAGGATGATATTATTTCTAACTATACACAGGAAATTAAAAAAAAATACTTTTGATAAAACAGATTATGATTTGGTATTGCAATACAATACCTTTGACCAAGATTCCTGCTACACGGCTATTGGGGGTTAAAGAATGAAACAAACAAGCTGGTCAAATTAATTCTTAAGCATGCTAGGGCCCCACACACATGCCCAAATAACTCTGGTATAGTTGAGTTCCTCCTTGTTAGGTCATGTTCACTGTTTATTGTCATTTGCATTGTGTAATGAGGGAACAGGAAAGGATGTGGCAATGCTTTTCTTTTTTGTTATGAACACATACACAGATTTACTATAACATTCACACACACATGAACCCCCAAAATTGCCATCAAGATACCATCAAGGATGGGATCAACCAGATCTACCAGGTACCGCAACAGAGCACATTCTTCCATGCATTCCTTCCAGCTGCACATCAGAAGGAGGTGGAATGAACAGAAGTGCTTCATGCTTCTGGGTGGCCACCATAATTCAGAAATTCCTGGAGATGAATTGCCATTACTCAGCTGAGAACCTTGCCCAGAATGGTATTTTGAAGACAGCAGCACTACAGGTGCATATTAATAGGAAACTCAAGCCATAGGACCACAGAAAGAATTTACCATGCCTCCATATTCTGACAAGATTGCATTTCCTTTCTGTGGATAATAAATATGCAATTAATTTTTTTTTAATTAATATGCAGTTCCCCAACTCAATGAACACTGGTGCAAATGCAGGGGAAGAAGAAGAAGAAGAGTTTGGATTTGATATCCCGCTTTATCACTACCCGAAGGAGTCTCAAAGTGGCTAACATTCTCCTTTCCCTTCCTCCCCCACAACAACCACTCTGTGAGGTGGGTGGGGCTGAGAGACTTCAAAGAAGTGTGACTAGCCCAAGGTCACCCAGCAGATGCATGTGGAGGAGCACTGGCTCTCAAGATAACAGGGAATGGTAAGTACTGCACTTTAACATACAGTATCACTTACTAATTCTCCAAATCTACCCAGCAGTGCAGACAGAAACTATACAAGCCCCATTGGGATGTGACAAGGTTGTAGTCTCAGCTAAAGGCCATTTTACAACCACTTTTGCAGACTACAGAATCAAACTCTGCTATCTAGAGTCAGAAAGCCCTGCCCCCTTCCCTCTTTTCTTTGTCTCTCTCCAGTAGCCATTTATCCATAGTCTTAAGAAATGTAATACATGACCAAAACTATGAATAGTTTTGGCAGTGCGATTCTTTCCTCTTCTATATCTGCTAGAACCACTCTTTGAGGTGTTTTGCTGCAGTCCATAGGTAGGTTTTCAGAGCAGATTGATTTTGAAAGCCCAGAGCTGGAGTCCCTAAGCCCTCTGCTTCTTGAACATTTTATCCGACTCTGAAAAGCTGATTCATTGAATCAGACTTTCCAGTAACACTTTCTCAAGAAATGGACAGATTCAAGATGTTTTGCTTGCAAACATCCATCACAGCGATTGCAAAAACCAGCTATCTGAATATGGAACTATTTCGAAGTTGTCATTCAAGGAAGGTTTTCTTTCCAGCCCAAGATTAAATATTGTCTGTGCAGTGACCTGATCTTTCTTGAAATCTTCCAAAGTAGGCAGATGTGCCAAGAAATACAATGCACTGAAATTTCCATCTGAAAACTGATGGTACTGGGGAAGGAGGGGTTCAGTATCTTATATATGGTAGGTACAATACACATTTCAATGTGAACCTGCTCCCCCACCCCCAATATCAACCCAATAATGTCAAAAAGTGATGACAGTGCATAATGTCCAAATTTAAAGTTGTAACCACACATGCAATTAATTGACATTGGACCCTGTTTAATTGAAACTGTTGCCTGCTACTCTCCATTAGATTTTCATATTATCCTTTGAATTTTCCCTGCAGAGTAAAGAGTCAGTGTGTATGATGAGTGTGTTCTGATAAAATCTGAGTTTCATTAATATTGAAAATCTTCATTCAAACAAAGGTGATTGATGCAAGGACAAATCGCACTGCCGTAACCTGCAATGAGATGAGAATGAGAAATAGCACAGTTGCATGTTGTGCATTGCAGAGAATAAGTTTGCAATCTTCTTATCACTGCTGGATGCTGCACATTGAGGATAGGGAGAATGTGTAATCCAGCAGATACTCAATGATTATCTTGCACAACAGAAAAACCATTTTGCCTGTATCTCAAAATGCTTACCACTTCACTGCCCTTGCTGCAAGGATTGGTACACCTAGCTTTAATTGTTCTTCAGGATTGAAATATGAAAGCCAATTACATACTCCCATTCCAGTACCCCATGGCAGGTTCCTATTGCCAAGGCATAACTACACTACAACACTCTGGTGATGATTATTAATTATGGAAATAATGGAAATGTTACATGTAAAGTACCTTGGTTCCGCATTACATTTTTATAATTAATGCTGGAGAATGGGCTCAGGATGGAATCTGTTGTTAAAGTCTAGGTGCATAGTTTTACTTCTTCCTCCCTAACCTCCATCCAGGCAACCAAGAAGCATTGTCAGAGTCAAATGACATATTCTAGCCAGGCAACAACATGCAAGGAAGGTATGAAGCAGGTTTTGAGGGGCGTGGCGAGGAGAAGAAGAGATATGGCCTGGGGAGAGTTCCAGGGATCATATAGAGGTGCCTTGAGGGACATATTTGACCTCAGGGACTGAGGTTCCTCACCCTTGAGCTATAATCTTACTGAGCAGTGGCTTGAGTTATATGTACTCAATGGCGCCCTCATCTCCTCTCTTCAATCGATATTCTTCTGCTTCTTTGCCCAAAGAGAAAAGGCAGAGGAAGGAAGCATACAATGTCAGCCACTGTCCCTTTTGACTTCCACTTTTGCTTCTTGGCACACTACCTCTGGCCCAGAAGAGAAGCCAGGGATGGTGGTCAACACTAGGGCCACTATCTGGTGATGCCAGCCATGACGCCAGCCCTGTTACTAGGGAATAAGTCTCATTGAATCAGTAGGACCTGCTTCCAAGTAAGAGTGAGTTGAACCAGGCTACAAATGTGGGTTTCATTGTGGCTTAGAGTAAAACATCCTCCTTTCACATGACATTGTATAAAAGGTAAAGGGACCCCTGACCATTAGGTCCAGTCGTGACCGACTCTGGGGTTGCGCGCTCATCTCGCATTATTGGCCGAGGGAGCCGGCGTACAGCTTCTGGGTCATGTGGCCAGCATGACAAAGCCGCTTCTGGCAAACCAGAGCAGCACATGGAAATGCCGTTTACCTTCCCGCTGTAGTGGTTCCTATTTATCTACTTGCATTTTGATGTGCTTTTGAACTGCTAGGTTGGCAGGAGCTGGGACCAAGCAACGAGAGCTCACCCCGTCACAGGGATTCGAACCACCGACCTTCTGATCAGCAAGCCCTAGGCTCAGTGGTTTAACCACAGCGCCACCTGGGGAATATACAATGACATTGTATATTCAGACTCTTAACACTGCTCTGTGATTCTTACACACACACACACACACACACACACACACACACACACACACACCACAAAAATACACAGAGTAAAACAGTCCTTATTTTTGGCAATTACTAAGACAAAGGAGCACATTGTGACATTATTAAAGCATTATCGACCTACAAATTAGTTACCTTATCCATCCTCTATCTGCATAATCCTCATACTCCAGTCATTATGTTTACAAATCCAAATGAATTTTATGCAGCCCAGATCTAATTAATTTTGGATTAGCCTTCCAGACACATGCAGCTCTGATCAGAACAATCTGTATTCTCCCTTTTCTGATTAGGGTGAAGCAGCCCCTTGGTGTAGTCTTTTTTTCCTGGGGATGTGCTGAAACATGAATAGCAAGAAGCTGGTTAATCCGCAGGCTTATTTACAACATCCTGGGGTTTGTTATTGGAACCCTCAGGGACCTAGGGAGTGTCAGGGAGGGAAAAAAATCACTCAGCCCATTCCTTGAAGAGATTGAGATCTAGCCAGAGAATTCAGATATTGCATAATGAAAACTAGCCAATGAATTTGACAGGTCCTTCCCTTTTCTAACATAACTAACTAGTCAGCAAAATTGGAAGACAACATTATCGTAACTATCTAAAGCTAATATAATACGACATGATATATGATATGATATATACAGTATAGCCTTCTGCTATCTCCTTGTAGATTTGGGAATAGGGAACAAGTTTTTATAGTTGTTTATAATCTTGCATTAGTCCTCAATGCATGAAGTAGTTTACTGTTCCAATTTCAGTTATGCACTGTCCATGAAAAAGAGGTAAAGGTAAGAGATTGGGAATGCAATGACTGGGGATTTCAATTTGGAGCCCTAATATTCCTGCTAAATATTCTGCTCCTGCACCAAAATAGCTCCCCTACATTTGAATATTCATAGAGAAGATGAAAACCAGATGACATCCATTGAAAACAGCATGCTTCAAAGTAACAGAAAAGAAAAACAGAAACCAAGATTTCCCACCCACCTATTAAGAACAGCCATGGGTGTGCATTCAGTCTGGGAGAGGCAGTTGCTCTCAGAGACAACCCCCAATGTACAGTATGTACTAAACCAGAAGCAATTATAGAAGAAAAGCCAGTGTGCCAGTACCTCTCTGACTCCAAGAATCAACTTTGCTCTTCTCTGACTTCAAGAACTTAGAAGCCTTAGTGGAACCACAGTCTCTCTCATTCCACTGGAGTTGGTGACTGTTAAAGTGGGCTGTGCCCCTTTAACTGAAGGGATATATATCACAGGAAGTGCAGTTGGCTACTGACAGAGACAGAGCTGTAGCTCCTTTTTAAGTTAGGATGAAAACAGCAATGGATCTGTGCTCTTGTGGAATCCCCTTCCCAAGCCCTGCATGGAACTGTCCAGAATACCACTGAAGTAGGCCCTGACACTGCAGAGACTTTCACTCAAAACAGAACATAACCTTTCCAGGTTTTGTCATGTCATGTCCTGCTTCATGTGTGTGTGTGTGTGTGTGTGTGTGTGTGTGTGTGTGCACGCGCACGCGCACTAACAAAAGAGCTAAAGAACCTCCTTTCCCCATATGAAGCAACTTGGACTCTGTGATCATCACCTGAGGCACTTCTTCATGTGCCGCCTCCATGAGAGGTCCAGAGGATGACAGCACAAGTACCGCCCTGAGACCTGCGGGTATAGGGCGGTATATAAATTCAATAAATAAAGAATAAAAAAACAGGCTTTTTCTGCAGTGGCTTCCCCTTTGCAGAATACTCTCCCCAGGGAGGCTCCCCGGGTGCCTTCATTATACATCTTTAGGCACCAGGTGAAAAGATTCTTCTTTAACCAGTGTCACAGTGGCCGGATGGGACTACTTCAGAGTAACGACTCTACACCGCTCTGCATTTTATCTTTTTATTGGTGCTGCGTATTTACAGTGCTAAAAGTAGAGCTATTTACAGAGACACATCTTTTCAGCTTTAATCAGAACCTCCGAATGGCGTTTGGCGCGTCTTGCGCCAGCATAACAACTTGGGGAGCCCCATCCTCTTCCCCCGACGCTTTCTGCGAAGTTCCGGAGTTGGGGGGATGGGTCTGCCCCCCTTTTTTCCTCCTTCCTGTCCCACCTGGGACGCTGGCTCTTCTACCCTGCCAGAGCCTTGGACCCCACTTCCTGTTTCCCCACTTGAGCTGGAGCTTTCCCTGCTCTCAGTCGTGCTCTGGGCTGGGCTGGAACTCAGGAGGGGAGGGGCTTCGCGATACCCCTTGCCCCTCACATCCATCCCCCTCCCAGGCCCCCCTTCCTCCCTCCCGAGAGGCTGCACGGGTGTCGGTGGTGACTGAAAGCCTAAAAACTCCGTGCTGTCCGAGCCGGTTGGTGTGAACACCTCCCCCCAGTTCCCTTGGCCCCCTCCTTCCTCCTGGGAAGAGGGAAAGCCCAAAAAGTCTGTGGCCTCAGAGCTGGTGGGGGTGAAAATCTGCTGCCAGTCCACCTCTTCTCCTGACTGAGTGGACCTCGGAGATACCCACATCTCCTCCTCCGTGTCCTCAAACTCTGCTTCCCATCTCCATGGTGAACTGCTTTCCCCCTCCTGTGCTTCCTCCTCCTCCCCCTCCCTTTCCATGTGCCAGGGCTTGGGCCTGTGTGGGAAGAGGGCGTGGAATTATTCCACTAAGAATTCCTCCTGTATCTGGGTGGCTGGGACCCATTCATTTTGGGATGGCGGGGCGTCCTCCCATGCCATAAGGTACTCCAGGCCCCTCACCCCCCTTCGTGAATCAAGGATGGCCGTTGCTTCATTGAGTGGCTCCCTGCCTCCTCTCCCCCCCCTCCCTCGGGGGTCTGTGCACTGCCTCGGAACCTGCTACTTTCCCTGTACGGAGACAGCAGCGATCTATGAAACACTGGGTGCACCCTCATGTCCTCTGGCAGTGCCAGCCTGTATGCCACCGGGTTTACCTGCTGTGTGACCGTGAAGGGGCCCAACCTTCTGGGTGCCAGCTTCTTGCACCTCCCTCTGGTGGGAAGGCCCTCCGAGGACAACCAAACCTTGTCCCCCACCCTGATGACCTCCCCCGGTCGCCTGTGGCAATCTGCCCCCTTCTTGTACGCTTCCTTGGCCCTCTCCAAGTGTTCTCTGAGCTGCTGGTGCACCGTCTCCAGCTCCTCTGCCCAATCCTCTGCCTGCGGGCCCTCCTCCTCCTCCTCCCCCTCCCTCTCCGGGAAAGATCTGAGGTCGCGCCCGTAGTTGGCCTTAAAGGGCGACACCCCTGTGGAGACGTGCACCGCATTGTTGTAGGCAAATTCTGCCAGTGGCAGGCGATCCACCCAGTCCGTTTGCCTCTGGCTGACGTAAAATCTCAGGTACTGCTGCAGAATGGCGTTGACCCGCTCCGCCTGTCCATTGGTCTGCGGGTGCCGAGCCGTAGACAAACTGACCTCCACCTGCAGGAGGTTCATGAGCCGCCTCCAGAACCTGGAAACAAATTGGCGGCCTCTATCCGAAATAACTCTTAAAGGTAATCCATGCAATCTGAATACGTGGTCAACAAACAGTTTGGCTGTCTCTTCTGCAGAGACCGCCCTGGCACACGGTATAAAATGGCACATTTTGGACATAAGGTCCACCACCACCAACACTGCGGTCTTGCCCCTGGACGACGGCAGGTCTGTGATGAAGTCCATTGACACTACTTCCCACGGCCTGTGCGGGGTGGCTAATGGCTCCAGCAACCCTGCTGGTGCTGCTCTGACTACCTTTGCTCGCTGGCAGGTGTCACAGCCCCGTACATAGTCCCAAACATCTTCCCGCACCCCTGGCCACCAGAAGTGTCTCATGACTAGGTGAGTGGTTTTGTCCCTTCCAAAATGACCCGCCGTCGGGTTGTCGTGCATCTGCTTGAGAACCTTACCTCTGAGCTGGTTGGTGGGCAGGTACAGGGCTCTTCTGTAAAAAAGCAACCCCCGCCTTTCCGCAAAGTCTTTTGCCTGCTCCCTCCCCCCTCGCAGCTCTCTGAAGATGCGGGTGGCAAACTCATCTGCTGCCGTCAGTGCTGTGAGTTCTGCCTCGCTCACCACTGCTGCTCCGCAGGACCATGCTGATGGGGGGAAAATGTGTCGGGGTGCTGGTGGCAACTCCTCCTCCATGTACTCTGGCTTGTGGGAGAGGGCATCCGCCCTGACGTTCTGCTCCCCCGGTATGTAGTGGATGGAGAAGTTGAAGTGCGAGAAGAACTCTGCCCACCGTATCTGCCGCTGGTTGAGCACCCTGGCCGTTCTCCAGAACTCCAGGTTCTTGTGGTCCGTGCACACCTGAATGGGGTGCTTGGCGCCCACTAGGAAGTGTCTCCAATGCTGGAACGCAGCGTGGATCGCGAGAAGTTCCTTATCAAACACCGTGTAGTTGCGTTCTGGCTGTGTCAGCTTTCTAGAGAAAAAGGCACAGGGTCTCCACTCTCTGTTGGCATCCAGTTGCAACAGGATCGCTCCCAAAGCTCTGTCTGAAGCATCGGTCTCAACGCGTAGGGGCGCATCCTGCACCACGTGGAACAGGTTCTGGTCGGAAGCGAACACCCTCTTGAGGCTTTTGAACGCTGCTTGCGCTTCCTGTGTCCACCTGAACTTCTGCTTGCCTCTCAGGCAGTCCGTGATGGGAGCCGTAACGCGAGAGAAGTTCTTGATGAACTTCCTGTAGAAGTTGGCGAAGCCTAGTAGGCGTTGGGCATCCTTGCGCGTCCTGGGGCTGTGCCAGTCCAGGATGGCCTGCACCTTTTCCTTGTCCATCGCTAGCCCCTTGTCTGACAGTTTGTAGCCCAGGAAGTCCACCTCTTTGGTGTGAAACTTACACTTCTCCAGCTTCACATACAGGTGGTGCTCCTTCAGGCGCTGCAACACCTCCCTGACATCCTTCACATGCTGCTCTGGGTCATTGGAGTAAATAAGGATGTCATCCAGGAAGACCAGGCATTTCTTGAAGAGGAGGGACCCCAGGACGTGGTGCATGAAGGCCTGGAAACATGCTGAGCCCCCTTGCAAACCGAAGGGCATCACCAGATATTCAAAAGAGCCCAGAGGTGTGAACATCGTGGTCTTCCACTCATCGTCTTCCCGGATCCTGATCAAGTTGTACGCCCCCCTCAGGTCGAGCTTGGTGAAGATCTTGCCCCTGCGTGCCGCTGTCAGCAGATCGTCCACTCTGGGCATTGGGAAAGCCACCGGTTCTGTCATGTTGTTCAGGCGCCTGAAATCCACCACCAGACGGCGCTGTTGCGTGTCTTTCTTGTCCACCCAGAAGACCGGGCTGCCCCCTGCTGCCTTGCTTTCTCTGATGAACCCCCTCTTGAGGTTCTTGTCTATAAACGCACGCAGATCCTCCAGCTCCTGATCTGACATGGAGTACAGCTTGGCTGGGGGTAGCGTGGCCCCCGGCACCAGGTTGATCTGGCAGTCAAACGACCTGTGCGGGGGCAGGTGGTCGGATTCCGCTTCACTGAAGACCTCCTGCAGGTCCCAGTACGGCTTGGGTATCGCCTCACCCCCCTTGACGTGCATGGTGGCCACCGTGGCTATTGGAGGCCCCTCCCCTGGTTGGTGCTGCATGCAATGTTCCAGACAAAAGTCTGATCCAAACGTGATGCATCTCTGGTGCCAACTGATGGAGGGGTCATGGCGCGCCAGCCAGCTCATGCCCAAGACGATGGGGGGGGGTCTGAGATGGTGGTGACGTTGAATGCCAGTGTCTCTGAGTGTCGCCCCACCGTCATTCTCATGGGGGGGGGGTCTGGTGGGTGATGGCCCCTCCCAGCAACTCCCTGCCGTCAATGGTGGCGACGTGCAGGGGAAAATCCAGCTGCAGAAGTTGGATCTGGTGCTCTTCTGCAAAGTTTCTCGAAAAGAAGTTGGCCGACGCCCCCGAATCGATTAACGCGAGGACCGTCAGGGGATACCCATTAGGGAGCGTTAGCGTCACTTCTAGAACCACCCCTGCTCTGGGGGGGGTGGGCTGGCGCTGCTCCTCGCTGTGCGGGCGGGTGGGTTGGGGCTGTTGTGTGCTGACTGCGCCTGGCTGCTGCCCCTTGTCTCCTGCAGCCAGGCTGTCTCGTTTCCCTGCTGTGGTGCTGCGTCAGTGGGGGAGGGCACAACCGTTCCCGCCTTTCCTTGCCATTCCCTGCGATGTGGGCAGTCTCTGACGAGATGCTGAGGGGAGTTGCAAAGAAAGCAATTCCCGCCTCTTCCCTCCTTGCGTCTTGGCGCCGCTGGGGTTTGAAAAGCCCCCGCGCGCGCGCTATCAATTTGCATGGGTTCCTGGTCTTGGCTGGCCCCTGGCATGGCGTGAGATGGCTGTTGGGGGAGTGGCTTCTCCTGCGACCGTGGGAACCAAGCCCGCTTTGCGCGCGTTGCTTGCTTGTCGTTCCACCGGGATTCCTGTCTCACCCCCACCGCCAGAGCCGCTTTGCTCAGCTGATCCATATTACTGGGCTTTGGACCTCTCGAGAGCTCATCTTTCACATCCTCATTCAACCCCAGGTAGAACGCCGCTTCCATCGGAGGCGAGTGCAGTTCCCACCCCAGTCTGTGCACCAGCATGGTGAATCTTGACCAATATTCGCGAACTGTCATTGTTCTTTGTCGTAAATTATGCAGTTCCTCTTTGGTCTGGTCCATATGGCTATCAGACGCATACATGGTTTTTAAAGCCTCTAAAAATAGTTTGACATTCTTCATGCAAGGATCTTTTGTCGCGATTAACGGTCTAAGCCACTCCCTGGCTGCCCCGGTAAGGTGTTCCACAATAAACGCTACTCTGTGCCCATCATCAGGGAACTCATCATGGTGCAGCTCAAGAGCATACACGATCTCAGTCTCAAAGCCATGATATTCCCTCGGGTCTCCATTGAACTTGCTTACTAGGGTCCCTGCTCTCCTTCCTGGCAGCACTTGGAGCTGGGCTCCCCATCCTCCCTTGTTTTTCTCTGCATCCAACTTGTTTTGGAGGTCCACGGCTACCGCCCTTAACTGCTGCTCTTTCTCCTGAAGTGCTCTCACCTGTTCAGCAAGGTTGTGCCTGTCCTCTTTGACTTTCTCCGTTTCTTGCTTAGCCGCCTTTAATTCCCCCTGTGCCTGCAACGCCAGTTGCTGCAGGTCCTGCTGGGCTTTCTCCGCGATCTGCCGCCATTTCTCCGCTTCTGGCGCGCTCATCCCGGCAACTCCAAAGTAGCCCCAAAAAGGATTCGGAGGTTGCTGTCACAGTGGCCGGATGGGACTACTTCAGAGTAACGACTCTACACCACTCTGCATTTTATCTTTTTATTGGTGCTGCGTATTTACAGTGCTAAAAGTAGAGCTATTTACAGAGACACATCTTTTCAGCTTTAATCAGAACCTCCGAATGGCGTTTGGCGCATCTTGCGCCAGCATAACAACTTGGGGAGCCCCATCCTCTTCCCCGACGCTTTCTGCAAAGTTCCGGAGTTGGGGGGATGGGTCTGCCCCCCTTTTTTCCTCCTTCCTGTCCCACCTGGGACGCTGGCTCTTCTACCCTGCCAGAGCCTTGGACCCCACTTCCTGTTTCCCCACTTGAGCTGGAGCTTTCCCTGCTCTCAGTCGTGCTCTGGGCTGGGCTGGAACTCAGGAGGGGAGGGGCTTCGCGATACCCCTTGCCCCTCACATCCAGACTTTGGGCTGATTAACATCAAATGTCTTTTTGAATGTGTTTGTGGGGGGGTTGTTATAGGTTTGTTTTGTTTTGTTTTTGTTATGTATTCTGTGTTTTGGGAAGATAAATATCCCACAGTCTTTTAAATGTGTTTGTGGGAGAAGTTTATTGTTTCTGTTTTAATTATTTACTTGTGCTTTTATCTTGTGAACTGCCCTGAGATCTTTTGATGAAAGGTGGTATATAAATCTAATAAATAATAATTTTGTATTTTGTATTTTTCGGCTGTGAACCACCCTGAGATATTCAGATGAAGGAAGGTATACTTTTTATTATTATCTACTGGAAAATACATTTTACTAAGGGGTCACCAGGACTGAGTCACGATGGAATATACAACAATACTTTCTTTGTCAAGGAAAAGGATAATAGACTTAGGGGTTGTGAAGTGATGTCCTGCAAATACAAAATACAGACATAATAGATTTTAAGCATAAAGTAGAATGATTTTGGATCCTTAGCGGTAGTCTATATATATAAAACGATGTTAGAATATGTTTGAAGACTTTAACAAAGGAAATGTAACAATAAGCTGACTTAGTATATAAAAAGTCTTTGTTAAAATGAAAATGCTGGTCAAGCAAGTGCCCCTACTCCAGAAACTAATAAGAAAAAGGACTGAAGTTGCATGAGGGGCAGGTTTTCCAATAAAGCAGGTGCTGAATGCTTCATCTTTTAGCTTTCTGCCTTTCCTCCCTAGCATTCACACAAAGACCCAGAATCTTCAATGGCAAAATATTTATTAGGAGAAATTTCCTATAGGTTACCAATAAACTCTTACTTTCCTAGGGCTTCCAGCTGCTGCCCAATAACAATCTCATCATTAGCAGTTCTTGTAAGGCAGATTGCATGAGGATAAAATGAATGGCTTGTCTCTGAAGGGAGATTAGATGTTGCTCACCTGCTCTTCCCCTCTAAAACCAAACTGGCTTCATTATCTTTATCACTGAAGCATATTCCATCAAGGTAGAGAGCTTCTGCCCAGAGACCGGGGGGGGGTCATTGGATGGGTCACTGATGCTACCAGGAGCTGCTTACCAGCCTCACGCAGAGAATCAGTGACCATGACTGAAAAGCTTATTCCCCTCCTTTTATAAAGTCCAATGCAGCAGGAGTCTAGATCAATGTCTTTTCGATATATACCGGCTTTTACCTGCATAGAAAGGGATTTGATGTAATGCTAAACTATATTGAATTTCTTTCTTTTTGTCCCACTCTCTGATGAGATATTCTCCAAGGCTGGAGATTTGCTGTGGAAAGCAATGACACTAAGTGTGATGTACCCTTCAGTTAAGCCTTTGGAAGCTCTGCATTTTACTCCAATGCATTGCTTTATTTCCTATTTCTTAGTTCTTTTACAATACAATATGCTGGAACAGATGGTTGCATTTGCTCCAGGTTGCCAGACTCAGCCTCACAAGTGGACCCACAAACATAATACCCCCATGTGTCAGTTGGTAATAACTCAGCAACCTAGTCAAGCGAGACACTGCAAATCTCTCATCTGTACTCTTCAGTTACAATGTTTTCTCCCAAACACACAAAAGAACCAGGTTCACTTATTAAATTTGGAGATCTCATAGGACTTCCATTGGATTTAACAAATCTTTGTAACCAATGGCCTGTTCTGGATTAGCCGTTTCATACTATCCTAAAGGATAAGGAGCTTCCAAGACAGTCCTCCAATGTCAGTCTCTTTGTAAGAGGAGAGCAACAATGAGCCATGGTTTTTCTTTCTTTCAAACATGATTATTTACAAATATACAGATAAAGAAGTTAGGGTATAAATCAGGCATAGGCTAACTAACTCAGCCCTCCAGATGTTTTTGGGACTACAGCTCCCATCATCCCTGACCACTGGTCTGTTAGCTAGGGATGATGGGAGTTGTAGTCCCAAAGCATCTGGCGGCCCGGGTTTGCTTATGCCTGGTATAAATAGTCACATAGGAAAGGTAAAGAAGTTAGGGTATAAACAGTCACATAGGAAAGTAGTGGTAATCCGGAAGCCCCGTGAATTCTTCAAGATAGCAGCAACCCTGAATGGCAGCCATCTTAGCAGGACTGTGATGTGTTTCCAGGCTCATTTCAAAGTGCTGGTTTTTACATTTAAGTTTCTAAATGGTTTGGGGCCAGAAAGATCGCTTCTTCCCTTGCCCAGAGTTTAACATCCCCAGAGTATCATGCCCCTAAATTGGCCACAAAAGCCATCACTTTATTACTATACACAGATGATGTGGTTCTTCTATCTCAAACAAAAGTGGACCTAAAAATATTGATGAGGGCATTCTCAGAATACTACCAACGAGAACAGGCTGGTTGTGAATTACAGGGAAACTATAGGGCCCATAGATGGTATATGCATAATCAGTTGATCGAACAAGTTAAAGTCTTTAAATACCTCAGCCTTGTTTTTCAGTCAACAGGGTCATGGGGAGCACATCAGAAATATACAAAGGGGGAAATGTAGCAAAGCGCCAAAATTCTGACACTATTTTTCCATACAAAAGGTGGCAATCACATACCACCAGCACTTGAAGTGTTTAAAGCTAAACCCCTAGCACAGTTATTATATGGGGCTCAGATTTAGACAGGTGCTCACCTTGGATCTACAGAAGCTGTTCAGTTTAAGTTCCTAAGGCAATTTTTTTGTGTTCCATTCTGTGTTAAAAATGCTTCATTGATGTTGGAAGCTAATCTCCCTTCTGTTGAAATACAGATTTGGTGTAAAACGTTGCTTTTGTGTCCTTTCTTCTAGCAGATCAAGATAATCAGGTGACAGCAAAGACTGCAAATAAATAAATAAATAAAAATTACCTCTATCTTCAGTACTTTGTGTTTTATTTCGTAACTAAGGCTAGTGGCTGATGTAACTAAGGATTCTTCTGATTCCGATTCCTCCCTTGTATGCCTGCCCAAACCCTGCAGCCATGTTTGGAAAACGTTACCCAAATATCACCACCAACTGAAATCCACTAGGTGGCTATGAGAGAGCAGAGCTTCTCTGTGAGTTGTGAAAGACTCTCCCCAGAAACTGGTGCCTCCTCTGGACTGTTTTTGGTGCCTGGCAGGTACTATTTTATTTTCCCAGGTTTATATGGGCCCTTGAGTTCTTTTAAGACTTTGTGAGGTTTTTGTTTGTGACATTTTAAGACCTGGCTATACTTGTTTTTATTAGTTTATACCTGTGATGTGTTTTATATAATAATAATTTTTTATCTTTTTTAAAAAATGTACACAAATTCACCACCAACCTCTTTGGTTATGTCATGTTCTAACAAGAAATCAAGGTTGACACTGGGAGCCCAGCAATGTCCTGTCAAAAGATCAAGACCAGAGTACCAGCAGGACCTTGGAGAGTTCCCAGGCTTCTGCTAAAATACTGTTGCCTTGCAAGTATATAGCTCTGACAGAAGCCTTATATGCTTTTTCCTGGACTGCAGTGGAGTAAACACCACCTCCTTTGAGGAGCTGGGAGGCTGATAAAGAGCTCTAACCTTATTCCCGAGCTTTTAATTCCTGTAGGACCGCTTTGACAAGGGGTACAATGGGAAACTCCTCCTCAGAATCAGAGGGTGGCAGCAAGGCTATGCCCTCCAGTTGGGAGAGCTTCAAGGATGATCCAAACAGTCCTTTACCCAAGGATGGAACCGGAGCCGTATCCTCCTCCGATTCCATTGCACTATGTGTGGTGTCTGGGTTGTAAACCACAACGGATCATAGATGTACACAGTAAAGTGATATTGCAAAAAAAGAAAACGGAAAAGCCATTATGCAGAACAAGTTTCTTTCAAAACCAGAGACAGTTATTCACACTTTATATTGAACATGGGTACAATGTGTTTGTTTGTGTGTTGAATGGCTCATAATAAAGAGGCCTACATGTGTTGATTTTTAAATTTGCAACATGACGGGATTCCCTGTGTAATGCTAAATTATTTTATGTTGCTTTAAAAGAAAAAAGAAAAAGAGTATTACCATAAGCTGTTTAGAGCTGCCTCTTTGGGGATACTAAGCCTTTTAGAACAGTCCCATGAGGGGTAAAGCTTGTTCTTACTTCCTAATGAGAAAAAGGATGAAAACATATTAAGGCCAAAGCCACCAAACAATGCATGATAAACCTCTGAAGTTCTGACTGTGTCAGCCTATTTTCCCTTTTACTGCAAGAGTATATACACTAATAATATTCCAGTAGTTTTACAAATATTTTATGAACAGGCCTTGTCCTTTAATCAATTAGTCTTTTTTGCTAATTATCCATGTAAGTTACTATCACATCATGCCAATTATCTATTTCTGTTCGAAACAAGAACTTCATATCATTGAAACAGAGTCTCTATTTCCTGCCATCAAAAGCTATAATCTGTGTCATCAATGAGTTGCGGCTAAAATTAGATTGACAAGGGTGTCGAAGTACACCCTCCACTTTTTGGCATAATATAATTTCCCTCTCTAAAATTCAAGCTTTTATGGTATGTCATCTTTGGTGATGGACCAATAGTCAAAGAGGTCCATCAAGTGGAAAATTAATAACCAAGATGCTGTTGCCTATAATCTCTCTTTTATCAGTGAAATGTACATCCATTCATTCTTGTATTCATTGGTTCCAACAAGCCCTTTCATCTGCTAGGATTCCCCCTCCCTTGCCAAACTGCTTAGACTGAGTCACCATCTGGTTTCTTCAAATTATTTTTCCACCATATATGGAAAGTATTTTCCCATTATCAACTTTGCCAGGGCCGTGGACCCAAGGCTCAAACAGCAATGGATATTAGGAAAGAGAATATGGAAAATGTCCTTGAGATAATATGGAATAAGGGGGATAAAAGGGCAGCCCTGATATAATCTCATAGTTCATACAAGATGACCATTGCTGTGCTCAACCAGTTGTCCCTTTCTTTCCCCACCACAGCTCGCCTTAGACTACAGTTGTATAATGAAAATATATAAGGACTAGGTTACTGGAAATATGCTGAACACATTGGAAAAGTGTCTGTCTCTCTCTGTGCCCAGTTCCACTCTTAAACCTATTTTCAGGCCAGACAACCTTTCCAAAATCTCTTTTGAGGGCTCATCCATGTTTTTAACCAACATTTTAGTCTTTTCTACATTTATTTTAAAACCTGCCACTTCTCCAAACTTTTTAATTTCTTGTAAAACCTTGGGAACACTTACATTAGGTCCTTCCACTGTTAATAGCACATCACCCACAAAAAGCCTTTAATTTATAAGTTCTACACCCTATTTTTATACCTTTGATATCCTTGTTTTCCCTAATATTCTGCAGCAGTATTTCCAACGTCGTTCTATGCCCAATTCCAGGCAGATATGAGAAGAAGAACACTTTGAATAATGTATGCCATGGGATACCCTGGACATTAAGGGGAATGGTCAGCATGTTATTGTGCCTTCAGAGTAAATAGACTTAATTACAGGTCTAGTGGAGGGAATTCAATTGAATTAACATGTGAGCATGGATTAAGCAATATTTGGCATATTACCTGTATACCATGGAAGGTGGAGCAGGAAAGGCATAATTGTTTTTTGCTTGTTTTTTGAATAGGGCTGGTTGGATGAGGGTAAGTGAGTGGAGCTCAGAATTGTCAAAATTAAAGTAAGTGTTACAAAAAAAGTGTTGGAGAATGGAAGATGTTAAAGGGATAATTGTGATATTCATCAACTGAGTATAGGACTGAGTAATCAAGGCTGAGGGAAATGAGTTGGATGTGGAAGGGTGAGTAAATGTGGAATAACTGTGGTTGTGTGTGTGTAAATAAATAAAATGGGTTGTTTAAATTGATATATAACAAGATGGAGAAGGAGTGAGGTGGACTATTGATGACCCTGTTTAAATTGTGTCAACTTCGTCTACAACAATGGACATTCTACTCATTGGAACAAATATAAAATCATAAGTAGATTATTATTCATGAGATGTACAGCCACATCATATGCCAGATAAAAACCAAACACAATCAGAACATTTCAGTTGGTATACCAATAATGAAACACTTTGAGCCTACACTTATGTAACCCATAGTAAGGATTGGAAAATGGTTAGTTTAAGTTAAATGGCTTCATTTATATATCTGAATACTGTACTGATGCATGGTACTTAGTAACCATGCCATTGTGCACACATTAGGACAGTAAGTCAAATAAGAGGGAGAACTGTAATTCAGTGGCAGAGTTTGTTTCACATACTGTATCAAAGACCTCAAGTTCACTCCCCAGAGTCACCAGGTAGGGCATGGAAAGTTTCCTTCCTGAAATCTGTCAACAATTCTGAGCAAGATGGACTAATGGTCTAACTATATGTATGGTATATTCCCATGTCCCCAAGTCACAGCATATAATTCTAGACCAAGCCAAAAGACCAAGCCATTTGAAAATAATCCTTAACTTTCTCAAATAACATTTGCCTCCACAAACCTTTAAATATGATACAATGTGGTTCTTGGCCAGCTTCTTAAAATAAAGCAAAAATATATTAAATATATTAAAAAAAAACATTGTCTGATAGCATTCAGGCTGTGCAAGTTTGAGATCTGAAGCTGCTGGTTACATTGAAACCAGATTTTTGTTCAAATAAGTGCTGAAACTGCAATATTGCAGTCTGTCAAAATTAGTTATTTATAGCATCTCTAAGTATATTTTCCCTGACTTTGACAATACCAGCAGATTCTGAGGAAGTAGAATTGGCTGCAGATAACTCAAGTGATATAGATTCCAGGCGTATAAGATTTGCTAAGCACTCCAAAATTGGGAATCAAAGGTGGGGGTTAATGCAGAAGGAACCTTTGGAAGAAAAATGTTACACAGCTGACATTGTTTGTACTTGTTAGAGAGGGATGATAGCCTTCAGTTCATTTTATATGGATTTTGAGAAATGTACAAGTGATATCACAGCCCAGCGTGAACAGTTCAGAAAGGTACCTGCTGTGCCACTAGCAATATGAAATCCCCTTAATTGATAGAGGCAGTTCATGAGTATCTGAGAGCTGGATTCCTCTGGAATTCAAATGCATGGCTAGAACATATGGTGGCTAGAGTGACAGATTGGTATCTTCACTTCAAGCAGGATAAACCTAAGCAACATTTGTATTGCCTTGGGACTGGTGATGTCCATTGTGAAGGGGTAGGGTTCTAAGCTCAGCTCACTTTTCATTTGGTTCTTTATAACTGGGTTAAAAATACAACAACCTGGGTTTCTGCACAGCTTTAGCACTTTCTCTTTCTTTCTGGGGCTCCCCCCCCCCCCGCAAAGCCAGTCTGTCTAGCACTAATGTTCAGGCTGCCTTTGTTCCATACTGCTAACACAGATCTTCTTTTCCACACTGGTCCGTCACCAGCCTCCTGCACAAATATGCTTTGAATAAATCCATGATTATGTGTTTTCATTTTAATCTAGAGAACAATAGCAATTGCTAAAATCGGTGTGCATACCTATAAGTGGGAAATAATTTAGGAATACATATCTCTAAAAATATAAACAAATCATCGGTGTGCATACCTATAAGTGGGAAATAATTTAGGAATACATATCTCTAAAAATATAAACAAATCATATTCTGTGAATTTATTTGCTTTAATTAATCAAAAACCTGAGAAGGATATGCACAGATGGACCAAACTGAATCCCTCACTGTTAGGGAGTATATATATGCAGTGCAGATTATGGCAGTGCCAGCATTTTTATGTCTATTTCAGGTGCTCCCCATCCCATTCCGTCCAACTATATTTAAATCCTGGCAATAGAAACAGAAATTATTTGTCTTTCAAGTTAGCATAGAAAAATGGACGGAGGGGTTGGGGTTTGCCTCAGTTAGGATTTGTATTATGTGGACTTTCAGTTCAGGCAGTTTCTTTTCATTATTTCAAAAGTGCATAAAAATGTATTGAGGTAGAGCATAAAGGGAGAGCATCAAACTCCATTTTGAGATCTCCCTTTATGTCATTTAAATAAGTCTATGTTACACACACACACACACACACACACACACACACACACACACACACACACCCTAAGCATTTTATATTATGCATGGTACAAATTTGGAAGAAATTGCAGCTTTACATCTCTCTTATCTCTTCACCATTACTTGCAGTGGGATATAATCCATAAGTTAAGGATATGTAATTCAATACAGAAATAGGAACAGAGGTATGTTTTCAATAAGGAATTTTTTACAGTTATTACTCTGGAACAATTTAGGATTTCTGTAGGTAAACCCAAGCTTTTTTCCTAGCAGGTCAACAACTGAAGACCAAAGCCAATAGGGGTCTTACTAAATTTTTGCTTTTGCTGTTGAACCAGAGAGCCACTGGAAAGAGACTAGTTTCTTTTATATATAGGGAATTGTTGGAACTGTCAACTGGACCCCTTACAGGCCTTAAAAATCTATGTAAAACAGATATGAAAAGTACAATTGCAGGTGGTAAATGGTTTTCTAAATAAGTGATTTTTCTAAGCCCTGATAGTTTGTTTCTGCACACATCTGGGAATGTTCATCAAAAAATTCACATACGTGGCACCACACGCACACACACACAGTTGTTCTGTGTGACTTTAAGATTGACACTGTTTTACTGGAGTACAAGGAATATTTTTTTTCATTTATGGTGGGAGGGCCCATTGGGAATAAAGTTCTGGTCTAATGTTTAGTTCTGGTCTAATGAAAGGTTGAATAAAATGGGTATGTTTAACCTGGATAAAAGATTATTAATAGGTGATGTGATTGTTGTTGTTTAGTCGTTTAGTCGTGTCCGACTCTTCGTGACCCCATGGACCATAGCACGCCAGGCACTCCTGTCTTGCACTGCCTCCCGCAGTTTGGTCAAACTCATGTTCGTAGCTTCGATGTGATAGATATCTGCAAATATTTGAAAGGCTGTATATGATGGACCTTTATTTCTGTTGCTCTAGAAGGTAGGACATGATCCAACTAATTTAAATTACAAGAAAAGGGATTTTGACAAAACATTAGAATAACTTCCTGACAGTATGAGCTCTTTCAAAGTTGAACAGGCTCCCTTGGAAGGCGATAATAGACTATTTTTTTGTTAGAGGTGTTCAAGCAGAGGCTGCTGATCAGGGATACTATAGCAGTGGGTTTTCTGCAGCAGCAGGGACTTGTACTATATGACCTTTGAGGTCTGTCCATCTTTATGGTTCTGTGAGTGGATTTTGCAAGTCATCGGAGCTTCTCTTTTCATTTCAAAGGTTGGAACCAATCCACATGTTCATATTCCTCTGGCAGATTGGTTCCCTCTTGACATGAAAGGATAGTCTCAGTCACACAAGACTCCCATCTCAATAAGTCAAAAAGTTACCCAAGTGAGGCTGTTGGTCCTAGTGCTAATCACTGGAACCAATGGAACAGTGCATGTAATGGGTGAGGCACCAGAGAGACTACAAGGGTCACATGACAAAGATAATCATGCATAGTTCTAGTCACAGGTAGGTAGCCGTGTTGGTCTGATGTAGTCGAAACAAAATAAAAAATTCCTTCCAGTAGCACCTTAGAGACCAACTAAGTTTGTCATATATGGAAGGATATATATGCATACTAGCTCTAAGCATTCCTTGTAGAATAGTTTAGTGCAGTGCAGTGTGTTGGGGTGGTGGGGAGAAGAAAAATGCAGTGAGAAAAGATTTAGACCAGGCATCCCCAGTCTTTGGCCCTCCAGATGTTTTGGACTACAATTCCCATCATCCCTGACCACTGGTCCTGCTAGCTAGGGATCATGGGAGTTGTAGGCCAAAAACATCTGGAGGGCCGAGGTTGAGGAAGCCTGATTTAGACTTATTTAACAACTTCACCAGCCAAAAGCTATAAGAGAAAACAAAAATGCATAATACATAGCACATGAGAAGTTGAATAAAACATAACATGTTAAAATAAACAAGTTATAACCAGTCACCTAAGTCATCCAAAAGCAGAAAGTGGCAACTGATAAGTGTATAGCTCATCCTATTTCAAATGCAATTAGGTGGGTCTATTTTTTAATTGTAACTGTTTAGCTCTATGCTTTTCTGTAGCTTGTGGCCTACTTAGTCACATTCATCATAAACTTTATTGAGCTAGCCAAAGGCAATGGCATCGTTGACAGGGGAACAAAAGGAGAAACAGCAATAACCATAAAAACTTAGTTACTTATTACTTTGATAGCCTATATGTGTTTTCCCACCAATGCAGTGTGGAGATCAGTATTTTTCTGTCTGCTGCTAACCTTCATTTTTAAAAAATCATTTCCCTTTTCACTATTATATCTGCCCTCACTTCCACTGCCATCATATTGCTCAAAACCTTTATCTTTTCCTATTATGCTACTTATCCTTTTAGTAGTTCTGGAATATGGGGGGGAAACAGACCAGAGAACTAAGTTTAAAGTTTAACAGAAAGCATCAAACATTTGTTGAAGCTCACTCTTACCTATATTTATTTATTTTTATTTTATTTATTACATTTGTATATAGCCCTTCATCTGAAGATCTCAGGGTGGTTCACCGCATAAAAATACAAGATTAAAACCCCAAAATACATAATAAAACCAAGGACAAAAACAAAACAATAACCCCCTCCCTCAAACACATTCAAAACCTGTTATTTACAAGATTACACATAACACCTTCAATGTCACTTAGTTACTTTAAATAAAAGCAAATAAGCAATAGAGTTACTGTGTGTTTAATAAGGTGACCATTTGAGGCTACAGTTCTATGCCCTGAAAAAGTATTTCCAATTACCCTTTCACTCTCCTTCCCAAGTTAACATACTACACCCAGAGAACATTACAAGCAGTCTTCAATTTGCTCCTTATTTTCTTCACTCTAGAGCCCTTTAGAGTGAAGGAAATAAGGATTGCAGTCATTGTCTTCAACCTGATTCAGCAACAATTGTCACCTCAGGTTCACATGAATCAGTAATCATTTGGCAGAAGCTCTTTCCTGAAGACTATTCCAGGGTGTTGCTCTTCTGTTATGTTAGCTAATGTCCTTTAGCACTGTGCCTCAGTAATATCAATTCCTGGGTTAGAATCATAGAATCATAGAGTTGGAAGAGACCACAAGGGCCATCCAGTCCAACCACCTGCCAAGCAACACCCTTCAGATGCCAACCTCTGCTTCTGTCCCTTGTTCTCTTCTGACTTCCCATGTGAATAGAAGAAATATAAGGCATGGTGCATATATACCAAGTTTAGCTAAAATTAGGGTCTGGTAATCTGTCATTAGATTACAATCCCAATTTCAGACAGTAAAAAAGTCACTTGGTCATTCAATGTTATGCAATATATAGGTAATTTTGGCAGGAAAAATCAGCCTCCCTTTTGGAAAAGCAATGCCATGGCAATGATCTTCACTCATGTGATGTGCCAGGTAACTGGTAAATTAACAGTGGTCACCTTAATTCATCCTGAGCAACCTTTTCCTTTTTTCTTAAGATGCAAGAACCATCAGGTTACACAGAATAATTCCAGAATGGTTCCATCTTTTGTTAGGGGAATCATTAGTTTGAACTGATTTTATGTTGGCACTCAAGTCTTGCTTTGGGGCTTCCTGTGGGCATCTGTTTGGCCACTGTGAAAACAAGTTACCAAACTAGACAAGTTAGATGGTCTGACCCACCAGGGGTCTTTTTATATTTGAAAGCACCTTGGGCTCCATTTTCTTCTGTGCACCTTCTTCAAATCCAGTAGCATTTCACTGTTTAATCAACTGAGATGTATGTACGTCTTTTCTACCAGAATGTAATCTCATAGCCAGACCTGAATATGTCCCAGGGTTTTTCCTGGGCTGTGCCACTCATGGCATGTCAAATTGGAAGGAAAGAAAGACCTTGGCTTTGACAAAGTGCTGGGTTGTCTGGCTGATACTGAAGGTGTCTTTGAGGCCTTTATTAAAATACATATTGTAGGAAGACATGTACCCCTGGAGCTAGAATGCAAAAGACTTCCATTAACAGGGCCTTTTTTAACTTATAGGCTTAGGTGTATTTTTTTCTTCTTCATAATGCTGAAGCTAACTGCTCTGCATAACTTCTTCTTTTTTCCCCTGTTCAGAATGAACTTTAAACAGCTGTGATTAGTGGGAGGAACAGAACATTGCAATATAAAATTAATTGCTTCAACCTACATTGTTCTCTTCAAATCCACAGCTCATTTTCTGCTGGGCCAGGCACCACCTGCTCCCCCCCCCCCGGCTCCCAACTTCCCTTCCCACGCAACCAGCAAGATCAACGTAGGAAAAAGGGAACCCAATCATTTTGGACCTTGTTTGAGAACTATTATTCTGGCAGTAACCAAGCTAAGAAGGATGGGGACATGTCATTGCTGAGCTCTTCACAAAGATAACCAGGGGAAATGTGTCATAAAATGAATATGCTTCATTCCAGAGCTTCGCTTTAAATCAAACTATAAAAATCCTTTCTTTTAAATCACTTCAATTCATTCAGCTAGGGGAAAAGTGCAAAGAGGTAAATAAATTCCCAGCAATAAAAATGTCCCCAAAACACTCTTTGTTTAATTAAAACCTTCCAGGGAGGCTTTAAAAAATAAAACAAGAAATCTATTTGGCGTTTTTTGTCTGATTTCCCAACATTAGTTAGTTCAAGTTCAGGATCACATCTCAGTTTTCTGAATTTGTTCTACATCCCAAACACAGTATTTGGTGAATAAGTTCCACTGAATAAATGGAGAACTCAACTGGATGCTTGCTTCCATGCTTGACCTGATCCTAGACTGCAGGTGAGCAAATTGTGTCCTCCCTTAAATAGTTCAGGTGAAAGGGATGGGGCATCGCTCTCGCCATCCCTATGTGAAGGGTATTCCATTAAAGGAATCCAGGGACTCTGTGGTTTGGTCAACCCTGTGAGGGGGTTGTGCCCATGCCTGAGTCCATGGATCAGCACTACCTGCAAAGGTGCAGGGAGCTAGTCGAACCAGAGCCTATGCAACCACTCACTTGCTGTAATCAATAAAGTTGTGGCCTAAATTCTTCCAAAAACCAAACCAATATTTGAGTCTGTGTGAATTTATTTAAGGGGGAGGTTTAAAGGTCTGAACACGCAAAAGCCATCTGGTGGAAACATGGGATTATCTTGACAGTTATAGATCTGGTGTACAGATGCAGCGTGCCTTTGTGGGTTGGGTCTCTTAACTGAAGTGGTTGGGTATCGTTCCTCTTTGATTTCTCTCTCTAAACCATGGTTAGGCAAACTATGTCCCGGGAGCAGGATCCGGCCCAATCGCCTTCTCAATCCAGCCCGTGGATGGTCCAGGAATCAGCATGTTTTTACATGAGTAGAATGTGTCCTTTTATTTAAAATGTATCTCTGGATTATTTGTGGGGCATAGGAATTTGTTCACCCCCCCAAAAAAAAAAAATATAGTCTGGCCCCCCACAAGGTCTGAGGGACAGTGGACTGGCCCCCTGCTGAATAAGTTTGCTGACCCCTGCTCTAAACTAAGGATGGCTCTATCTGTTCCCATTGCTTTATACAGCTGTAACTTTTCAAGTTATATGGCATGCTGTATGACATCATGCTGAGTGAGGGTTTTTATTCCCCCGCCCCAACTATTTATTTATTTACTCAATTTATATCCTGCAAGAGCCCATGGACACAAACACATTAATAAGAATAAACATTTTTAAAGGATCCAAAACAAATAATAAAAAAGTCACTTCAGGGTTGCTGGAAAGAGTGCCTTTCAGCCATCAAATGCCTGAGTAAACAGGAATGCTTATAAGTTCTTCCTGAAAATCAATGAGAGAAATGCATGCACCTTTAGGATTCCACTAATGTGGAGCTGTCTCTGAAAAAGTCCTGTCTTAGGTCAACCCCAACTGGGCAGCAGCACCCCCAAGGCATCACCTGCTGAAGCCGCCATAGACTGTTGCATCACATGATGCGGACATGCCTTGGACCTGGTGTTTACCTCTATGGATGTTGGTGATCTGACACTAAGTAAAAGCGAAACTAAAGAAGTGCCATGGTCAGATCACTACCTGGTGCAACTGGACTTTTCTGCAACCCTTCCCCTCTGCAGGGAGGTGGGACCGATTCGGATGGTCCGCCCCCGCCACTTAATGGATCCAAATGGTTTCCAGAGAGTGGTAGGGGGTGCTTTATCCCATGTTGGCCTTTCAGCCGATTCCCTGGTGACCCGCTGGAATGTAGAGTTAACCAGGGCTACTGACTGTTTGGCTCCGAAGTGCCCTCTCCGATTGCATGGTTTTCCATGGATCTGAGGGCAATGAAACAATCGCTGAGACGGCTAGAGCGCCGGTGGAGGATAACTCATTCTGAAGCTGACCAGACATGGGTTAGAGCTCAATGTCGAGCCTACCAAGTGGCGGTAGCGACGGCAAAGAAGACTTTCTTCACCGCCTCTATTCCATCTGCAGAAAACAGCAGCAGGAGACTTTTTCAGGTGGTTCGCAGTTTAGTGGAACCAGGCTGCTTGGATGAGTGAAACCAACCACTTGTCTCCTTGATCCATGCCCATCCTGGCTTATAAAAGCTAGCTGGGAATGGCTGGGCGATGGGCTTTGCGGGTTGGTGAATGCTTCTCTCTGTGAGGGAGCCTTCCCAGACCGGCTGAAAGAAGCGGTTATTAAACCGCTTCTTTAAAAACCATCTTTAGATGCGGCCAATATGGCCAACTATCGCCCAGTCTCAAATCTTCCATTCTTGGGCAAGGTGATTGAGCGAGTGGTTGCTGAACAACTCCAGACACGCCTGGAAGAAATGGACCATTTGGATCCCTTCCAGTCAGTATTCAGGCCTCATCATGGGACTGAAACTGCCTTGGTCACACTGGTTGATGATCTTCTGCGGGCTAGGGACAAAGGTGAAAGCTGTTTCCTAGTTCTGCTGGATCTCTCAGCGGCTTTCAACACCATCGACCATAACATCCTTCTAGACCGTCTAGAGGGGTTGGGAGCTGGGGGCACTGTCATACAGTGGTTCCACTCCTTCCTCCTGGGCCGCATTCAGAAAGTGGTGGTGGGGGATGAGTCTATCAGCTCCATCTGGTATGCAGGCTGAGACCCTACCTGCCTGCAGACTGTCTCGCCAGAGTGGTACATGCTCTGGTTATCTCCCGCTTGGACTACTGCAATGCGCTCTACATGGGGCTACCTTTGAAGGTGACCCGGAAACTACAACTAATCCAGAATGCGGCAGCTAGACTGGCGACTGGGAGCGGCCGCCGAGACCACATAACACCGGTCTTGAAAGATCTACATTGGCTCCCAGTACGTTTCCGAGCACAGTTCAAAGTGTTGGTGCTGACCTTTAAAGCCCTAAATGGCCTCGGTCCAGTATACCTGAAGGAGCGTCTCCACCCCCATTGTTCTGCCTGGACACTGAGGTCCAGTACCAAGGGCCTTCTGACGGTTCCCTCGTTGCGAGAAACCAAGTTGCAGGGAACCAGGCAGAGGGCCTTCTCGGTGGTGGCGCCTGCCCTGTGGAACGCCCTCCCATCAGATGTCAAAGAGAAAAACAGCTACCAGATTTTTAGAAGACATCTGAAGGCAGCCCTGTTTAGGGAGGCTTTTAATGTTTAATTATTTTATTTCATTTTTCTGTTGTAAGCCGCCCAAAGTGGCTGGGGAAACCCAGCCAGATGGGCGGGGTATAAATAATATATTATTATTATTATTATTATTATTATTATTATTATTATTATTAGTAGGAAGCAAGAAGTACATAGCTATAGATTCACTTCTACCCATTTTCACAATTTTGTTACTTCTTCCCACCAATTTGATATACTGTATATATATGAATTTTGAGCATTCTGTGGGATGTTGACAGTTGAGTCTCGTTATTGTTCCAAAGCACTTGAATTGAATTTTTACAGAGTACCGGCCCAATAAGCTCTGTTCGGGTACTTCAACTACATCCTTAGCTGCTCTTACTCAACATCCTTCCTTCTGCATTATTGTGCATTGTTTTTGGTTCCCCGTTCTTCCGGCTGTATCACTATCTAATCTGATGTGGTCGGACACCAACCTTTTAATGGTTCTCTTCCATTATATTGATACCCAGAAGGTAGTTTTGATTTTCAGCTTACATTACATCACTGTAACCCAGCACACATTGCTTTGAATCAAAGGAGCCTGGACTTGAAAGGCTCTGCAAAGTGGAAACAGGTGCACTCAACTGCTTAAACACTTTGCAAATTGTTTGACACGTTGCTACAGTAGCTTGATTCACAGTTGAAACTTGAACATTTGCATAACCAAAGTGAGTTCATAAATCATTTCAGACAGCAGAATTGTTGTCTTAGCTCTTTTCAGACTGATGGAAATGAATCATGGCAAAGTATTAACTATGGACAAAGCACCGCAGAAAATATACTGAGTTCATAAGTATATGCGATCATGAGAGCAATGTCAAGAGTACAAATAGATTCCCTCATATTCATTCATAATCTAAAAAGACTTCTTCCAGCTATGTTTGTGTCTTCTTGTTATGTTTGTCCCTGCGTGGGATGGGCAGTTTGACAAGTAATTGGTGGATGTGGAACCAGTAAGGGAGAGAAAAGAGAGATCCTAATATACTAGAGAGATATAACCAGTAAGGGAGAGAAAAGAGAGATCCTAATATACATCCTGAGAAATCTCTATGTGGGACAAGAAGCTACAGTTAGAGCTGGATATGGAACAACTGATTGGTTCAAAATTGGGAAAGGAGTACGACAAGGTTGTATATTGTCTCCCTGCTTATTTAACTTATATGCAGAATTCATCATGCGAAAGGCTGGACTAGATGAATCCCAAGCCGGAATTAAGATTGCCGGAAGAAATATCAACAACCTCAGATATGCAGATGACACAACCTTGATGGCAGAAAGTGAGGAGGAATTAAAGAACCATTTAATGAGGGTGAAAGAGGAGAGCGCAAAATATGGTCTGAAGCTGAACATCAAAAAAACCAAGATCATGGCCACTGGTCCCATCACCTCCTGGCAAATAGAAGGGGAAGAAATGGAGGCAGTGAGAGATTTTACTTTCTTGGGCTCCTTGATCACTGCAGATGGTGACAGCAGTCACGAAATTAAAAGACGCCTGCTTCTTGGGAGAAAAGCAATGACAAACCTAGACAGCATCTTAAAAAGCAGAGACATCACTTTGCCGACAAAGGTCCGTATAGTTAAAGCTATGGTTTTCCCAGTAGTGATGTATGGAAGTGAGAGCTGGACCATAAAGAAGGCTGATCGTCGAAGAATTGATGCTTTTGAATTATGGTGCTGGAGGAGACTCTTGAGAGTCCCATGGACTGCTAGAAGATCAAACCTATCCATTCTTAAGGAAATCAGCCCTGAGTGCTCCCTGGAAGGACAGATCGTGAAGCTGAGGCTCCAATACTTTGGCCACCTCATGAGAAGAGAAGAATCCTTGGAAAAGACCCTGATGTTGGGAAAGATGGAGGGCACTAGGAGAAGGGGACGACAGAGGACGAGATGGTTGGACAGTGTTCTCGAAGCTACGAACATGAGTTTGACCAAACTGCGGGAGGCAGTGCAAGACAGGAGTGCCTGGCGTGCTATGGTCCATGGGGTCACGAAGAGTCGGACACGACTAAACGACTAAACAACAACAATATACATCCAGAAAGCCCACATACATACAATGGACAGTAGACAGTCTACTCTTTAACCAGGGATAAAATATCAGTGAATGACTAGAATTGCCCGGGACCACCTCCTTCCACATTCCACCTTCTGTTTGCTTCTGTGCAATCTGCTCAGCATCTGAGGTGCTACTCTTTGTTTCTCCCCTGTCTGTCTGATGCCTGGCAGGTGGCCACACAAGATGGGCCCATTTCAGTCATGGCTTCGTTGCTCTGAAATGTCCTCCTAAGGGAGACCTGCTTCACCCTGTCACTGTTGATGTCTTCTCTGGTGATGGAAAACCATTATGGGGGCTTTCAGTAGAAAGGGGGTTTCACTGTTCTGATTTTCTGCTTTGCTTTTGATTTGATTATGTCTTACATACAACATGCTTGCTGTTTTTGGATGTTTTGTTAGCTGGTGGGTCCTCTGTCTATTCCTCAGATGATGATTGGAAAGAGCAGGTTGTATTGCTGCTGGCTAGCTTGTTCCTTCTGTGAGTTTTCTGGGTGAGTGCTTTATTTCTGGGGGGACGCAGGGATACGCATACCCCTAAACATTTTGTGAATCTAAGTTTGGCTTCATTGGGGGGCAGTCTTTCAATATGAGTAGGAAAATGAAAGTACCCCTAAACATATTTTTTGGGGGGACCACTGGTCCTGGTTATAATGCAAGTGCTTCTATCTTGATTCCTAACATTTCTTTAATACTGCAATACCTGCTGCATTGTTGCACTAAATCTTAAATGGTGGGAAATAACTGTATGCCAACATACCATGTGTTAATACAATGCAAAACTCCTGTGATTTTCTAAGGTAATGAGGTTGCAAGCAGATATTTTCGGGAAACAATTAACACAGAAATAAGTGGCAGACTTCCACTAGATTCCACTAGATTCCAGAAAGTGGAATTTATGTCATGTGAAAGATCACGTAAAATGTGGAAATTATCAGGTAAGGAAGCATCAGGATTCAGGCAAATGGAATAAAGTGCTATATCTGAATGTAGCCTTAGCCTCCTTGGGTTTCCTTTAGTAAAAAAAAGTGAGACAGAATTTATTTTAATGATTGTATGAATGAATGAAAGAATATCCATAGCAAATTTACCTTTTTAAATCTAGTTATTGATAGAAATTTGCCATGAAAATAGGTGTACTGATCAACACAATGTCTATAGATACATGAAATGAATAGTTGGATACAGTCTCATCCTATGCATGATTACTCTGAGGGAGCAAGTTCCACAGTGTTTAGTGAGACCTTCCAATGGTGGAATGTCCTTCTCAGAGAGGCTCACTTCTCACCTACTTTGTATTTGCTCTATGCCAAGTGGCAGTGGGGAGTCTCCCACTTTGTTAAGATGCCCTTTGAGATTGTTGTTTTAGTGAATTTTAAGGCTCTGATCTGGTGAAAAAATTAAGACCAACTTGAGTTTGATTCCATTGAATTTCTCTGCTCTGATCTGCTTCATATTGAAACTGTATTTGTCTTGTTTATACTGAGTATCTGGCATGTCAGTTTGCCTGCAACAGAACTTCCTCTCCCCACCATCAAATCTGAGGGATGTGATATCCCTCCATCAGATATGAGGGATCATCAAAAGGAGATTGGGAGAATATGGGAACTGCAAAGGGTAGCTGAGGAAGAGGAAGTCCCATCATGTTTTACTGGTGTGACATTTAGTACTGTCCATTATATTGAAATCATTTTATTTATTTTTTGTTGTGGGGTTTTTGGTTATGGGGCAGCTTACCATTAATAAAAAATGTGCAATAAATAAAAACAAAGTAAGTGTGTGTAGGACTGCAGCTTTATTGCTATGTGGCAGGCATGTCAAAATGATTTGACCTGGAAATGGCAGGAGGAAACTCAAAGTTTACATTAAAGGCCCAAACACCAAGGAAGCAAGTTGTTTCTTTTCTTCTTTCTATTGCAACAGCTGTTTAGCAAGCAACATTTTATCTCTTTTATCTCTAAGATGGGAAAACTGTTTCTGACAATCATTTACTAATTTCCAGAGACCAGGTCCTTTAGATCCTCCATTGCACACCAACGCCAAGTTTTACTGAAAAAAAAACTCATGCTCCTTTTACCATACTTCAAAGCTTATCTAAATGCAAATAGCAACCTTAAATACTTTCCACCCAAAACCTGATTGTCATTTGGAGGGCCGAGTGGTTTCATAAAACGGAGCAGATACGCAATTTAATAACTTGGGATATTCTCTCATTTCGTGACCTTTATGAAACCAGTGATAAATCAAATACACAGTGTGCAATACAAATACCTACAAATTTATTGTCAAGGAAGAAGCAATGACTCACCAAATCTGTGGCTAACTGGCATATCATACTACACTCAGTACAATGAGGTTTCCATCATTCCAATCTAATGGACTCCTCTTTTCAAGGAAGGATGAGGAAAAGCGGTCTGCCTTACAGTCTAACCCCATGACTTTTTTTTATTGAGTCCCAGCACCTATTGTCCTAGGGTCTGGCCAAAGCTGCCTGCTCTTTCCCTGTCGCCTGTCTATGATGGACAAAGGGCTACAAGATGTACTGGAAGGATGGTTTGTGTGGAATTATGGCAGCACTGTCTACAGAAGTGTCTCTGTTTGCAGAGTAGACAGTAGGACAAAAATGGAACCACAGGTCAATAAGATTAGGAATGGATTTGGCTTTTCTTTTCCCCCTTTTTTACTGCTTTTTAAGCAAATGTGGTACAGCTGCATAAGAAGAGCTCTGTGGATCTGTCTAGTCCAGCATTCCGTTCTGACAGTGTTCAACCAGACCTGTGGGAAGTCTGGAAGTAGGACCAGAGTTACAACAGCACTATCCCTGTTTGTGATTCCTAGCAACTGGTATTCAAAGGCATGGTGCCTCCGACAGTGGAGGTAGAATGTAGCCATCATGGCTAGTAGCCACAGACGGCCTTATTCTCCGTGAATTTGTTTAACCCTCTTTTAAAGCTATTCAAGTTGGTTGCCATCACCACATTTTGTAGGAGTGCATTCCATAGTTTCACTAGATACTGCGTGAGGAATTAATTCCTGCTGTCTTCCCTAAATTTACCAACTGTCCACTTCATACATGTTCCCCCTTGATAAGTACAATACTAGAATCTGTTGTACAATACTAGAATCTGCTTAGGCAGTATATGGACCGAGAACTCCCAGAAATGCAAGCTGGATTTCGAAGGGGCAGAGGAACCAGAGACCAAATAGCAAACATGTGCTGGATTATGGAGAGAGCTAGAGAGTTCCAGAAAAATGTCTACTTCTGCTTCATTGACTATGCAAAAGCCTTTGACTGTGTCGACCACAGCAAACTATGGCAAGTTCTTAAAGAAATGGGAGTGCCTGATCACCTCATCTGTCTCCTGAGAAATCTCTATGTGGGACAAGAAGCTACAGTTAGAACTGGATATGGAACAACTTCTCTAAGTTATTTAAGCCCCAACAACTGATTGGTTCAAAATTGGGAAAGGAGTACGACAAGGTTGTATATTGTCCCCCTGCTTATTTAACTTATAAGCAGAATTCATCATGTGAAAGGCTGGACTAGATGAATCCCAAGCCAGAATTAAGATTGCCAGAAGAAATAACAACCTCAGGTATGCAGATGACACAACCTTGATGGCAGAAAGCGAGGAGGAATTAAAGAACCATTTAATGAGGGTGAAAGAGGAGAGCGCAAAATATGGTCTGAAGCTCAACATCAAAAAAACCAAGATCATGGCCACTGGTCCCATCACCTCCTGGCAAATAGAAGGGGAAGAAATGGAGGCAGTGAGAGATTTTACTTTCTTGGGCTCCTTGATTACTGCAGATGGTGACAGCAGTCACGAAATTAAAAGATGCCTACTTTTCGGGAGAAAAGCAATGACAAACCTAGACAGCATCTTAAAAAGCAGAGACATCACCTTGCCTACAAAGGTCCGTATAGTTAAAGCTATGGTTTTCCCAGTAGTGATGTATGGAAGTGAGAGCTGGACCATAAAGAAGGCTGATCACCGAAGAATTGATGCTTTTGAATTATGGTGCTGGAGGAGACTCTTGAGAGTCCCATGGACTGCAAGAAGATCAAACCTATCCATTCTTAAGGAAATCAGCCCTGAGTGCTCACTGGAAGGACAGATTGTGAAGCTGAGGCTCCAATACTTTGGCCACCTCATGAGAAGAGAAGACTCCCTGGAAAAGCCCCTGATGTTGGGAAAGATTGAGGGCACTAGGAGAAGGGGACGACAGAGGACGAGATGGTTGGATAGTGTTCTCGAAGCTACGAACATGAGTTTGACCAAACTGCGGGAGGCAGTGGAAGACAGGAGTGCCTGGCATGCTCTGGTCCATGGGGTCATGAAGAGTCGGACACGACTAAACGATTAAACAACAACAACAGAATCTGTTGTACATTCTGTTCTTGCACTGCGGCAGAACACAGACATTAATAGTGCTAAATTTCCAGAAAAATTAACCTGCATCATTAGCTATTAACAAAGTTTCTCTTAAACATGATGGAAATAAGGTCAATATTCTTCTAATTATTTTTCCCCTCCTAAAAAATCTCTTCTTTACACACACACACACACACACACACACACACACACACCTTTCAACATGAAAAAATTAAACAAGACAGTGTTCAGTGCCACTCTAAATCACATGTGTCCAGATGAAAAACAGAACAGATTTAGTTTTATGTCTAGACTACTCTTAGATTAATGGAGATGAAAGCACAGCAGACAGTTTCTTTTGACATTTCATGTCCAGAGAAATGGTTGTGGAATTTGAGTTTAAGTAATAAAAAAAAGTGTAGTAAACATTGTATAATAAAGGAACTTCCCTTTTTCTGACAGGGCATGGGAAAACCATCCACATGCTTTTGTTCTGCATCATAAGATCTGCTTAGTTAAAAACCTGCAATATTTAAAGCAATTACTTGCTCCAATTGCATATAACTTCAGCTGCTTAAGTTGATTCAAATGGTCAGCCAGTACAACACAGAGGGAACATTGTTAGAAACTGAGATATGAAAGCTAGGAGCTAAATGGCACCTTAACCCTAGGTTATGGGCGCTGCAATGGAGTGTCTAGGTGCGCTTTTTATAACAAGAATACAAAGCTGCAAATGAATGAGCTGCAGCTAAAATCTTATGTTCATTTTTCACATGGTCTAGTCCTCATCTGAAGACTGCAAAAAACAACAACACCAAAGTCATACTTCCCCTGCCTTCTCCCCTAATATTCTTATGAGGGTCTCTTCTCCAGTCTTCAGAGAGTGGTTGGAAGAGGGGAGGCAGAAAAAGCTCCTCCTTTTCTTCCAGCAGCAGCAGTTTTAATATGAAATCTTTGACTCAGTATTGCGCCCAGAGCTCAGAAACTGCTTGCATTGATGAAATTCTCTGTCGCAAAACCATGGGAGTTTCGAACGCTGAGAGGGAATTGTTGGTTTGAAAGCCCTCCCCCTTCTGTAAATATGGCACAGCATGTGTCTAGGGTTATTTATTCAGAAGTAACCCCGCTGAAGTCATGATAAATTCCTCCCAAGTAAGTGTGCCTAAGACTACAACCCTGTTCTGTAGGATCAGAACTTCTATCAATGCTATGAGGTTAAGGACAGAGCCAGGTGTTAAGGACAGAGCAACATCTGTGGTAGAGCTAGCAGCCTAGTCCTGGTCCTTAATTGTATGTAGCTGCCTCACATGGACTTATGAGTGAAATGGGCTCAGCTCCCGTGTCTGATGCAGAAATCACTGGGGGGCAGACTTTTGAATCAATCCTTGGTTATTCCAGTAGGGCGCTGTTCTGTTTGTTCATTTAATTTATATACTGTCCCTTTATCCAAAGATCCCAGGGAGGATCTACCCCTCGCTGAGCAGAGGGTTGGGCCCAGAATAAATATAGCTATCTCAAAGCAAAACAAGATAAGTGAATGTTGTTGTAGTAGAATGATGGATCACAAGCGGCTTTGTTATTCCTTCCTCAAGCCCAGAGTCAATTGTATTTTTCTGCTAATAACATTCATAAAGCCTCACAATGATGTATAGCTTCTGGCTAAATTTAACTTGTCCATTGATGCATTTGTCTTTAGCTGTAACCAAGCAATTGATGTCCCTACAACTACTTCATCTCTTGGTTTGGCATTTTTTTAAAAATGAATCTGTAAAAAGAAAAGCTTTTTTTGCATATGACTGGATCGTTATAGCTGCAACCTTCTTGATACCCCCCCCCCCACTTTCTCTATATGGGATATATGATCTGCTTATGAAAAAATATAGGCGTGACAGAGCATGAACATGCACAGCTAATAAATGAGCCCCTCCAAGAAATAAATATTTCTGGAGCATTAATGGGATTCTAATGTAACTCACCATAGCTTAATCTTAGCCAATACTAGCAAAGAATTTGGAAAAGTTAATTCATGGAAAATAAATTGATGAGGTTCTGGTCAAGGCCACATATATATTATACATAGTTGCCCGATACACTCACACTGGTGCTATTTTAATAAGCGAGCTGGTTTGAACCTTAAGCCAATTCAGAGGAGGTGCATTTTTAGTTAGAAAACAATGATACCGGCAAATCATGTTTTTTGAAGTCTATCAGATAAGGCAGAATGCGGCTGGGAAAGCCCAATGGCAGTCTGAATTGTGGATTTGCTATTCTGATTTATTATAATGTCTCCTTGTGTCCCTTTTAATGTATGTGAAAGTAACAAATTAGTCATATCTTAAATAAATAAATCAATAGTGTCATTAAAGTGGTTGGGGAAATAATGCAATTAATCCATTAATATGGCTTTAAAGGGTTTTTGTTTTGTCAAATTTCAACTAAGCTTGTGGCATGGGTGCTAGTAATTTACATGCAATCAAAAGAATGCAAAGATCATTTTAGTTGCACGGATATGAAAGTAAGCTTTCCACAGAGTTAAGCACTGATGTCTAATTGTAATTAATGGGAGTTAGAACTGACTTGGACACGTGGTGTAAGAGAACTTTGAAGAAAAGTAAGGGCTGATCTCTCACTTCTGGTGTGGAGCTAGTACTCGAAGATCTCGTTCATTTCTGCCATCTAAAGTTTGTTTAATGCATTGTGGCTTTTCATATACATTTCTTCATTTTGACCCTTATAAAAAGTTGACGTCGCCACCATTATGTAAATGGTTTTCCCAGAGCAAAGTGCCCTGTGAACTAAACAAAGAAGAACCACCTGCCTAAAGATATTGCCATGTGTATACTCGGGTCTGAAGCATATTGAATCTATGACAGGCAGCCTTTTTAAGGGGTCTAAAAAAATTAGTATGCCTCCATTGAGGCATCGCTTTTGATAATGGCATCAGGCACATTACTTCTGGAAAAAGAACTCTCATGGTGAGGTGCAGGTTCCAGTGAAATGCACCTACATATAGTAGTATGAAGCAGTGGGTTGTTAAGTTAACAATAACAGCTAATTGATGGGAAAATGTTTAATCAATGTACATCCCTAAGGTGATGCTTTGAAGCTTGTGCCATCCCAGAAATTTACATTGGGCACAAGTGAATAGAAGGTAGATCCTTCCTTGTATGAGATGCTCTGCAGGTTTGTGGCAGGCAGGGCCGTCTTAAGCATATCTGGCGCCCTGGCACCGTGGTGCGAAGATCCCTCCGGTGCCCCCCCCCCCGCTCCGTTTCCCAGCGCGGCTGTCTGGGGGGTGCAGTAGCCCGGCGCCCTGGCACCCCGCGCCACCCAGCCTTGCCATAGGGCCAGCCCTGGTGGCAGGTGTAAGCAAGTGGCAGGTGGCTTCCAGAACGGATCTAAGCTCTTTCTGTTTTCACCTTCTAGAAGAAACGGTCCAGAATCTGGACTATGACAATTACCATATAATAAGACAGAAAAAAAATAGAATAGCCCACTTTGCCTTCTTTGTTCAAGGGAAGGGGGGAAGTCCTCAATTTGTAGAAGTTCCTTCCACAATGTAGAACACTGATTGCTCAGGTTCTGTGTGGTTAAGGGAGTCCGCATGGATAGAGCAAGCTCCCAGTTCAGACAATCTGCTTTTGCTCATTTTCAGATATTCCTTAAGGGAAGACTTAAGGGAAATGGCCTAACAATTTACTCCCATGGAAACATATTGCTAGGTTGATCGCTCAAAGGTTCTGGTGATATATTGCCTCATCAGCCCACAGGATGATCCTATTCAGAGAATACAACCTTTATCCAGTCGCACATAAGGGCGAAGAATTGATGCTTTTGAATTATGGTGCTGGAGGAGACTCTTGAGAGTCCCATGGACTGCAAGAAGATCAAACCTATCCATTCTTAAGGAAATCAGCCCTGAGTGCTCACTGGAAGGACAGATCGTGAAGCTGAGGCTCCAATACTTTGGCCACCTCATGAGAAGAGAAGAATCCTTGGAAAAGACCTTGATGTTGGGAAAGATGGAGGGCACTAGGAGAAGGGGACGACAGAGGACGAGATGGTTGGACAGTGTTCTCGAAGCTACGAACATGAGTTTGACCAAACTGCGGGAGGCAGTGGAAGACAGGAGTGCCTGGCGTGCTATGGTCCATGGGGTCACGAAGAGTCGGACACGACTAAACGACTAAACAACAACAAGGCTGAGTGGCGTATTTTAATAGAAGCATCCCTCTGAGTAAGAGGAGGATAAAAATTGTTTAATGCAATATTAGGACATAATAATATTATGTAGTCCCATCTAGTCCAGCATCCTTTTCCCAAAGTTAGCAACCAGATGCCTATGGAAAACCCATAAGCAGGACCTGAATGCAACAGTAGTCTACCCACTTGTGGCACCCAGAGACATAACACCTTCCAATACTGGAGGTAGGACACATCTATCACAACTAGTAGTCATTGATAGCCTTATCCTCCATGCTGGTGGCCATCACTACGTCTTGTAGCAAATGTCATAGTTTTACTATGTGCTGTGTGAATAAATACACACAGAGAGGCACATGGAAGGGAATTAACAGGTACCACATTTGCCCACAACTTGGTGATCTTTTGCATACTTGGTAAATGAGAAACACAAAATGATTCATGCTTATAGGTTTATGGGAGAAGTATTCTTCTGCATCCTTGATGATACGCCAAGGAGAATTCTCTCTCTCTTTTCTATTAAAACTGGAATATTACCATTCAGCATATATTTTATTTCACACTCATTCCAGCTTTAACGATGACAGAAATGAGAGGATATATATATATATATTTCCTCATGGCTCCTGTCAGAACCAGGTGTCTTTTTTTAAAAAAAGATTTGAGTCAAGGGTTTGATGGAAACAGCTTTTCATGACTTGCTTTCAGAGGAAAAAGCCTCACAAGAAAAAAAAGGGGGGAAATCTTGGGGGATATCCATCTAGTTGGGTGGCTGCTAGCCTCCTATTACTGAGCACAAGGTTGTATTGCAATGCATTAATGATTCATTTATTCGTTTTTAGATCTTTTGTCCTTCTGCTGATTTACTGAGTGACTGTTTCAGCAATGTGCTGAAAAGAGAATATTCTGAAGCAAGAGTCACAGTTCTTAATGTAGCACCTTTTTATTCTTCTTATTAATGGTGTGTAATGAACAGGAATTTCATTACACTGGCCTGCAAGAAAGTGGAGAGGAAATGTGTAAAAAGTTTTTTTCCTCCTGACTTTTTTCCACAATTGAGCCACTGCCCCATTCAACTTCCTGCCTCTACCACAGCCTTGTCACTTCCCAAGCACATTTCCTGCCCTCTCCTCTGCCCCCAACCTCTTATTTCCAATCAAGGCAGGGAATAAAACCTGAAAGACCATAAGGTTCCCTCCAGTTCTACAAAGTCATATCTGAATATCTCTTTTAAAAAAATTAATAGTTCTACACACACAAAGACATGCTAGAGAACAAGAATTAAACCGAACTTGATCGTTCTCTCAGGTACAGCAGCCTGAATCTTTTCAAAATGTCGGTTCAAATCCTTACCACCCTGAGCTAGACTTAAATCTATGGAGTCATGCCAGCAACGATCATGGCCTGATGTTCCAAATAAAAGCACCTTTTTCCAAAGATGATTAATATTGTAGTTTTCAGTATAAGCATTAGCTTTGCCAGATACAAAGATGGTCTTGGAGGCTCGCAAACATCTGGGAACGTTTTATAAAGTGGATTAGAACCTGATGAGAATTCAAAACTTGTCTCATGTTTTGTCCAAAACTTCATCTTAATTAGGTTCATATTCCCTGCAAGCAGCCATATTTTATGTTTGTTTTGACATCACAGGCATCTGGTTAATTAAATGTCAGAGAAAGCAAAGGTGGTGGGGGAAAAGACTGACACAAATAAAATATGTACGAATGAAAGTGTATGTGTGTGCGTGTGTGAGCGCAAAGCGCTAAGTAGCTTTCTTTCCTCTCGAAATCTTTCCTTTTCTCGTCATAAATGTCTTCGTTTTCATAGACAGCACCGACGGAGGTTACCTTGGGGAGTTTAATGAAAGAATAAATTAAATGAGTTGAAAAGCAGAATCTTTGTGCCTCGAATCTGTGGCATCTAATCTAGCTTTGCTTTCTTTCATTCTGAAGGTCAAAGGCTTAACTTAATCTATCCCATTTTATATCAGGGTTATTTTGGATGTATTTTCTGCATTAGTTTCAGTTGTTTCTAAAACACAGTTTTCAGGAGGGGAGGGGGGGAGAAGCCTGGTGTATGAGCGAGATACAATAGAGAGGGCTGGTTGTTAATTCCATGTCAAGATTGCAGCTTGGCTGACCTTAACAGGTGTGAACGCTTAGCTGCAACCAGCTATGGGGTAAACTGAGTTAAAGCAAGATACACCATTAACCCTTTTTAACCTCATATTGTTAAATGTACTTAGAATCATGACAAAATGTGACAGGGTGCACACACATACAAAGAAGAGATTGTGTTTCCTTTTACGTTTAAACAAATCAGCATCTAAATAATTACACAGACTTATCACTTCTGTAGATAAGATGCAGCTTAAACATTTGAAGCGACAAGATAAGGCTGATGCTTTCCCAGTGAGAATTTAGCAAACATAGCAGTTAATATTGATAAATATATCAATGCAGGTATACATTCCCAATGCTTCTTGCAAATGTGATCTTGGAATGTCAGGGCAAAGTCTATTTCACATATTATTTTACAGCACAAAGGATATAACGAAATCTGGCATTGATAGAGAAAAGCTGGTGACTTCAACATTTCTAGAAAACGTATATCTTTTTTCTGGGTTCCATACTAGCAAACAGGCTCTCTCATTAGTGGTTGCCTTCTGATGTCTCAATGGAAGAGGCAGAAAATGACAAAGTTGCTTAATCCCAAATATCCATCTGGCACAAGAAAATCCTTTCATCTGTAAAACAGCATTTCTCAGGGCCCTGGCAAGTTTCAAACTTGACATCGAAAACATCAGGGCCTGAAATAGAACAACATTTTTTTTCCTATCTGCCTAATCAATCAGTCCCATTTCAGTATTTTGTCCACATTTACTAGCGCAGCACCTCAAAAACTCCAGATGTTTTATTGTATTTGTATTTATTGATTGCATTTATTCATCTGTTTTCACACACAAAAGTGTCCCAAGTTGACTTGCAAATAAGATACAAATACATGAAAAAACAATTACAACAGCATATAAAACAATAATAAAACAGGGTACCTAATATGCTTATCCATCAATATTTATAAAAAAGGACAAATCAACCCTACAAGATGAGCACTACAAACAGGCCAAAAAAGTATCTCACTATACCCCGGATTAACAAACCTAGGTGGGCATTCCACATGAAAATAGGGACATTCTATTTTTTATTAGAAATGTTAACAAGAACACCCAAATGCTTCCCAAGCTTTAGAATGATTAGCACTATTTTGTTTAACTACATACATTAGTAAATGTTTTTCTTTTTCTTTGGCTAAAACACGAAGGAAGAAAATATGGAGGGGGGGGGATATCAAAGGCTTGCTATGCATTTTCTCTGCTATCAGTGTGGGGATTCCTGATCTATGCAATAGCATGTGCAGTTAATTATTAGGCAAATGTGAATATTGTCCACACTGGTTTCATTCCAGACTGAGGTCACATCCACACAAGTGCTCTTATATGACTTTAATCATCATGGATTCCCCCAAAGAATCCTGGAAATTGCAGTTTATTCAGGGTGCTGAGAGTTGTTAGGAAACCCATCACAAAGCTAAAATTCCCAGCACCCTTAACAAATTGTCCCCATCCTGATTTGCTTGTGAAGTGTTTAAATGTCTTCCCATTGAATCATTCACCCATTCAACACTTTTCAATGCATTTCCCTATCCTTTTCCTAACCATAAAGTCTTCCTTTTCTTTCAAGTGGATTTGTTGTGATAGGGTGACAGAGTGCTTTCATCAGCTTTAATTGCACAAATCTACATCTCCTAGTATGTGCTTGAGTTTTTCTTGCAAAATGCCGATAGTCTGGACGTATCCTCAATGTTTACACCTGAAGCTACGTTCTCTGTAACTTGAAAAACCATTTCCAATATTCTCAATATAGGTTGGTCCAAAACAAGCTGTCCTTCATCTGGAACAAACTAAGGATATGATCCTAGAGTAAGTCTCATTGAACTTAATGAGACTTATCTCTGAGTAAACACACACAGCATTGGGTTGCATGAGACACTGGGATGACTATTAACAGCTTGCCAATAAGCCATTCTGCACGCATTACACTCAGCATGCAGTGTGGTTAATGCAATGTAACAGATGTTCCAATAGCAGCAATGGAGGAACCAGTCTTAAATAAATCCTCCTAGTTTGGTCTTGAATAAATTCAGCTAGAATTAATTGACAAGAGCAACATAACAAGGAAGAAAAGGAACCATCAAAGTATTTTGTTGAAGGCCTCCTTCACGTGGTATAAGCAAAACTGTGTTCTTGCACCTCTGCCATGATTTGAACAATTTCTGCAATGCCTGAAAGGCATTCACAGGTTTCAAAAGAAGCAGTAACCATATCCCTAGTACCTATGATTAGGGATGCGGGTGGCGCTGTGGTCTAAACCACTTGCCAATTGGAAGGTTGGCAGTTTGAATCCCCGTGGCGGGGTGAGCTCCTGTTGTTTGGTTGCAGCTCCTGCCAACCTAGCAGTTAAGCATGTCAAAGTGCAAGTAGATAAATAGGTCCGGTGGGAAGGTGAATGGCATTTTTGTGTGCTGCTCTGGTTTTGCCAGAAGCGGCTTAGTCATGCTGGCCACATGACTTGGAAGCCGCCTGCAGACAAACACCGGTTCCCTTACCCTGTAAAGCGAGATGAGCGCTGCAACCCCAGAGTCATTCGCAACTGGACTTAACTGTGAGGGGTCCTTTACCTTTACTTTTTAGTACCTATAATTAGTGGATACTCCTAGACAAACATTCACCATTTAGGGCTGACTATTAGAAGTTACAGTAGCATAGCATCTTTCTAAGAGGTTTTTTCATTCCTGCTACTGCAACAGAAGTCACTGTGTTGGCAGCCTGGCCATCATCTTGCATTCTCCACACGCTAACTCAAATTTGATGTTGTTCTGAGCCAATGATGGTGAACCTCAGGCATGGGGCTGAATGCAGCCCTCCAAACTTCTCCATGTGGCCCTTGGGACCCTCCCTAGGTCACACACCTCTTCAGCCACATTCCCTACTGGCCCTGCTTTGCACACTCATTAGATGTTTTTGCCTGGCTGGGATGTGTCCTTGAACTCTGATAAGGCCTCTTGCTTGCCAGGTTGGAAGACAGAGAGGAGTGTGTGAGTGAGTGGAGAAAGTAATCCACTGTACCACAGTAAACTTTACATTAATTACTCTATCCAAATGTGCTTCTGGCCCACCAATGGCATAGAATCAGAAAATTGTAGAGTTGGAAAGGACCATGAGGGTCATCTAGTCCAACCCCCTGCAATGCAGGAATATTTTGCCCAATGTGGGACTTGAACCCATGACTCTGAGATTTAAGCATTATTCTTTCCTCACTTTTCTATCTAAGGCAAAAGTGAACTTCTAGCAACACTATATTTTGTGCACGCGCTCGCACACACACACACACACACACACACACACACACTGGTGTGGGGGAAGAACTTGGGGGGGGGGGTGTTTTTTCAGTCCACTGCTAACAATTCGAGTTTTTCCTTTTCATCTTTCTCATGTGTGCCAGCAGGTGCGACCTGACATTCTTCAGGGGGGGGGGAGCCTTCACCTTTTCTGGCCAGAGAAAAGTACTGGCGCATTCTTATCCTTTGATATGATGCATACTTTTCAAAATTCACAGGAGAATAGAATTGCCACTCGGAAGGAAATGCTTATAAGAATACTGGGACTCTGTAGTCTGCTGTGACTTAGATCTATTGCTAGTAACAGATCAGGGGGGGGGATGTTCCCATTATGTCAATTGCAAAAGAAAGCTACGCACATAGATTTCACAGAAATCACAAAGCAAATGTCCATCCATCATACTCCGACTTCGTTGTAATCTGCATCCATGTCTCTATATCACTTTAATGTCTCCTGGTTTTTTTGATCTGAAATTGTTGACAACCTGGAAAACTGAAATAGTGTTCTATTCCAACCATTTCCTGTGAATGCTACTTTTGCATTTACTTAGCAATTATGGAGCACTTGGCAGAGTACAAAACAGAGACATGATTATATAGTCTCCGCTTACGTTCCAGGGGAAATATAAGAATGGCAGCTCCATTCTGTTCTTATTCTGGAAAGGCAGATACATTTTTCCCCAGGACGACTCCACATTGACAATGGGGAAATGACTGTGCGTACTGCGCAGCCTGTATGTGCCCCACCATTGACCCCCATCAGTGTCCTTAACTGAATGTACCAGTGGATACACCAGGCAGCCTAAAGCAGGCCTGTAGTCAGGATCATTATGCTGAGGGGGGCCTGAGGGACCAAGGATGAATTGCAGGACATCCAGAACACAAACACAGTTGGGCTTTTTTTAATGTTCTTTGACTGTTTATATTTTAGTGTGCAATTGCATAGAATGCTGCATAACTCTTCCCTTTATCCTCCCAAATAAAAGGGCAAAGGATTACTTTTTTAAATGAAAGTTGAATATTGAGAGGAGTCTTGAATATCCCTGGGGGCTAAAATGCCCCGGAGCTCTTTTTCCTCTAGTCTGAAACATTTAGAATGTGAAAACAACATCAACTTTTATTAATAATCTTTTCTGCAATAGAGCCTAGGGTGCTGTAGAACAATAGATGACAACAGAATTACATCAGTGGTTAAAATTACCAAAGAACTTAAATATTGATAAAAGCAGTGTTGTTGTTTTTCTGGGGGATGCATACCCCTAAACATTTTGTGAACCTAACGGGAGAAGAAACTAACAAAAATATATATATTTTAGTTTCTTCGCTAGCACGATGAATCATCAGCTCTGTTGCTACCCCCGATGGCAGCTTCATTTCCTGTCACTGTGTTTCCTGAGTCTCAGATGGAAGTGAGCGTTTAATGTGTGAAGCAATGTGGAATGTGGATGTGTAGAATCAGGAAGATGTTAGTGCACACAACCTCATGCCAATGTGGTAGTTACTGTGAGCTGTCAGCTGTGTAATATGAAGTAATGCATGTTCTTTGTACTTTTTGTTAGCATTTTCACCCCTCCCAATGTGAGAATCAGATGATAGTCCCCAGAGAGAGAAGTGGGTGGGAACTGTTCCTTCACTAAATTGCCTTCCTGACTCTGCTAATTTAGTGGGGTGTGGAATTGCTATATTGCTCTGTAGCTGTTGTGAGTAGTTCCGGCTCTGTTATGCTGTGTGTTTGCAGTGAGAGCTGTTTGTAACTTTCATACAGCCTGTGTATATATTCTGTAAATACACATTTACAGTATCCATTGTTTATTGAAGCAGAAGTTGGTGCTCACAATATATCCAGTTGTGGGTCCATAGTAGCAGAGGCGGATTTAAGCTGAAGGTGTTCCAGTCGTCCTGTTAGCCCAGTCGGGGCAGAAGAGGGACTGAAGACGTGGATAGATCCTGGCATAAAATCCACACTTTTGTCCATTTGCTGCATTTATTTTTCCTGATTTGAATGGTGATTTTCTTGAGTCAAAATGAGAGTACCCTTAAACATATTTTTTATATAGAAAAAAAGCACTTGCATAAAAGACACGAATCCATGCACTGGTGTTCAGGGCAGAGTTTACAAGATCCTACTGAAAAAGCTGGGCAAACAGAAACTATTATAATTGATTCCCAAATCCAAACAACGAAGAGGACAGACACAACTCCAACAGCAGTTGAAATCCAGTAACAAAAGGGGATATTCACAACTAGGTAATAGTTGTCCAGTACCTTTGGATCCCGGTAGGGCATTTTTCGGGCAGGGCCATGCTACCTTCTCCTTCAAGATGAAAGATTCCATTCCCTCTCCCAGTGAGACATTAACCAGACCCAGGCAATCCCTCACGGCTAGGTTACACAAGCCAATATCAGAGAGAACATAGCAGTTAGAATAGATGCAATGGATGAGCACATCTGAACTATGAGGTAAACATGTGCCTAGGAAAGAGGCACATTGCATGTTAACTGACACAGCAAAAAATGGCTACATTGGTACTTTTCCTACTTGAAGGACACAAGTGAAGATGAACTTGCAAACACAAACACAGCCTGCCAGCAAGTCACATATGTGTGGAATGTGCCACAAATTCTCCACACATGTGTCCCTCCATGTCGGCCTCCCATCTCCCTTTGATCATTACACAGAAATCAGTAAAAAATGGGAGAGTAGACTCTATGGCATTTCTCTTCAGACTAAAATTAAATAGCTAAGCTTGAAAAGGTCACAGAAGACCTAATCCAGGCATCCCCAAACTTCGGCCCTCCAGATGTTTTAGACTACAATTCCCATCATCCCTGACCACTGGTCTTCTTAGCTAGGGATCATGGGAGTTGTAGGCCAAAACATCTGGAGGGCCGCAGTTTGGGGATGCCTGACCTAATCCTTCCCTGGGCCCTCAAGTGAGTTGCTACAAAGCCCCATAACATACCTTAGGTTTACATTGTGTCAACCTAACCACCCCCTCACCGCATCTCCTCTCCCTCCCTCCCAGGAAGCAATAAGAGCTCACCTGCCAGGAAGCTAGTGACTGAATTCTAGCAACTAAATAAAGTATTTTAAAAGACAGTTAACTTTTTGTTTTGTTTTAAACATGGTGCAAAATCCTATATTTGAAGGATAATGCATTCAAAGGCATGCCTATGGACTAATATTTCAATCTGATGCCTTGCCACAAAGTACAAGAACAACACCACTAATGTGTCATATATCGCCAATTTCATGTCATTATGCATTTACCATCTCATGCTAAAATACTTATTGAACTAGCTATCCAATGTTATTTAAAAGTGGGTCACGAATGGAATGCCTGGCACAATGGAACACATGAGCAATCCCAGAGTTATAAATGATCAGTGGAAAGATGGATAATTCTTAGCTATATACAAAGCAAATGGTACCAGCTACGATCATTTATCAGAGATGACATCTGCTATTCATTCTGCTCTGTGCATATCTGAAAATCAGCAACATTTTCACTCTAATTGTGCAGCAGCTCCACAGAGACACTGTCTCAAGTCTCAAGAGAACAGGTTAAGTCTACTTAATATGGGGATGAATCTGATTTCCAGGATGCTATTTGTCAGTCAACATAAGAATTTAAGATACAAGATATATACACTTTGTATGAAAGTCCAATTATGATTACGCATTTTCAGTGCACTTCACCCTTGAGGTCCCAGATGATGTTGAACTGCAACTCCCATCATCCCTGACCACTGGCTAAGCTGGCTGGAGATGATGGTAGTTGTAGTCCGACAACATCTGGGGATCTGAGGATGAAGAACGCTGGGCTGGATAAACTTGTAACTTTCCTATAAGCTTCAATGCTAGACCCAAATCCCCCCCTCCCTGTTTCACAGGATGAAATCTGTCCATCCTGTCTGCAAGAATGTGCTACTTTCCTCCTTTCCACATCCCTTTTGTCTTTTTATTTCATACCTTTTGTCAGCCAGTCCCCTTCCTTGCACTCGCATGTGCAATCAGACGAAGCTTCAGAACTGACATCAGCAGACAGAGACATGGCAGAGCAGCAAGGGAAAAGTAAAGTGTGAGAGGCTGAGTCCAAAAGCCCTTGGAGAGATTTTCTGTCAGGCTGTAGTGAGGAAATGCAAAGTACAGCTCTATCCTTTCTTTTTCCAAGCGTCCAAAGGGCTTCCCTGCCCTCCAGATAGAATGTGTGATGAGGCGGGTGGGGAACAAGTTGGACTGGACTCCCATTATGTAAAATAAAGCCAGTTTTCATTGACATTTTCAAGACTGGCTCCGGGCCTGGGTGAGCCCTGGGAACAGCGTTGTCTGGTAGGCCGCCTCCTACCTCAGTGGTACCTGGGGACAGTGGTAGTGAGCCACCATTCAAATTTCGCACCGGCCACCTGATATAGCATATACCTGAGTGATACTATGTCAAAAGCATTCTGGGAAATTTAAAATGGTGGCTTTCAGTTCCAACACAATATGGCGAGGGCAGGCATCAGCAGCAGTGGTTCTGCTGTAAATTTGGATTGAACACTACTACTACAGTGGTACCTCGGTTTTCGAACATCTCGTAAGTCAAACATTTCAGTTTTTGAACGCCAAAAACCCGAAAGTAAATGCTTCCATTTCCAAACGCGCCTCAGAAGTCGAACAGCTTCCGCTGAGGGGTTTTTTTTTTTTTCAATTTTCTCTATTGAATTTGCAGACCGTCCTTTGTGCCTTGGTTTTCTAATGTTTTGGAAATCAAATGGTCTTCCGGAACAGATTACATTCAAAAACCAAGGTACCAGTGTACTCTCCAAATCTTGGACCTCTTCATCTAATTTGGACAGTCTCTTCCATATCTCAGCTCTCTCAAAGAGGCCAGCCAGCTTCCACTTAATAGCTTCATGCTCACATTACCCTTTATCAGGCTCAGGCTCCATGTTATTATGATCAACGTATGGAATTTTATGAAACTACCTGCTCCTTGATCAGTGGAACAGTAGGTTTCCATGGGAGTATGTAGCTCTTGAAAAGAGAGGTGAGGTGAAAAAAATGTGATGGTTTTTTTCCCACAAGGAGGGAGGAGATATTGCTTGCAATGTAATTTAACACCGTTTTCTTCTTCCTAAGTAAAATCATTTACTGCATCTTAGCTGCATTTCCTTGCCTTCTTTTGATTTGTGTAATTTTCAAGCTACATGTCCTAACTATGTTTGGGAAGGGATTTTCTGGTATGCACTTCAATCCACAGGAATAGAGGTCATTTCAGACCATGGAAAAGGCAACCTCAGGTTTATTTCCTAAATCTTGTGTCTGTTTTGAAGATGATGTAGAATTATGTCTTGCTTATTTTATCACAGCCCAGTGGCCAGAGTGGGGTGCCTTCCTCCCAAACTTAGCCACTGTTCACAAATAAACTAACAGTACCGAAGTATTTGTTTTTCAAATGTGTAACTTATTAGTGAGCTCGTTTATAAACTGCTGCCACTGCTGTACAATTCATTTCTTCAAAGGTCATGTTCCCGATTAAAAGAATAGGGATCAAAGTTATTAGAAGAAATTGTGGTGTGTGTGTGTGTGTGTGTGTGTGTAAATGAATCATTAAATGAGATTTTTTTGACAGAGTTCAGAAGGGATTGTGGACTTCCTGTCTGACATCAGCACATTAACACCATGTTAAGTGGAAAATATATTAGGCAATGAAAAGCGTGGCAGGAAACCTCAGATAGTTCAGAGCTGAAATAGTGTTGGGGGGGGAGAGAATCCACAGGTCAATGGGCATATCTTTGTTTGATAGCAGAGAGGGATAGCACTATTAACAGTATTAATGAATGATCCATGCTTAGCAAGGCTTAGAACAGGAGTAGGAAATTTGTGGTCCTCTGAATTTTGTTGGACTAGAACTCACATCATCCCTGACCATGTGCCATGCTGTCTAGGGCTGATGGGAGTTGGAATCGAACTCTAGAGGGTCACAGTTCCCCTACCTCTGACATGGAAGATGCCAACATCTTGTTTCTCCATTAGGCAATTGTAACATACAAGGACCTTTCATTGAAAAATGGGAATCATGAATACAGATGGCTGTGGACAAGAAATGGAATGATACTTGATTCAGTTTTATGCACTCATTACATTGTAGCAGTGCTTCCCAGTGCGTCCTGAAGCGTTACTGAGTGGGACACACAATTTAGGTGGCTCCCCCCACCCACCCATTTGCCATACTATCTTGTTGGGAGAACCCTTTAAGAAAGATTCCTTTCCTCCCTAAATGCTGTACTTAAATTCTATTCAAATATATATATATACCTTCATTCGCTACCTCAATTAATATTTAAAATGAAAAATAAAGTAATCTTAACTAGCAGCCTTGTACCCAGCATTGCTTGGGAATAATAATAATGATAATGATAATAATTTATTATGGGCGGGCCTCCCCAGCGACTCCAACAGGATATTTAAAACACAGTAAATGATCAAACATTAAAAACTTCCCTAAACAGGGCTGCCTTCAGAGATCTTCTAAAAGTCAGATACATCGGGTTACAGAAGCTTCAGATTGCGTCTTTTCGAGTTTGCACTGCGTGAACCCGGAAGTACCAAAACAGGTTACTTCCAGGTTGTGGCACTTGCACATGCGCAGAAGCGCTAAATCTCACTTTGCACATGCGTAGAAGCGCCGAATCGCGACCCACGTGTGTGCAGACACTGTGCTGCGAGTTGCGAACACTGCAGGTTGTGAACGTGCCTCCCACACGGATCACGTTCGCAACCCGAGTGTCCACTATAGTTGTTTATTTCCCTGGCATCTGGTGGGAAGGCATTCCATAGGGCGGGTGCCACTGCCGAGAAGGCCCTCTGCCTGGTTCCCTGTAACCTCACTTCTCACAGTGAGGGAACCACCAGAAGGCCCTTGGCGGTTGACCTCCATGTCCAGGCTGAACGAGGGGGTGGAGATGTTCCTTCAGGTATACTTGGCTGAGGCCGTTTAGGGCTTTAAAGGTCAGCACCAACACTTTGAATTGTGCTCGGAAATGTATTGGGAGCCAATGTAGGTCTTTCCGGACTGGTGTTATATGGTCTCGGCGGCCACTACCAGTCACCAGTCTAGCTGCCACATTCTGGATTAGTTATAGTTTCTGGGTCACCTTCAAAGGTAGCCCCACGTAGAGCGCATTGCAGTAGTCCAAGCGGGAGAGCATGCACCACTCTGGCAGGTGCAGTTTTGAAACCAGTGGTTAACATCACTGCAGTTTTGAAAGATTCAGTCCACTAGTTTGATTCAAAATAGTTTGATTCAATTGTATCTGAAGACAGAAGAATACCTGCTCTTTGGCCATACAGAATTTGGTTATGATATCTGAAGAGGTGTCCAAATGTGTAGAGAACAGATGTGCAGATAGAGAACTTTCCGAAATATATAGTAGCAGATAATAATAACAACATATTTTTATGATAGGCCATTAAAATTCCCAATTAAACTCTCATAAACATAACATAAACAATCTGTTAAAACATAACAGATAACTCCTGATGTGATATTATAGCTGGGGAGTAGACATTCTGGAGACTCTCCCACAGAGACGAGCCAGGCTAGGAAGAAAACTTCAATTTAAAGGGGACGTGGGCTGTGAGATATTTGGGTTTCAAACTCAGTGACTAGCCACAATGGAATATAGAGAATATTGAAATAATCTTGTGGGAAGGGGACTGGAGAGAGGGTGCTTCTAGGTCACTGTCTGCCTAAAAAAATACAGTTATAAAAATCTTTGCTCCAAAAAGTGATGAATCACTGCTCCAAACCTGCCAATCAGGAGACAGGGTCTCACTGTGAGAAGTAAGTGTGGGACTCAGAGGATTTTCAGCTCTGAGGGGATATCTGATACAATAAATAAATTAAAATAAAAAAGTCTTGAAAATGCAGTTGTGACCAGTTGATGAGAAAAAGCAAAGGAGCAGCAGCTATAAACTAGGTAAATAGAATTTAATGTTAAAATTATAGTTGCGGACATAGCATCACAAGTTAAGGTCAAAGGGACTGAATCAACATCTGTAATGATTGCCTCAGCCAAGTTTCCTGATGTGTTCATTTCCAATGGATAAGAACGGAGAGTAATCTGGGCGACCAACTTTTTGTTTTTGCTTCCCCCCCTCTCCATTTGAAGTATTTCTTTTCTGTGTGAGATACCACATCCTGATTACAAGTGTGCTCAAGGGGCATGTGATGGATAGAACTGCTTTGCTTCAGAGATCCCTGGTGAAGTTCCAGACAGACAGAAAACTCCCCTTTCCCTCCCTCCCTCCCCTCCCTAAAGTCAGGGAGACCTAAAATAATAGCGAAAAGGTTAAAATGAAGCATACAGCTCCACATTTTACTCTAATAAAGCTGTCCAGTACCTGGCCAACTAACAGAACCGTTTTTTTAAAAAAAAAATCAAATGGTAACTGCTTTGCTATATAAAAGCTGGCTTCAAATGGATGATAATAGTGTGACTCTAATACATAATACTGTAGTTATCTAGATTGTCAAACAAGACAAGGTTTTTTAATCAAGTATGTTTCAAATATATTAATAATAAAGCTTGCAGGTGACAGGAGCCTTGAGCTGTTTATATAAGTGTATCAATGTAGGGAGGATTTTGATAATCAAAATCTTGGATAACTTTGGATAACTAAATAATAATAATAATAATAATAATAATAATAATAATAATAATTAATAATTTATACCCCACCCATCCAGCTGGTTTCCCCAGCCACTCTGGGAAGCTCCCAACAGAATATTAATAGTAATAATAAAGTGACAAAACTAAGATATGGATTGGATAATAGATGCCCTAATTGTTTGTTTATATAGATGTAAAGAATGAAAATGAAAGATAAGGAGAAGAGGGATGGGCTTAAGTTTATAGGAAATAGTTTAGTGCCCAGATGAATGATTATTTGAAAGAGAGGACATGCATCAAATTCTAGCCACATTTACACTCACATTAAATTTAAGTGGATGCAGAAGTTTGACTCTGGATTTATTGCTGGAAGTTTATGGAAACTGTCGCTTAGAAGACTGTGGTTGGTTTTCAACTAAGTTTTGCTCAGAATAGACCCATTAAAATTATTGGGCCTAACTTAGCCATGTTCACTAATTCCTCGTCCAAGTTAATAACACTGTTTCCTCTTCTCTTCCTGGACCTATGTTCTATGAAACTGGCCAGTCTACAAAAAAAAAAAAATGGACACAGAGGCATAACTAAGCAGATGGGGAAATATTCAAATGCACAAGTTTTGCGTTTTTGTTTTTCGGCCATAGGACCATGTCCTGCACTGACATCAGCATTTGCAGTGGCCATATTTTTAGGATAGAATTTGATCCAGAGCTTTTCACAGCTCAGCCCCCAAACCTACCTTTAGCATCACCATTTAGGATTGCCTTCACCGGGTACCTGCATTGGGCCACACCCTAGCCAGAGCCCAATACTCACGTCATCCACACTGTACCTTCAAAGCACGCTTATATCCTTTTTAACAGTCATTGCTTACCCCAAAGAATCCTGGGAACTGTAGTTTGTTAAGGGTGCTGTGAGTACTTCGGGGAGCTTTCAGAGAGCTACAATTACCAGCACCCTGAACAAACTACAGTTTCCAGATTTGGGAGCGAAGCCATGACTGCTAAAGTGGTACAGTCCTGGGCACTGTAGTTTGTTAAGGGTGCTTAGAATTATAACTTTCTGAAGAGTAAACTACAGTTACTGTACCAGGATTCGGCCGGAGGGTGGGGCTTTGAAAGTGGTTTAAGGACCTCTCTCTTTTTCCTGTAGGGTATCGTTGAACAGGCCGGCTTAAGCCTAACGCTCGAGTAACAAAATAATGTTCAGGCACCAACAATTTATAGGCTGTGACTTCACCCCTGACATAATAAATGTTTCACTGTGCTGTTTCATTGCAGGACACTGATTTAAGACACCTCGACTCTGTTAATCTTTGGCTTTCAATTGTAGGAGAACAAATTGATTAAAAAGGTAAATAAATGCCGTGGGAGTAACCAAAGGGCCAGCCGTTACTTTCCAAGTCAGCATTTACGTGACCTGGGTTCATTTTGATGAGAATAATTTACAGCAAGATGAATAAATAATAGCAGCGTGTTCTCACTGTCTAAACACAATACATAATACCACGGGATTTATTTATTTATTTATTTTTTAAAAAAACAACCCTCTGCTCTAATGACTGATTGTTGGCTTTTATGTCATGAGCAACTGTGACAAGTAAATCATCTGAAAATAACAGACACGCTTAGCTTTGTGTAAACCACACTCCTCAAAGGGCATCCCAAGTCAATTTGGAGAGACACTGCGCTGCAGTAAAGCAGTGTGATCTCTTTTCTCCTTTCTTTATCAATCGAGAGCCCCACAGATGGTTTGCTGGGCTCACTGTCAGCTATTTACTACTACATGGTTGGATCCATCTCTTCAAAAGAGAGAGGTGTGTATCATGAAGGAAGGTGCACTTCTGGTTCAATGAAGCACAGAAAAGTGCTGCATTCAAGCATTTGGAGAAGGGAACCTCCCTCAGCACGTAGAGCACACTTGAGCAGTTGGCAGGCCCACCACCGCCCTAGCATATACCATGTTTTCTACCACCATAACAAGGTGTGTGTCCTAAACCAGGACACCTCAGTGCTTTTTAGGTGACACTTCGTTCAAATCTCCTGATGACAGCTCCCAGAGGCGTCATATCCTATATAATAAAGTCCAAGTTGTCCCTGCGTCCAAGTTGTCCCGTGTGTCCCTGGGGTACTGCGCATGTGCGCCAGGGACACAGGGATTGGAGGCAGAGACAACCGCCGCTCCGCCAACCGCCGCTCTGAAGCCCCGTCTCATGCTGGAGATGCGCTGGCATGGGACAGCGCTTCCTGGGCGAAGGCAAGCAGGTGAGCTGTCTGCCTGCTTGCCGTAGCCGAGGAAGTCGAAGCGGCAGTGGGCAATTCGGCTGGGGGACTGGCTTGGCGGCGGCGGGAAAAAGGGGAGGAATTCCTCCCCTTCTTCCCGCCACCGCCAAGCCAGTCCCGGAGCCGAAGTATGGCGTGGCGGGGTTTTTCGCCATTTGCCTCCCCCTGGGGGGAAGGCAAATGGTGAGAAGCCCCCGCTGCGGGGTTGCCGGCTTCTCCCTCCCCCTGCCCAACAGAGCCGGCATTTGGCTCTGTCAGGTGGGGGAAGGGAGAAGCAAAGGATCGGATTGCTTCTCCCTCCCCCCACCCGACAGAGCCGGCAACCCCGGGATCTGTGCTTTCTGTCGGTGGTGAGGGGAGGGGAACGAACGGAGAGAAAGGGCTGCTTTCTCTCCGTTCGTTCCTCTCCCCTCACCACCGACAGAAAGGGCTGTCGGCGGCGGAGGGAGAGGAAGGAAGCAGCCCTTTCTCCTCCTTCGTTCCTGTCCCTCTGCCGCCGACAGCAAGGACAGGTCCCAGGGTTCGGAGAAGCGCTGCGCAAGCGCTTCTCCGAACCCTGGGATATTCTAGCGCCCGTTATTGAATGGGCTGAAATACACTAGTAGATATATAAATAGCATGGGGAACAAGATGGAACCCTGTGGGACACCACAAGGCAACTCTCATGGTGCCTCACATGACTACTTTCTGGAAATGGCGCTGTGGGTAGGAGCAGAACCACTACAGTATGGTATCTCCAACCCTCTCAGAGGTCCCAGAAATATACTGTGCTCAACAGTGTCAAAAGTGGCTGAGAGATCAAAGAGTAGTGATTTTACCGTAGTTCTTGAATGAGTCTCTTTCAATCCCAGCCACTGACTTTTGAATATCGTCATGTCCCAGTCAACAAATGCCTTATATCATCTGCTGCCAACCTGGTGCCCTTCGGGTTTTTTGGACTCCAACTTCCATTGAGCCCAAGCCAGTTCATGAGTTGTAGTTCAAAACATCTTGAGGACATCATCATGGCAACCCATGACCCAGATAGTTACTCTGAGATTGAAGCCTATACAGATTTGAGTCAGCAGGAGACAACCCTGGCTGGCTTGAGAAACCTTATGAGGAAGGTGAGAAAGAATACTGCATCCTTTCAAAGGCATTGCTCCAGAAATGTTCACTTCTTGTTTAAAATATCATCTTATTGTCATCAAGCAACAGGCCTTCAAAGCAATGTTAACATCTTCCAATTGTGATCCTCTCTACCTCATCTCTCAGCTATTTTGTGCCAACTTTTGACCTTCCTCTTCCTGCTGAGCCCAATATGGGGTGTCTGCAAACATCCCTGAACTTTCACTTTGGCCTGGATTTTCTTTGGACCCTGAAAAAAGTTCATTAATTTGAAACACATCAATATGCAGTCGGGGAAGGATTAACTCACTAAGTACTGGTGCTTGGAACAGTTATGAAGAACTTGATATAACCTCTTGATCCACAGATCTGCAGGAGATTTTAAAAATGACATTAAAGGCTTTCCACCCCCTGCCCCCAGTAGAAATACATCTAAAACAAACAAACAGAGAACTGCATCAAACTTCCAAATAATATTTTGGGCCAAGATTTTCAAAGGACCTCAGCATGGGGTGGATTTTCAAATGAATCCAACTCCCTTTGCAGCATGTGTTCTTCTGAGACTTGTGTACAGAGCTGCAAAGGGATTTGTACCCCTTTAATAGCTCCTAGAAGACTTATTTTTAAACTGTGTGCAAATTGTGGAATATACTGATGTTGACCTAATATTAGAGCTTCAATGCCACCTTTTGTGGTGTATGGTGTGTTATTATTCCCTCTGAGGCAGTTTGTCCATCTTTGGCCCCCACCTAGCACTCAGATCTCTCAGATCAGGTTTAAGACATGAATAAAAATTCATAGTGTTATGCTCAATATTTCTTTGGAAGAACCATCCAAAATCAAAATTGCAAGAGCAGCCAAGGCAATATGTTGAAATAGAATAGCGTCATTCATTGAGAAATCATGAATTTCCAATATGCACTTGAAAGGGAAAGTAAGGATAGACTGAATGAAGGCTAAGCAATGGACAATAGTACAAAAACAAGCAATATTAGTACACAATAAAATAATAGCTTTGTGCATTATAATTTTGTGCAGTCTAGAGGCCAAAAAGATGCAGCTATCCATTGAGTAAGAGACATTTGGGACTGTAAGCACAATGGCAGCCCTAACTACTATTTCTAGCTGGAGATTCCGGGGATTGAACCTGGGTACTTCAGTGATAATGGTCAAACACACATAGACTTTCTTTTTTTGGCTGTAATTTTCAGACCCTACTTTAATATGTATTTTTGTTCAGTTCTTACTTCTCCTGTGTTCTAATGAATTAGAGATGTCGGCTTTAATGCATTGCAAAAGGAGACTCGGTGAGGATTCCGTTTGCAAAGGGATTTTTGCCAGGTTGGTTCCTAAGAAAAACAATTTAGAATGAAACAGAGCATGCTCATTTAATAAAGAAATAACCATTTCATCTATAATTCAGTATGAATCCACCTACTGGTGTGTGTGTTTGGGAAACAAATTAACAGGACAAGTGCTGCCAAATCTAAATTAGCTTAATCCCAAAAGTAGATTGATTCATGGCTTATGTGCAGCTAACTGCAGAATGCTAAATGGCCCCACCTGTGCCTATATCCTCAGGCCCAAGCTTAGTCATCATTTCAAATGGCTTCCTGTTATTTACTATCTTTTAAAGGTATAGGGAGTGGGACCCAGGTGGCGCTGTGGTTAAACCACTGAGCCTAGGGCTTGCTGATCAGAAGGTCGGCAGTTCGAAGCCCTGTGACAGGGTGAGCTCCCGTTGCTTGGTCCCAGCTCCTGCCAACCTAGCAGTTTGAAAGCACGTCAAAATGCAAGTAGATAAATAGGAACCGCTACAGCGGGAAGGTAAACGGCGTTTCCATGTGCTGCTCTGGTTTGCCAGAAGCGGCTTTGTCATGCTGGCCACATGACCTGGAAGCTATACGCCGGCTCCCTCGGCCAATAATGCGAGATGAGCGCGCAACCCCAGAGTCGGTCACGACTGGACCTAATGGTCAGGGGTCCCTTTACCTTTAAAGGTATAGGAGCTTGATACTCATCTCGTATGGATACCTATCCATTGAGATGATAGGGGGCTATTTCTTCTCCTGAACCTAAAGCTGCAAACAAGTTTAGATACACATATTGAGAGCAATGGATTACACCTGACACTAAGGGATATGGGAAGCTGCCTTATAAAAAGTCAGATAATTGTTCCATGATAAATATTAGCATCATCTTCACTTACAAACCACCCAGGCTCCATAGTTCTAAGCCAGGGGTTTTCCAAGTCAGCCCTACGTGGAGATGTTGGGAGTTCTGCGAGCAAAGCAGGTCTCTACCACTGAGCTATGCCCCTTCCCCAAAAGCTATTGTTGGACTCCAGCTCCCATCATTTCTAGCCAGCATGGCCAATGGTCAGAGTTGACTAAGTGAAGAAGTACAGTACTTCCTTTGTCTGTTCTGAAACATCGAACTTTTTTGGATGACCCCAGGTTCCAGTATTATGAGAGAGGTGGAAAGACTTCTATCAACTTTCTCTATACCATGCACAATTGCATACACCACTATCACATGCCTCCCTTACTCATCTTTCCTCTCAAACATTACAAGCGAATAAGCCTCTAAAATTGGTCATGAGGACCAAATTGTTCAACTGTGGCAGGAAACAATATAGCTGCAAAAAATTGTCATTGGATGAATTCCAGACAAGCCTGAATGATTTCTCCAGATATTTGCACACTTTCCAGAAAAGGGGGGACGGAATAGCCCTGAAATCACAGATAGGTAAATATTCACATTTTGTCCCACGAATATTTGAGAAATCAACTATTTCCTGTTATCATGACCAAGCAGTGAATGTAGGGAGAGTTAGGTCTCAAACATCATTGAAGTAGGGTTGCCATATTTCAAACAGTGAAAATCCGGACAGAAAAGTTGACCTTTTCTTGGCCAAAGTTGTTGAGACAGCTGGATTCCAGGTATGTCCGGGAAATCCCATATGTATGGCAACCTTTATTGAAGATTCAGCCTCCATGTCTAACCATCTATCTTAAAGATCAGTAACAGATGGCAAATAATTGGTCATGGATAAGACCCATGTCAGTTTTCTCCATTGGTTTTGGCTGTTAAAAATCTAAAAGAAAACGACAACAGAATATAACTGGAGTGAGTCAGAGGGGAAAATAAGGTCAAATAAGAGGCTGGCCCAGAGATTTCTGGAAAATGTTCATCTGGTTTCCTGTACAGAACATGTTACCATAATTACCAGACCACTGGGCAACTCCTCCTTATATTTAACTTTCTTAGTGACTTAAAAATAATAATAATCTAGGCACATGGATATGAAGCTATGTACCTTGCTTGATTCGTATTTTCGTTTACTTCATCAGAGACAGAGTAATACCCAGTTCCCACAAATGACAGAGGAAACAATTTCTTGGTGTTCCCTCTCTTGGGCAGTAATTACAATTTGCTTGGAATGCAGTTTATTGTGATTCATTAAGCACACTTCCCAAGGGCATAATTGAGTAACACCTACATAAATATCTGATCCGGTTAAATTCTTGGAGACGATCACAATGAAAATAATAGTAGATAGAACATTAAAAATGTACGGAGATAAAATTAACAGGATATCACAGTTTTCACCGTATATCAGATCCCAATTCAGCCCTTATTAACGCCCATGAGTAGACTTTGACTGACTTGAAATATATTGAATAAGTTGTTAAATGATACTTCCAATTTTGCACAGGTATGGTAAATAGCAGGCCAGCACTACTAGAAATGCAGGGTTCTGGTGGGTGCAGTGAAAATGTCAGCTAGAATCACCTTCCCTAATGTTTCATGTTCATTTAAGGCAATTCCTGATCAAGATATCTGCGTTCCAGACTGTATAATAGAGTTGTCAGTCTACTGTTCCCTGTTGGGGTATGTTATAGATTGAGGTGGGGAACCTGTGATCTTCCAGATCTTGATGGACTACAGTTCCCATCTTCCCTGGCCATTAGCCCTGCTGGCTCCAGTTGATGGAAATTGGACTCTGACAACATCTGGAGGGCCACAAGTTCTCAATCCCTGTTATAGACAAAGATAAGGAAAACCTGAAAATGAAACCAGTTTCTTCCTTTTATTTACTTGTTTGTAAGTTCATTAAGTATAATTATGCCATATTTCTACAAATGATATTCAAGAGAGATAAGAACAAATAAGACATCATAAACATAAAATGCAATATTGTAAAAGTCACAATATGTAACAGGAAATATATATAGAGAGAGATACAATAAAGGAGCAAGTTCGGTTTTGAACATTGTGCTGCCAAAACAAAGAACGATGAAAATAAATTAAGCTAGCTGGTAAGCAAAATAAGTTAAATATTTAAAGTCAGCAAAACAGAGCAGGCTTTGCCTGGTGCCAGAAGAAGAAGAAGAAGAAGAAGAAGAAGAAGAAGAAGAAGAAGAAGAAGAAGAAGAAGAAGAAGAAGAAGAAGAAGAAGAAAGAAGATACCATGCATATCAAGCAGTGAAGCCTCCTTCCCAACAAACAGTCATCTGATAAATGGATGTGGTTCTTTAAAAAAGATTCCAGCTGCAGTTTGCACAAGAACCACTCAGGTATATGGGCATCTGCAGGGTGGTTGCCTGATACCTCAAGTTTCACAAATGATAGAAATGTAAAAGGTAAAGGGACCCCTGATCATTAGGTCCAGTCACGGACAACTCTGGGGTTGCAGCGCTCATCTCGCTTTACTGCCCGAGGGAGCCGGCATACAGCTTCCAGGTCATGTGGCCAGCATGACAAAGCCGCTTCTGGAGAACCAGAGCAGTGCATGGAAACGCCATTTACCTTCCTGCCAGAGCGTTACCTATTTATCTACTTGCACTTTGACGTGCTTTCGAACTGCTAGGTTGGCAGGAACTGGGACTGAGCCATTGCTCACCCCGTTGCAGGGATTTGGACCACCAACCTTCTGATTGGCAAGCCCTAGGCTCTGTGGTTTAACCCACAGTGCCACTCTTCTTTAAAATGAAAGCTGGAGCTCTGAAGATTACAGTTCACCTGAGGGGACAACTCCCCCTCCCCGATGTAAATGCCCATGCTCAGACACCATGGTCCAAAAGCATTTGGGCTTCGTAGCTCAGAAGTATCACCTTTAAGCCTCACTGTAAGCCAGTGAAGTTCTTAACAACAACAACAACAACAACAACAACAACAACAACAACAACAACAACAACAACAACAACAACAACCAATGTTCATAATGACAGCCAACCCCATCAACAGGTTCTTTTCCAGATTCTTCACTTTTTAAGGGTAGCCCCATGTATCACGCATTACAGCCTCTGCCCAGTATACCTGAAGGAACGTCTCTACCCCCATCATTCAGCTCACTGAGGTCCAGCGCCAAGGGCCTTCTGGTGGTTCCTTCACTGTGAGAAGCGAAGTTACAGGGAACCAGGCAGAGGGCCTTCTCGGTAGTGGCACCCACCCTGTGGAACGCCCTCCCGTCAGATGTCAAGGAAATAAACAACTACAGTGGGAGTTTGATTTACGAGCTTAATCCGTTCCGGAAGTCCTTTCTTAAACTAAAACCGTTCTTAAGCCGAGGCACGCTTTCCCTAATGAGGCCTCCCACCGTCGGTGCCCTTCCACCGTCCGGTTTTTATGTTTGATTCTATTTTTAATATTCCATTGGGAGTCACCCAGAGTGGCTGGGGAAACCCAGCTAGTTGGGCAGGATATAAATAATATATTATTCTTACTATTATTATTATTATTATTATTATTATTATTATTATTATAATATTACAGTAACCTGGCCTGGTGCTGGTGATAACCACGGTCAGTTCATTCAGTTCCAGGAGAAAATGCAGCTGCTGTACAACTTAAGTTGGAAAATCTCAGTGTGTTGGGGGAAAGGGTATTGTGGTTGATTGATGGTAAGGGAAAGGGACCTATTCTAAATCCCTTATTGTTATTGCTACCCCAGGATCAACACTGAAATAAAAAAAAAAAGAGAGATTCTAGTGAGGAGACTGCCTACTATTGAGTCACACCATTGTTATATTTAGTTCAGTCTCTTCCACACCAGAAGTAGCCCCTAACCAGATTAACCAATGACTAGGGATTATGGGAGTTGTAGTCCAATATCAGAGAAGCACCACATTGGCTATCTGTTGTCTATACAGACTGGCCCTGGAAAGCCATGACCAGTCGGTGTAGACAATACTACACCAATAATGGGAAGCAGTTAAAAGGAAGCTTTCTATGTTCTTTTCCAGTTGTGAATCCTCATGAGCATTTTAAGCTCTGATGTGCATTCTACCACAGACCCACATCTCTTTCTCTGCAATGTTCTTTTATAGTTTATTTAATCATCATTGTCAGATACCAGACACACAAAGTTTTGTGTGGTGCTGTCTTTTCTTCTCTTTTTGCCCCTTGTTCTGCCTGAGTTTGGCCTTTTGCATTATTATTTTTTTCTAGTTACCTTGGATTATGCTTCTTGTATGTGCAAATTTAATTGCATGAAGAGCCGAACGTCAAGGCACTTTTAATTAATGCCTTAAGAAAGGTATAAACTGGAACTCAGAGGATGAAAGCTCGGCATTTGACTAATTTAACTAAATCACACATTCAGGCATTGCCATAGCTATAAGGACAAGACCCTTTGCCAACTGTTTTTGCACACTTTGAGAATTATTCTCTTTTCTTCAGAGAGTCTTATAATATCGACATTAAAGTAAGCTCCACGGTGGACTTTCATGTTCAAAGTTCTTTTCATTTTTCCCCCTTCTTCAGATCTGATTAAAACCTTCAAACTTGCAAGTTGACATTCTTCTGCATATTGGAAAGGTGCGGGTAGGGAAGAACTGATAAATCTTTCTGCCTTTTGGGATCCCCCTGCACAAAAGATATTCTGCAGTGCTACAAAATATGCTATGGTGTTCACCTAGAAAAAGCATGTGGTGGTTTCAGTGGGGAATGTGGTTGAGGCAGACAGACAGCATTACACTGAAATTTATAGTATTATCTTCTAGGCACTTTTTATTTTATTTTTTAAAAATCTGCATTGTGTAATATGGAATTTTTCATGTCCCATGTCAGTTGATTCCCAGGATAAGAACTGCTCATGTTTAACTCAATCAGATTGAAGGATTTCATTGGTTATATAAGCCAGGCTCCTCAGAATGCAAGGATTCATTAAACCAATATGAAACTATTAATCTTAGGGTCATGGGTTAGAGCCCCACAGTGGGAATGTATTCCTACATTTCAGGGGATTGGACCAAATGACTCTTGAGGTCCCTCCCAATTCTACAGTTCTCTGATTCCACAAATAACAAAGCTGAAAGGGTTCTGACCTAGTTTTTTAAAAATCTACCCTGCCTTTTCTCTAGGCAGCCCAAGGTGGTAAACATGGCTCCCCACCCAGTCTTCCGTTTTATCTTCACAATAATCAAGGGAAGTCCTTAAGGTGGGAAGACAGTGAGTGGCCCATGGTTGCTCTGTGAGTTTCATGGCCAAGTAGGGATTTGACCCTGAATCTTCCTGGCCCTAGTCTGATGCTTTAACCACTACAGTACATTTATAGGGTCATACGTGTAACCTTATGCCACCTCCCTCCCTCATAAATGGGTAAAAAAAATTGTAATATGTGCATTTTAGTTATAGATGTTCATATTTTACTGCTTACTTAATTGGTTTGTATACTTGTAAAACAGCTAAGAAGCCCATTTTGCCATCAAGCAGTATATAATTAAATTGTTACCACCATTATTATCTAATAAAAAGGTAGCAGGACATGCTTGTTTGTGATGAAAAATGACCCATGCTCTTGCCGCATGTAAAGTGTGTTTGTGTGGATTCACCCTGGCTTTCATGTTGGAACTGAAAACTGCCTAGGATCAGTTGTAGAAGCTTTGCTCCCTAAACCTAAATAGGTGAGGGCGGGATATTTGTGCATAGTTACATATTCTGGGACACTTTTCTTCACTGCTACTCCCCATGTTGCAGAAATCAACGGCAATTATGGGTCCTCTTGAACGCATTAAGCCCAATTATGCATCCCACAAAGCTATGGCACATTTCTTTATGTGTACATGAATGTATTGAGTGTGTTCCTCCTCTAGTTTATTTAACCACTCAGTTTAAATGGGTGTGTATGACCAGAGGCATCCTGCATAGTACATCATAGATGAAAGTTCCAGTGCAAAGCAGAACAACCTTAGCTAGAAAACACAAACTCTTGCCTGATGAAAAAGAAACTAAAAATTGTGTTGCACAGTAGTTAGGACATCTTGGCAGTGACAATTCATGTACCACTGACAGCTTATGTGGTTTTGAGGCTTTACAGCCTTTGGGTAAAGAATTGCTCTGAGTGCTGCTGATATTGCTATTGCTTTGAGCGTCATCACACATATTTTTTCATGGTATTAAATCATTCTTTCATAAACAATGGTTTATAATAAAACTGCTTCGTTACCATTGGACCTATCCCAAGCTCCTCGACTCTAAATAAGGGTACAGCTGGGACATATCCTACGGAGATCAACTATACAGAAATATACAAATACCAGAAGGTGGGCTGCATTAGCTGGTGAAAGCTAATATTTTGGCCCTGCTTTTATTTTTATGTTGGAGGAGGAGTATTTAGCATCCCCATTATAATCTCTCTAGACTCACCATTGGTGATAAGATTCTTTCACAAGCCACTGTAAAGGACTGCTATTAATGGAAAAAGAAGTGAAGCAAACTGTAATTTTCTAGCATCAAAAATGAACACGAGAATTTTTTTCCCCTCAGCTAAATATTCTGATTCCTGCAATGTGAACACCAGCTACAAAGCACATATTTGAAGGTTACAGTCCATATTTTTCCATTCTGGTGATAGGAAATTTCTTTGGAAATTAGCTCAGTGCTAGAGTATCTATTTTGCTTGCTGGAGATCCCAGGTTCAGTTCATGGGGTTTCTGAGTAGGACTGAGAATGCCCCCTCCCCTGGAGAGTCACTGCCAGTCAGATGGATCAATGGTCCTATGAGTGTAATCATAGGGAGATTATCCCTGTATATGGATAATTTCCCTATGGGCTGTTGCTGCCATTTTGTGGCTGAACCTGCCCTCCAGCTGCCATTTCATCATTTGCCCTGGCTGATGGGAAACATCATTCCATTGTAAGTTTATTTTTAGTAGATTCCGTAAACCTGACATTGTCCAAATTAGTTTATTTGAAATATCTGGTTGGAAATTTGCAGCATCTATCTATCATCTATCTATCTATCTATCTATCTATCTATCATCTATCTATCTATCTATATAATCTATCATCTATCTATCTATCTATCTATCATCTATCTATCCATCTATCTATTTTATATATTGCCCTTGGATGATCATCCTTGGATGATCACAAGGCAGTTTTCTGTGTAAAAGCACAAAAATCCATAATATAATAAAAGACAAAACAATAGCGTCCCCCAGTTTCAAACGGCATAGATTGTTTAATTGGCCAGAATCCTAATTAGCCAAACCAACCATTGTAAGATGGTTTCGTAACAATGATAAATCTAAGGTAACATGTTTTGTATGCTACTGTCAGGCAGACCCTCTTGGTATGCAACAGTGGGGTGAAGGGAAGGTGATAACACTTGCCCTGAAATTTAAATATCTGTTCAATTTGGCCCACAGATTCTAACCTGCAGCACCGTAGCACATTCCAGTTGGCACAAGAAACTCCATGCTCTGGCCCACCAAACGCTTGATTAGGTGAAGGTCCTGAAAGGTAAAATGAAGGTTAGGAAAGGGCTCCATATGTGAGAAACACTGGTTTGCTTGGCCAGTCTTATGGGTTTCTTCCTTCTGTGATAAGTAATGGCCAAGAGCACAGGCAGTGACTCATTTCTTCCAGAAGATTCATCCCAAATGAATAGTTATCCCAAATGGCTGTTATCTATCTATGAAAGAGGGGGTGCTTAACTATCTCATATACAGTTGATTTATCTTCGTAATGTGGAACCTCTTAATGACCTTTCCTTACTTACATTGTTAAACTTTTATTCAAGTACGATTTGAAGCCAAATAAATAATTTTACATATTTTTAAAGGTCTGATATCACTATAACTCTATCATAGTGAACTCTTGGCTTCATTTATGGGTTGAATCTAAATTAATATTAATATTTCTTAATCTTTTTTCCCCCACACAGCACTATGCATGTTTGCTCAGAAGTAAACCCCTCTGGAACTCATTCTCCCTGAGTTCAGTTAAATTTACTCGCAGGTAAATGCATATTGGACTTCAGCCTTCATATTTTCCAGTCTTTACAATGAGAGTGAATCTGAGGCTGTGTAAAATGTTTCATTCTAGAATCAATGGAGATGGAGTACTTGTCCACACATAACCTAGATCTACTGTATTCTTTTTCCTTTTTGCTGTTGAAAAGTGCTTCTTGAGAAACTGGCTTCATTCCAAATATGAAATATCACTGCATATCGATTTTTGCATTATCCAGCAGTGTGCCTATTTGAAAATGGGTGTAGGGGGTCTCAGCTATTGGAGCTGTATCATCAGCATCCCAGAGATACTGTGGGTGGATGTGTATCAAGATTGTTATCACTCCTTATTTGTTCACCTGGAGCATTTGCAGGGAGACAAAAGCGTTGATAACCTAAAGAAGGGAAGGTTTTAAAATACATTTTAAGTACTCACACCCACCCTTTGGATGGCAGGATCGAGAATCAATCTAGACTGAAAACAGCATGTTGAGGACAAGCATGAACAATTCCAGACTGAGAAAACCTGATTTTGTGCTACACAAGTGTGCATGTGCTCAAAAATGTTCCAGAGTTCCTGTGCTCCAAAAAAGCATAGAATAAAAAATAAATCATTTCATAGTCTCTGGCAAAGTTATTTATTTGTTTCTGTCATACTTAACTTTCAACCAGTGTTTGAATTTTTGGAGGAAAGGTGGGGGCTCTTCATAAAACTCCCCCCCCTTTAGCCCCATCATGGCTCCTTTAGTGTTCTAAAGACATAGCTAAGGGGACTGCAACAAATGTTAAAGGGGTGGCACTCCCTCACACACATATTATTTAAACACTGCTTTCAGCCACTAATATATTGCCCTTAACTTGACATGAATCATTGCAATTTTTGGATGCTTGTTCTAAATCCTTACAAATAAGGGAATCATTTCCGCCACAATTTTTCCATCTGCATATGAAGAGTAAGACTGCCAATCAACCAGACTAAATACCCAAGTTGACCGATTTTTGCTTTTAGGATTGTTACCAGAAAAGCAAAGGGGCAAAACTGTTGAGTGTGTGTTATCACCCAGTGATAGTCTGGGCAGCAAGGTCAGCAGCCAGCTCTGAGTGTTGATATATATTGAGCAGTTTGATACTGACACAGTACAGAAGTAGTCAATCCCCATTCTGCTACTTCATGAAACTGTCCGGGAAGGTTGTTGTGTTCCCTTCCTGTGCACATCAGCACTCGGAAGCTGAAGGTGCGGGGCTTCAGATATGGAAATGTTACATTCAAAAATATTTTGCATCCTATAGTCCGGAGAAGCATCAGAAACCCGTCATCAGCCTTTCTGAGTTCAAGCTACCAATAGTGATCTGCTAGCCGGTTGCTGCCAAAGTTGTCTTTGTCCATGGAGTTTTCTTGGCAGGGATACTGGAGTGGCTTGCCAGTTCCTTCTCCAGGTGGATCACGTTTAGTCAAAACTCTCCACTATGACCTGTCCATCTTGGGTGGCCCTGCATGGCATAGCTCATAGCTTCTCTGAGTTATTCAAGCCCCTTCGCCACGACAAGGCATTGATCCATGAAGGGGATACTTTGGCCACCTCATGAGAAGAGAAGAATCCTTGGAAAAGACCCTGGTGTTGGGAAAGATTGAGGGCACTAGGAGAAGGGGACGACAGAGGACGAGATGGTTGGACAGTGTTCTCGAAGCTACGAACATGAGTTTGACCAAACTGCGGGAGGCAATGCAAGACAGGAGTGCCTGGCGTGCTATGGTCCATGGGGTCACGAAGAGTCGGACACGACTAAACGACTAAACAACAACAACAAGCTGGTTGCTGGGGAACAAAACAAAGCAATTGAATGAAGAAGAAGAAGAAGAAGAAGAAGAAGAAGAAGAAGAAGAAGAAGAAGAAGAAGAAGCAGCATCAAACAAAATTGTACATATGAGGGTCAGCAGTAAACTCAATAAATATCTTAGGAGAATAAAGTCATTCCATATACAGTGGTACCTCAGGTTACAGACGCTTCAGGTTACAGATTCCGCTAACCCGGAAGTAGTACCTTGGGTTAAGAACTTTGCTTCAGGATGAGAACAAAAATTTCATGGTGGCAGCGGGAGGCCCCATTAGCTAAAGTGGTACCTCAGGTTAAGAACAGTTTCAGGTTAAGAACGGACCTCCAGAACGAATTAAGTTCTTAACCCGAGGTTCCACTGTAGTTACTCTGTATAGGTCAAGGAGAGTTTTTGGGTGAGGGAAGTCTACAAGTGCATGAGGCCATCGGTGGAAACAGCCTGACCTTTGTATCCACCAACTTTATAAATCTTAAAGAGTGGGGTCTCTGAGGCTGATCTTAGGACCTGGGCTTTAGGCAGTCATTCAAGTGACTGGGTCCCAAACTGTTCAGGGTTTGAAAGATTAATATTGGAATTTTAAATTGAGCTTGGTAATGAAAAGGTACACAATGCAACTGTTGTGAAACTGGTGTGTTAAAATTGAACTGCCTGAGTCCCACCAGCGTTCTGGCAGCTGAATTTTGCGCCACCTGAAGTTTCCAGCAAACCTTTAAAAGCAGCCCTATACAGAAAGCATGACCATTGTTTGGTCCAGAAGTAACCAGCACATGTGCGGCCATGGCCAAACTGATTTCTCCAGACAGGGTCTCATCTGGAGAGCCAACCTAAGTTGGTAAAAGTCATGAAAGTAAACTGCAAAGAAGACACATAGTGAAAATAAGCAATTGCTCATTGCAATCAATAATTCCCTGAAAGGAATAATAGTGGCACAATATTGTAATGATGCTCCTACATAGCTCCCATATGCTTGAAAAGGTACATTTTCAGTTGACTGGGCCTTTAAAGCAAAGGAACCCAAAAATAACATGGTTTAAGGCCATAATCACCATTTCTGAATATCCAAACAAGGATGTCCATGGTGAGATGTCAGATTTTTAAAAAAATGTATATTGGGTTTAAATAAAAATTTGCTTTCTACTTCTTGGATAAGAAAGAGTCCGAAGTGTTTAGTGAAATGATCTTTCATAAGTTATTAGCATCATTTGAACTGAATTATTGCAGTCACTCAGCTCCATCTTCTGGCCTCCAAATGTACAACATCAGCTTTTTAATATGTACATGGATGGAGTGGAGTTTGGTTTTTTGGTTGTATAGCTGTCTTATGAATCATTAGCAATTGTTTATATTGCAATGTTTAGTGTGGAAAATGCATGAATTGTTCCATTCTCATTTCATTTCATTTCTTTTTTGAATATTTTATTAGTTGAATATAAGAACAACATATAATCAAAGAGAAGCAATCACATACAGTTTCCCCCTAAAAAAAACTACGTCCAGGTAATTACATTAGTAATATAATCAAATTAAAAAATTATTTCTACAGTTGCTGGTTTAAAAAATATCATTCCACATGCTCCCATGTGTCTTGGGTGCATGTTCTTTCTTTGATGCAAATGTAATAAAGGAGGACCACGTTATGTAAAAGTTATGTAGTTTCTCACATTGTTTTCTTTCACGTACCCTTTCTGTTAACTTTTCCATAAAAATTAATTCCCAGACATAAGCATACCAAACTTCATATAGGTTCACGTTTAATGTCCTCCAGTGTCTAGCAACAGCAAGACGTGCTGCAGTTATAAGATGCACAATTAAGTCTTTGACTCTAAGATTTCGTGCTTTTTCTGCATTCTCCTTTTCTGAATCATTATCCTTCACTGTAAAGAAAAGCGAGGCTAATAGATAGATGGATATATAAAAAGTTTGTTCCACCCTTCCTACAAGGAGTTCAAAATGGCTCGCTGCAATTATTTGAAAAAGGTTAGACTCAGACGGCGACTTGCTTAAAACATCACGCTAGCCACAAACCACACTGGACCATCTCTTGATTTGGCAAACCCACTCAAGGGAAGTGGGACTTTCAAGTTACATGCTCTTTGTTTGGGGAAGGGCTGGGCTTAGTGGTAGAGCAGCTGCTTTGTATGCAGAATCCCCAGTATCTCCAGGTAGGACTGGGAAACACCCCAGTCTGAAATGCTGGAGATCTGCTTCCAGAGAATGTCAACAATACTGAGCTAGATGGACCAAAGATTTGACTTGGTGTAAAGTTGCTTCGTTTCCGTGCGCTGCTCTGGTTCGCCAGAAGTGGCTTAGTCATGCTGGCCACATGACCCGGAAGCTGTCTGCAGACAAACGCCGGCTTTCTTGTGTTGTCCTCTGATCAGAATTGTTTTCCAATTCTGATATCCAGCTCGCAGCTCCTGACTCACTCTGGACTGTTGCCCACAGCCCATCCTTGACAGTTAAGCAGGAAAATGGTGATGTTTTACTGTGGGTAATGGTAGTGTGTATGCTAAAGTCTGCTGAAGGGTAGTGAGACAAATGTTTGCAATGGAGGGAGCAGATGTTCCAGACTGAAAGGTCGATCCTGCTGTGAAGGAATATCTGTGAGGGCAGTGAGAGCGTCAAAAATAAAAATACTATTTAATAATAATAATATTCACAATTGGAAATAATAATAATAATTTTTAGCAATGAGAAGAAAATAGAAGTGTGTGCCACATAATTAGGCTATTGGATTGCTTGCTGGTTGGTGGCTGCTTAGCAATTGGAAATAATAGTCATAATAGTAATGTATTGGACTGTGTACAATGTAGTCACAAGAAACAAAATACTGATAAAGACAGAAAGAGAAAACTGAACACAGCTGTAAAAAAAAAGCCTAAAAACTAGAGACAAAATTGGAGGGGGGATTCCATCCTGTTCAGACCTCAAAACCCCTAAGCAAACAGCAGATTCAATTACTATGATCATCCCAGCTCAGTATGGCAAGAGTTAGAAGAACAATAAGACAGACATACCACCAGAAACAATAATATTAATCTCGTTGCCATACATGGCACCATGAAAATATCCAAACATAGTACAGAAATGGAACTGGTTGTATTTCACTAAAAAGGACACATCCAAACTAATTCCCCCACCACCAAAAGAAAAAGAGAGAGCTTGCTTCATGATTCAACTAAGATGTTAAAACTTAGTTATTTAGCAGCTGTTCCCATTCCCTGTAAACTGCATGGCTTCCCGTTTATATTCCTCAGCCGAGTGTTGTAAAGAGTTCATAGCTGAGCTATTAAAAAAAGACCCCCTGGTGCTACTCCAGCTAGAATCTGAGCAGCCCGGATGGGCTAAGACATGCTTTCCTGTCAAAGTGACATCTCTGTTTCAGGCTGAAGAGAAATGGCAGAGTCACCTGCTTCTTGGGTCTCACCAGCTGAAAACTCTCAGTGGATCTTGTAGGCGTGACTTCGCTACGGTGCTACATTTCAGACAGTAGGCAAGAAAAATGTGGGGTGGGGTGGGGGAGAGAAGGAGAGGTGGTAGGTGTAGTACCACTTGAGTACCAACTGCATGAGCCAAATAGGGTTGTTTATCTGTGCACCCAGGTAAGATTGAGTGCCTGTGCTGAAACTGCGTTTTGGCATTGTACTAGGGACATAAGCCTTTTTTTTCTGAATTGTGTGCATCAGGGGTTGACAACATGACACCCTTGGGTGTCAACATGCCCACCAGTACCTCCTACTGCCTGTGTGAAAACAGTGAATATTCCCTGAAAAATCCACAAAGGGTACGAGACTGTTTCTTCTTTGCAAAGGGGCTCACCTCTCTTACACCCTGATCACATCCTGTTAAGCATGCTTACATTTCATTGCGTTTCCCCCCCCCCCCCATTGATGGGCAGAGAGGGGAGCAAGGCTGCATCATTTTGTGGTCCTTTTTCTTCCTGCTCTTCTCGATGCGGCAATCAGTTTGCACAACTTCACGCCCCTCTCCCAAACAGTCATTCCACAACTTATATCCACACAGCAATTCCTCAAAATATCAAATGGTCTCTGAAAGATTAACCACTCCTGGTGGACTGGTACAGAAAGAAAGCCTACAAGGCTGGCTGGCTTTTGCTTCTGTCTCTTGCAGGAAAGGCTAAGTGACAAATAAGAACGAAAGCAAAATATACAAACAGAAATTATTATGAATGGTCACAGTAAGAATAGCAGTGAAGATGCTTTGAGCAAATGTGAACAAAACTACCCGGATTTCTAAATCATTGTAGAAGATGTGCTTTTATATTTGAAGAGGAAACACACATTTTTTGTCTATTTCTAGATTGTAAGCCTCTTGGGACAAGGACCAGCTTAGTCATTCTTTGTAAAGTATAATGTACAGGGATGAGGCTACATTATTAATAATACTAAAGCAACAAGCATATGAAAAGAAAATGAAAGGTTTTTGTTTATTTTTTATTTTATTTTTTGTTAAAACAAAGCAGCATTTACTTTGGTGAAAAACCCACCTCTGTAATTTACATTACAATATCCATTCAGAAGAACAAAATAGAACTCAATTAATTGGTTTTGCAAACTTCTGTAGTAATGTATGTGCTCAAACAGATCTTATTCTGAAAAATAATTACTGTCCACTACACTCTATGACTGCTACTATTAAAAAGACTGGTATTTTTTTTAAAAATAGGGGGAAACGTTTGTTTGGTGATATTGTTTATCTGTTTGCATTTAACGACTACTTACATTTAGTTTTCTTAGAAAGATGTCATTTACAAACAAAACTATACCAAAAAAAGCGCCTCTTCCCATGGCACAAACTAGCAATCTGCACATGACTTGCAGAACACAGTAAACCAAGGTTTGGCATAGCAAGTTGTCTTAACCCACTCTTGTGGCTGAACTTTGTTCTCACTAGCCACAAGCTGTAACCAAGGTTTGCTCTTGCTTTAGCTCAGCATGGTGCTGGACCAAAAGGGAGCTTGCATGTTCGTGCAGGCTTGCTAAGCGGTAATTTGGTTTGCTGTTATGTTGAACAAGACCAATATCTATGTTGAGTATGGTTCCAATGCTGTGAACTGTGGCAGCATGCCAGTTAACACAAACAGGTAGCTGCAAAGAAGCTATCTGACTATCCGGTGTCGCTGCACCCAGGAATTCAGCCTGCCAAATCATTTTTAATACATTTCTTTAGAGCCTTTCTAGATCACTTTCTGCCAAAGGTGACCTCAAAGCCACTTTGCATATACCGGTAACAGTCACACAATTTCAATGCAAATCATAAAAGGCAATGAAAACACCAGCCATAAACAGTGAAAACCGATTTTCTCAAGAACAGTTGAGTGTGTAAAGCTCTCAAAAGGAAGCAAGCAAAAGAAACTGGGTGTCTTCACACATTTCTTATGCTGGGCTCTGTCCAAGGATGTCAGGTGCTGATACCAGCCCTCTTTACCACATTACACATACCCAGTGCTTTTTTTTTAATGTCTCATTTTCCTACTCATATTGAAATACCGCCCCTCAATGAGGCCAAACTTAGATTCACAAAATGTTTAGGGGTATGCGTACCCCTGCATACCCCCAGAAAAAAACCCACTGCCTGTACTTTTACTTAGTTCTTCTGAATTACAACCCCAATTATGCAAAAATAAGTTTTGTTAACACTTACTGTAAGCTCTAGGCTCTCGAGACTGCGATCCTAAGCATACTCACTCAAAAGTCATTCCTGTTAGCAACAGTGGGGATGCATATCTGCAAATATGTGTAGGTTAGGATCAGGTATCAAAAAAAGGCTTGGACTCAGATCTAAGCCATGATCCTAGCCATGATTCTGCAGGGATTGGGGATGTCAGTTGTGCAGCAAATCCAGTAGACTGAACTTCCCCCCGTTCCCCGATCAAATGATGAACAGTGAATTCAACCATTCTTTCTGGATGGATGGACTGTGTGAACTTGGTTGCTGAGCCAATCCAGCCACAGATCCACCTGCCCCACATCTGATGTCACATATGGATGTGATTTGGAGGAAATAGCCTTGCAGGCCAAAATGGGTCCAGATTTGCCCCAGAGGCTGGAAGGTCATTACCCCTGACATATTATTGATTTCTATTTGAAACTGCAGGTTTCCATTTGGAATTAAGGTGCCAAGTCATGAAGTTCTGATGCACTAAACATATTCCTGTGGTTGATTTCATTGGACCTACTTAAACGTGTCAGGGATCAAATTTGTAAAATTATTGTATTTTAATCGTATCGGCGTGCAAAGTTCCTTAAGCGGCATATAATGTTTCTGAGCTATGTTCTAGCCATGGCTAAAAATATAGTGCAGGTTTCAAGCCTTATGCATGTTTTCCACTTAGAAATGGGAGGAACATACTCTTTCAGCCAACAGAGTTGTGAAGAAATCTAAATGGGATGCCATAGGAGGACATCATACTGCTCGCTAGCAAAACACATATAGCATTCTTCCTAGAAGTGAAGTGCAAAGCTGGGATCCCTCATGGTGAATGGACAACATACCTTAATATCCATACAGACTTTCAACCTGCCCAATAAGTCAGATATATCGCTTTCGTCATATCTTCCTCTATGAATATCATAACTTGAAATATATAGTACAATGAGATCTTTCTGGCTCAGAATGTTTTATAAATGGAATGTCAGGTTACTCTATTGTGGCAACTTTTTGATAGTAGAAGTTGTAGCCTGGTTGCTGCTGCTAATAGATCTGCTCTGAGAAAGAGGTTGGACCCATTTAATATAATCGCTTAAAATAGTAAAAAATGTGATGGGGTGGCTTAATTTGTAATTTTTCTCTAAATACTTGTGTCACTATTATTTACCTGGGACCCTTGAGACAGGATCTTCATATATATTTGATTTGCTCTACCTCTGTAGACCTGTAACACTCTGTTCGTAGGATCTATGTGCAATATTATTCTTTAGAAAAAATGCAATGTCTTGGTTCAGTTTATTCAGTGTGATTATTTTCAGCCACAATACAATATATTAGAACCAAGACATTAAACTGAGTGCAGATAGATGTTTCTGGATTTATTCTCCAAGGTATAAAATATGAATGGTATAATTGTTGAACAGCAAACAATTCAACTAAAAACTCTTGAAATGTTATAACTCAAAACTATTTTGATGAAATATTAATCTTGGTATAGTCTCTTTATTTTGGAAAAGGATGCAATTCTTTTGTTCTCAAAACACATTATTAGAAAAGGAGAACCTTTGCAGTTCAATTTCTGTCCTTATTCATGTTGTGCAAAACAATCTGGATTTTCTCATGAGAGATTAATGAACAGATGGGAGATCAGTGGCAGCAAGACTCGGCATCTCATCCATAAGCAATGGGCATGAATGTGATCTAATGTCATTCTTTTTGGAGATGGCTTCATCCAGATCCAGCTGTCTGTCATTGATCTTCACCTCCATGCAGCCGTTGTAAAACACTGTTACAGGGGTTGCCTCAAGTGGAACATCTGCATTTTAAAAAAACAGCACTCTTTATTTAAATATTGATCCATGCCTCTTTTTATTTTTTGACATGTATAAATGCTAAAAGATGTATTCAGTTGTGTATCTCGTATGACACATACAGAGACACACACATATTCAAATAAATGTAGAAATCAAACAAGAGTGAGGAATGTCACACAGAGAGATTAAACAAATAAAATAACATGGAAGACAAACATTGCAGCTATTGAAAATGCCCTGCGTACTCCTGACATTGGGCTCCTCCAGACAACCTGTTTATTGAGCAGTCATGCTGTGCTTGACAAAGCTTGCATGGAGGTTAGACTGTGACCAATCTTTATTGAGCATTCACTCTGATTTGCTTGTTTTACACGTCTTCTCAATAACAATTTGCTTCCCCCTCCCACTTTTCAATGCATGTCACTTCTCACTTTCCTAATTGCAAAAAGTCTGTGTTTTTTTTTAAGTGGATTTGATGTGCTAGGGCAGCGGTTCTCAACCTGTGGATCGCGACCCCTTTGGGGGTCGAACATCCCTTTCACAGGGACATATTTCCGATGGTCTTAGGAACCGAGACACTGCTCCTCTATCCGTCTCCAGGCGGGTCCGCCCACATGCAGATACACCCACAGTCTAGTATCTTCCGGTGCCGCCCCCCCCCTGCGTGAGTGCCATTAAACAGATCTGCTTACTCTGAGCCTTCCCTCTTTGCTTTTTGCGTTGCGCAACCCTCACCCCCATCTGCATGTGCGAAGCCAGATTAATGTTTACACATAAAGCAATTTCGGGAGCAATTTAAAGAGGGGGGGGTTGAGAGAGAAAAGAAAGTGGTGGCTGATGGGCAGAGAGAGGGAACAACTGAAGAGGAATCACTTAGGAAAGGAGAAAGAGAGGGGGGGAGCGAAGGCAGGAAATAAAAAGCAGCAGCAGATGATGATGACTTTAAAGGGGCAGGGTGGATGCTGGTGGGCTGCGCAAAGCGTGGCGGCTTTGCTTTGGATCCCTTCTCCCACATTGCAGGTTCTCACGGCCGCCGTTTCCAGCTTGCATGCAACCGTGATGATGCGGGAGAGGGGAGGGCTGGCAAGCAGGAGGGTGGGGGAAGGTTACGAGCCACAAATTGCAAAGCGGCTGCGGGATCCCGTGCGTGTGGGTGGAATGGAACACTCGGCAGGGCGTGACTCCAGCTCTGCCCCTGGATCCAGGCACGACTTGAGGTAGATTTAGAAAAACTAAAACCAAAAATCCCCCTTTCCATTGCACCCGGCACGACTCAAACTGCTCCCCTCCCCGCAAAAATAGAAAGAAAGAAGGATCAGCTGCAACTTCTCTCCCCCTCCCGAACCGTGGTGCCTAACTTAAGGAAAGCTTGGCCCTTCTGTAGAGTATTTTTATCCATGCACAATATGCCCATTCATACTATAGGTATACAAGCCATACTTTGCAGGGAATGTTTGATGGGCTCAGGGATATACAGTATTTTTTTAAATAAAGAAAATAAATAAATAAAAACACCCCTGTGATTAACGAACTAGTTACTGTTTATGTGTCACCAGTGCCTTCTAATGGTGGGAATTGGAAGTGTGACTCGTGTGCCCCAAGCCCATATACAGCTCTCTCGTCTTGGCTCTGGGGCAGGGAGTGCTCCATGCTGGCATTGTGGGGTAGGAGGGTTCCTCTGACAGCAGTGTGCACACCCACCCTCCTGTCACCTCAGACGAAGTGTTCAATGAACACAACAATGAAAATACATCCTGCATATCAGATATTTACAGTACGATTCATAACAGTAGCAAAATTACAATTATGAAGTAGCAACAAAAATAATTTTATGGTTGGGGGTCACCACAACATGAGGAACTGTATTAAAGGATTGCGGCATTAGGAAGGTTGAGAACCACTGTGCTAGGGCAACAGAGCACTTTCATTTTGCAAACTTAAATTTCCAGGATTAGCTTGAATCCCTTCTGCAAAACAGTGACAATCTGGAGGTACCCATTCAAAATTTGTTCATCACATTCTTTTGTTTTTGTTATAGGTTTTGTTGTTAAGTCTCATTTTGCCACAGAATGGCGCAGCAACTTCAAGCTGGTACACTTCTCAAGGATACCAATGGGGAGACCAAGGAGACCAATAAGTTAATCTTATTGAAAAAGCTCCTTCTCTTTATCCAGCCATTCCCAGTTTCTTAAAACACCTCATGGTTAGACTGTAGCCACCTGGCTCAAACTATGAGGGAAACCTCCCTTAAGTGGCAATTGATGGTAGAAGACTGGGATTTTCCCAGAGAATTTCCCATTGACAAAAATGTGACTCTAGGTGATGTGCCCTTTGACTTTCTGTTGTGTTGATTTATGTACCTGGATTATTTATTTGTGTGTGCTAATTCTTTGCATGGTCCTTGGGAACTATGAAGCACATGGTGGTTTCATGTGATTCTAATTTGCTCTTTCCCCATGACTTTTATTGCCAAGGTTTTTCTCAGCTGATCTCCCCTTTCTCAAACGAGAGGAAAACACCCAAAAGGGCGACGACTGGCCACTGGATAGCAAAGAGCAGGCATCCCCAAACTGCAGCCCTCCAGATGTTTTGGCCTACAACTCCCATGATCCCTAGCTAAGAGGACCAGTGGTGAGGGATGATGGGAATTGTAGTCCAAAACATCTGGAGGGCTGAAGTTTGGGGATGCCTGGCAAAGAGTATGGAACTTCCATACAATGTCCTGAAGGACCACACAGCTGATTCCACCCATAGCTAATCTGAACCCAAAGTTTACTTGCACCAGCTAGGTAACATTGTTTATTAATGTTATCTCAGCAAATTTCAGTTATTCACAATTTCCAGGTTGTTTTTTACACACTTTCAAGGAAGTTCACCAAATCATAGTAGTAGGTAGCATTTTGGATGGCATCTCATAAAAAGGCTTTCCTTCACACATCTCCAAATTATTAATACTGTATAGAAATAATAGGTTGCAAAATACACTAGCTTAGTTACATTTCGTATGTAATTCCTCAAACTAGCCAGCAGAGGACACTTAAATTATGCTGTAACAGCTTCAGAAGATTACGGGGGGGGGGCGGGGGCAGAAAAGAGTGGACAGGGAAAGAGGGAAAATAGGTCCCCTAGGGTCATGTCCAAAAATAGACTTTGCGAGAGAAAGTCCTCTTCTATTAGTGTTAAACTAATGCAATTTTAACCACTATTGCAACACCAGGTTTTGCTAGAAACTATGCAACAGTGTTTTAAAAGAAACAAAAGGACAAATAAAATTGAAACAAAAAAGAATTAAAGCATAACTTAATTATTCTGATCAATTAAATTAATTAAAGGGAACAACACTTACCAGGAATGCCACCTAAGTAGGTATCAACAGAGTCATTCATCACTTGATCAAGAGCAGAGAGCTCCTGTTCCAAGGAGGCAAGCACAGTGTGTGAATCAGCTGTAAGTTCCATCTGCTGTCTAGTCACTCTGAGTCTCAGCAGCCTTCTTCCTGAGGTACACAATCGCTTTGACTCCAACCGGGCCACAATGACATTCTCAATTGATACAATGATATCCTATGGACCAGAAGCAAAAAATGGCCGCCTTAATTGCATTTTATTTTATTTTTTTCTATCCACAAGGAAACTCGAAGCAGTTGACAGTAGAACAGTAAAACAAATACAGTGATATATAAAAAAAATCCACAGACAAACATGAAAAAAGTTACAACAAATCAACAAATGCTCTAATAACCTATACTGTACATAAAACACCTGAGGAAAAAAACCCCACTTACTAAACAATGCACAATTAATAAATCAATGCATCCTACAGCAAAACCATGGCAATAAACAACAAGGGGGCATGTACTTTAGTGGAATATAACCCCCAGCTGAAAATATACTGAAAATATTGTGACACACCGTTAAAGCAGACAAATCCACTCTAGAGCGAGCAGGAGCTAAACAAAAGCAAAAGAGGAGCCCTGCTGGATCACACTAAAGGCCTACTGAGCATCCTGCTCTCATTGTAGCCAACTAGGTGTCTATGGGAAGCCCGCTGGCAGTTTATTAACAGAATGGCTAGGCTAATCACAAGATCCTCTAACCAGGGTAAAGGTAAAGGTACTCCTGAGAGTTAAGTAAGTCCAGTTGCGAACGACTCTGGGGTTGTGGCGCTCATCTCACTTTACAGGCCAAGGGAGCTGGTGTTTGTCCGTTCCGCAGACAGTTTTTCTGGGTCATGTGGCCAGCATGACTAAGCTGCTTCTGGTGAAGCCAGAGCAGCACACGGAAACCCCGTTTACCTTCGCACCAGAGAAGGTACTTGCACTTTGACATGCTTTTGAACTGCTAGGTTGGCAGGAGCTGGGACCAAATAACAGGAGCTCACCACATCACAAGCCTGATGTCTCACACCAGGGGCTTCCCTAGACAACCTGTTTATTGAGCATTCAGCCTAATTTATTTGTACTTACACAGTGGTTAGACAAGGTCCAGTCTTTACTGAGCATTTGTTGTGATTTGTCTGTGGGATGGATAACAGTGAGCACTCTTTCTGATTTGTGAGTGTGCTGGTTACACACTTTCCCCGCTAATCTTTCATTCATCCTACATTTTTCAGTGCCTTCAGCGATACCTTCCCCAATTGCAAAGTCTCAGTTGTTGCGGTTTTAAAGTGGATTTGATGCACCAGGGCAAGAGAGTGCTTTAACTGCGCAAACCTAAATTTACAGTGTGTGCTTGAATCCCTCCCACCAAAAAAGAGAGACTGGGGGAGGGGGGAGGAGAGGCAGCCTTCTCCATTCTCTTATCTGGCAACATAAAGAGATGAGCTGCTGGAGGAAACTGTCTCCAGGAGTGGTTGCGACTGCAGCCCAGCCTGGAGAATCCTCACAAGATGACAAAGATGTACTTCAATGCCGAGGGAATCTCTGAAGTCTATTACCTTTTGTTGTGACATGTTTTATTTTCACAGTGTAGCACAAGAGGAACCAACTGTAACAACATTTTCAAAATAAAAAAATTCTGATGAAGTGTGCATGCACACGAAAGTTCATACCAAAATAAAAACTTAGTTGGTCTTTAAGGTGCTACTCAATGAATTTTTTTATTTTGTTTCGACTCAGACCAACACGGCTACCTACCTGTAACTAGAACATTTTCAAAGAACTTCAAGCTCCGCATCATTATTTCTGATGAGGTAAAAGCACCTTTACAGGACTGTACTATCATCCAGAGAAGAGTTTGCTTTAAAGAATCATGTCGTAAAAATTCTGCACATAGTAAGGTCAAGGAGAGATTTGCCACAGCAAACTTTCAAGCACGCCACCTCCCAAGGGCATTCTGGAGTGGTGCAGCCGAGAAAGGAAAGCTGCCCCTCTGAGTCACCTCAGAGTTCACCACTCTCAGTGGAAAAGCTCCATTCACAATTCCAAAACCAGCCTAGTCATTCACAAGTCCTAACATTAGAACTGTCCTTCGAGTCTTCACCTTGCTTTAAGCCTCTGGGGTTGGGGGGTAGGGGTGGGGTGGGGGTGGAGGAGGATACTGATTTTCAGTCAGATCAGATGCCATGGGAAAGGTGAGGGCTAAAATAGTATCCACACTTTCCCTCAACAAATTCTCCCCCCCCCCCAAGAAAAAAAGAAAAGAAAAAAGAATCTGGCCAGCTCTGTCCACCATGCACAAAGAACTACGGTACCTGTGTGCCCTTGGAGTTGGAGTCAACTATTGACAAAGCAAGAGGCACCATTTCACCAGAAACCAAGGCAAGTAGGACTCCAGTGCCTGTGGATGGCCGGATGGCCAGGGTCACGTTTATTAACCAATCCTCGGCATTGTTCAGGCTGCTGTCTGTTTTATTTTAAACAAATAAAGCAAGAGAAAATTGTCAATTTAGCAAGCCACAAAAGAATTGCTTTCTAGGTTTCTTGGAAAACTTGACTCTCTAACCAAATACTTAACACTGGGGTTTTCTCCTTCCTGAACTTCTTTGTTTAACGACCAGCATGTAATTTCCTCAGAGACCCCCCCTTTTGATGGTTATAAGCCTTCCAGGAAGCACTGACGTCTTCCCAGGGCCCTGATAAAGAACAGGATCAGTGTGTGCCAGTTGCCCTGACGTACTTATTCTTGGTTATTGGTCAAACTGTATGATTACAATGTTCACAGAAAATGGGTAGCTGTTGATCTACAGCACATCACAAGAAGCTTTTCACCCAATAATCTAGTTAGAATCACATCCTGACAACAATTTAGGCTGTCTAAATCTGAAGGACTGCCTACAGTCCTTCCTTTTGTCTCCCTTGATGGTCTGGTCTAGAAGTGTTTACTTATATATGTTTCAAAAAAACTACGTCCCGCCTCAGGGCAAAACCCTCCCAAGCGTGCATCAAAACCATTCCACAGTAAAATTAAAACCTTGAAATATTATATTGAAACAAAAGCAATTACATTAAAAAAATCAGAATGCTGCTTCTTAAATATTTTGAAATGAAAAGGTGTCTTGAAAGATGGTAGGGTAGGAACCACTATATATCTCCCTAGGAATGAAATGGGGCAGGAGGCCTGTACTAAAAATGTGCTCTGGTGTTTCATCTGCCATATACAGAAGCAGAGCTGAGGCCTGAGAAATAACTCAAACTAAATAGAGGACACTGCCTCCTACTTTGGGAATTCTGGTACCACAGCAAGCCTACTACCCACATGGTTAGATGGAGAACATTTTAATAGTTCCACTGATTGCACTGAAGGCAAAGTGAAAGACAACACCCTCCCCTCTCTCTGCGCTGTTCCTTAAATATAGTAACTACCCCAGCTGAAAGATGTTTTCAGAGAAAGTGCAAGAATTACTTACTGTAGTTAATATGAAACTTGGCTACTCCAGTGCCAGGATAGTAAGATCCTTGCCCAACACTTATTAAACAGTGTTTGCTTTCTTTCTGCTGAATGATGTCTTTTACACCAGAATTTCCCTGATTCAACAAGTTCCAGGCGCGGATACACCCATCCAGGCGTGGGTTAATCTGAAGAAGAAGAAGTTGCAGCACTGTTTGTGGCAATCCACAATGGTCCAAAAACATATCCCATACTACATGTTACAAAATGTCATCTAGACACTTTTTTCTTCTTTTTTTTCTTTTTTGGTAAAAATGTACTATGTAAGTTTTATAAATATGCCATATCATATAGTATAATTTTATATGCTAACAAAATTATAAATGGTATATTATATGTTGTTAAATGAGTACATTGAGGTTTAATAGGAAAGTAAGCATTTTTTTCCAATTTGCCCAAACATTTCACCACCAACCACAGGCTCTCTATTTGCCACAGAATTCCCACAGACTTTACAGCAATACGCAAGATTTCCCAGATCATGTACTTAGCTGCAAAATGAATTGTGTCCATAACTTGCCATAAATCCAACAATGTATACTATAGTTTCACCCCTCTACAAGAATTGATAAATGTCACAAGGTTTGCATGTCAGCAGAAGAAAAGAACTGGAGGTGAGAGAAGACAGATTCATGTTCTTTTTCTCTTATTCTGGAAATGCATAGTCACCCTGACACAGCAATTGCAATGAGCATGGGTCTGCTTCCACCCCCATCACAGTTCAGGAAAGAAAGAAAAATCTGCTTGGGATCAAGAGTTTTTTGTCCGTCTCTGAAGTAACATACAAAACTTTTATTAGATCACACAGTGGGGTTTTATCTAGCAAAAGAACTGTCAGTGCCTGTGTGGTGCAGCTCAATTTTGCTTTTTGCTCTTTCTTCAGAGGTGGATTTTATTTTTTGTCAACTGGACAGCAAGGAATGAAAAATAGGACCTCAATTCTAATTTTTGGACAAGCCAATTTCTATGTAACTCTCGTAAAAAAAGAGCTTGCAGTATGGAGACAGCTTTCTGTGGGCTGACTGGTTCTCAAAAAGAAACTTTAATTATACGCCCATCAAGCTAGATAAAAAGAACCCTCAATTTAAATGTTCCATAGGGCCAGTGTTCACACTTACAAGGTTTTTAACCTGTGTGCTGGGTTTTTTTTATGTGCAGTGTTCCCACACCAGGACAACTTCCATTGTGGCCAGAGTTTGTTTGTTTGTATGCAAATGCTGCATAAGGAGTCTAAGAACCCTTTAAATTCCTTTCCTTTTTACCACTGTTGCTGCAAGAGTCCAGGGGGTCAGTGCATCTGGCTGTTAACCAGAAGGTGAGGGGTTGAGCCCACCCAGGGCAGGATTCCTGCATTGTGGGTGCTTGGACTAGATAACTACAATTCTATGATGCTTGAAACTTAAAGCTGCTTCTTTTGTCTGCCCCTTGTTTTGCAGGAGTGGTTTCAAGGATATGGAATGGCTGGGGGAACCCAGCCAGATGGGCAGGGTATTATTATTATTATTATTATTATTATTATTATTATTATGGAATGTCCTTCCTTGGAAAACTCAGCAAGCTCCTTCTCCTTGGATCTTTAAGTCAAAACACTTGAATTTCACTGGATTTTGGACTGTTTCTAAGCTGCATCCTGCTGCTACAATTAGTTTACTGTTGCTCTGGTAACTTTGCACTTTGTTTCCTTTTTCTTACAGTAGCATATATTTCTGCTATAATGTGGCCAAATGGCAGGATACAAATCTTCTAAACAAATAAATCTAGCAGTAATTCCAGCACAAAACTGCTAGCACAAATGGGCCTGTTGCAGATTTGGTGTTTCCAAGCTTAGTAGCCCTATTCTAGTCCTCTCCATTACAACCCTCAATGCACTGGACCACTTTTTCCTCCATTCCAGGATGGCTTCCCTTTTCACTGACATGAATCTGCAGCAGAAGATGCAATTGGTTGCATGCTTCCTTGAATATTTGTTTCTGTTCAAAGTCTCCCCAACTTGAATGCCTTTCAAACTAATGCGTTTACTTTTTTTCTTTTCTTTCTATCTGGGGTCTGGAATTACCTGGAACTAGGAAGGCCAGACTTGTAGATTAATCTACAAAGTGGATGTGTTATGCCCTATGTTCTAACAATAAAACTAAATAATGAAATTCACAAATCTACCTGAAAGGATAATCTCTCGCTGGCCACTCGAATGCAGTGGTACAAATAGATCTCAGGAAATATTGTCCATGATGATGTTTTTAAAAGTGGGGGGGGGAATGCATTAACTCTAATAACAATGAAGGAGATAACACAACAATGTGTGACATTAGCACTGAAAACAATTACCGGTTTAATGAGAGCGCTGTCCACTTTGCGAGGTAGTCCTGCAATATACACCTTTGTCTCCAGAAAGCCATTGGAGGGCTTAAAAAGATTTCTTGGGCTATTGATGCTCATAACTGCTTCTTTTGCTATTTTTACACTGATGCTGTGCTCTAGTTCTTCCACGGAGATCTGAAGGTAAAGGAAACAGATATGAATGTTGAGAGAAGTCATCCTAAACCAACAAAGGGGATCTGTATTCAGAAAGCATTCTGCTTTGACTGGCACAAGGAAAAAGCTCAGTTTGGTTAAAACAAAAAACAAAAACCACCTGTTTCCAGCACTCAGGATGTGTGCACACCGATAGTATGTGGATACATCCATATACAGATCCATATACAGAAGTGTTGGGTCCATGAATTTCCCCGCCCAGAAGCCTTTAACATGAAACGATATCCACACAAGTGCATGTGCTCACAAAGGGCAGGATCCGCTAGAAATGAATTTTCCAGCTTTTCCTGCCATTCTTTAGAAAATGCCAGTATGAGCTCCTCTTGTCTGAATGAAGAATAATAACTGTCTCGAATCTTAGACTCAAAGCTCCGATGGAGGGTTCTTTTATTATGAAGACATGGAAGTATTTTGAGGACATGAAAGTATTTTGTGAAATCGACAATCTGAAGCTAGTATTGCGTATTCATCAAGGGGCTTTAAAAGTGGCTTCTTCTTTTATAAGCAATTCAATGTTCAGTTTCCTAACTCACAGGGGAGGGGGCTTACCATGTGCCACAAACCATCATTAATGGCTTTGCCACCGCTTGTTACTTTGGTTGCCAGTTCATTCTTGAATTGAATTTCAATCTTTCCATCTCGCAGTGCAAGCAAAAACCATTCTGTGTTGTCGTGGGACTCGGCATACAGTATAACACCCTCATTATCGTAAGTCCGGAAGTCAAATTCTGCAGAAAATCTGGGTTGAGGTTAGGAAGGGGGAGAATGAAGTATGACTGATAAAGAAACTGGATCTGTACTTTAAGAACAGAACGGCAATACAATTAATAAATGGTGCTGGTAGGAGAGCTGCACACTGCTATTCAATAGCCACTGATAATAATACATAGGACTAAATGTGCATTCATACTGATATCCACTTACCTTGTAACTTCTGGCAATCTGAACCTTAAATACAAAACAGGGATCCCTGAAGATTGCTCTGCCAGATAAAGCAATTCATAATACTTTTCAAGATTCAGGGCGAGACAATCCTGTACAACCTAGACATAACAGGAAACGAAATGTTACATTATGTTTTGATCAAGTGAGTCCACATTTCTGTTCTGGGCCAGTTTTTGTAATTTATTCCTAATCAATAGGATGAATTCAAGCAACTACCCCCTCCCCAACTATCTCCATGTACGTTGGCTCTTGCAGTCACCATGCAGTGAGGAGATTTTACACATAAGCAATAATATTGATTATACTGGAATGATCTTTAATTTAACTGGTTCCTGGTACTGAATTTCCCACACATTAGATTTGGAAACAGTTTCCACCCACTAAAGGGGAGACTGTTAATAATCCTGCCCAGATTAACAAAGACTTCTGTTTATTCTGCCTAGTTTTAAAAAATAAACCTGTGAAGCTGAAATCTTCTAGGGCAATATTTACTCGGAAGATAAATGGCCTGCTTGCCAGTTCCATTATCTTCAGGGAATGGAATCACACCCCAGGTTGCCTAATCATTAAATCACAGTTAACTACCACTCACTAGGTTCTCTTAAGTATGTTCAAGCACAATAACAACCTTTGATCTGTGAACTATTTAAGCCCCACTACATTGAACTGCGTCAAAGCTTGTTTTAAGTGGTAGCTGTCTGAATACATTTCAACATGCCCAGCCTTGCCAAAGAAGTATAAAGGAAGCTATTCATAGAGGAATGTTTTCATTGAAATAGTGCACAGCCTCATGGTTTCCTCAGCAAGAAGTGTGCATGTTAAACTGCTTTGCCCACTTACTTCACCTCTTATGAATTTTTAGCTTGCTGCAAGAGAATTAAATTATTTTTGAAAAAGTGGAGCCGCGTGTTAACGTTATAAAACAACTATACTAGTGATGGATAGTACAAACACAGGTTTTGAACCTATTATAAACACTTACTTTGGAGAACAGCGAAAGAGACAATCATTTGCAGGACCATTGAAAGTGTTATGATATGGACATGCCATTATTAATTGTTTCCCCCTTGTGTTGTCTCTGGTCCAGCAGGATTTAGAAGTTTTTGAAGTGCTAGAAAACCCCTGCAAATTTAATTTTATGGATACACTCAATGAAGGGTCTCCATCAATGACCTCAGGGCACATGTATGAGGTTAGATTTCCTTTAGGTATTGGGGTTCCAAGCCATAGAGGGACTTATAGGTCAAAACCAGTCATTTGAATTGGGAAGCAACAAACTGGAAGCAACTGAGGTGGGGAGCGAGGACCAGCTTTATGTGGACCCAGTTTACATTCCCCTGCCATATACTGGACCATTTTGGACAAGTGGCTGGTGCATGTGTGGTTTTTCTCAGCCTCATTGGGGATGAATATTACTTTCCAAGGAAAGGAAGGAGGGGATACTTCACCTCACAAGTTCTCATGTCCTTAGAAAGCTTGAAGCCCTTCTTGCCATCACAATAGCAGGTGTAGCTTCCAGGAGCATTGACACACATTTGGGAACAGGCATTTTCCGCACATTCATCCACATCTGTAGTGAAATGGGAAAATGCAGCTTATCACAAGCCCAACCTCCTGGGAAGCAAACTGACATTTAAGTGGCATGAAGCTCAGGCAGTGTTGGGATTGCTCAACACATCCACTGTTAAGTTACATGGCATGCAAATTCCAGGTAATGGCTCCATGGTCCCCGTGCCTTTTTCCAAAAATGAATTTGACATTCATCTACTGTAAAATTGAACGGTCTGTGGACAATAAACCCAAATGCAGCCCACCAGTTAGGTATTGTGGCTTAGCAGATACTTCACCCACACTCCAGTTTTGTAATCCTAGACTACCGCCACCAACTTCATCAAACTTTGTTACAAGTTTTGCCAGCCTACTGAATGTTTATTTTCATGCATCTTAAGGTGCAGCATGCATGAAATTTCACATTATGTGCAAAGGACAATAGGAAAATCTAACTCCCTTAGTCCATGTTTAGGTGAAAAAAGAGACGGTTAAGAAGAGACATGAGAGTGTCTTCAAACACCCAAAGGGCTGCCATGCAGAAGACTGGTCCCTTTAGATGGCAGAATGAAAATGAATGGGTGGAAATTGCAAGGAAGCAGATTTCGGCTAAGCATCAGGAGAAACTTCTTAATGGTAAGAGCTACCTGACATTGGAACAAGCTGCCTCAGGCGGTCCTTTGCTGGAGGTACTTCAGCAGAAGCTGAGTTGCAATCTGTCAGGGATGCTGCAGTTGCATCCTGCATTGCAAATCCTGCACTGAGCAAAGGTTTGGACTAGTGGAGGTGGTCCATTAAGATGAATGAAGCACTCCTCCACCAACCTTGGTCTGCCCTCACCTGCCTGCCTTCTTACTCCAGGGAGTTGGCACTGACTATCTGCTTCCTTCTTCTAGTCATGGTTTTGCCCTTGTAAGAATCAGCAGGGAGGAGGATGGGGAATAAAAGCAGAATTAGTTGGCTCTGCCGATCCTTGGTTCTGGCTTCACCTAGCTTTGGCCACCTTGCCTTCTGCCCTACCACCCTTAATGGGAAACAGCCACTATTGCTTCTAGCTCTAGGCTTCCAGTTTATGTGGTTGTCTTTCTCAATCACAGCAACTCAAAAGCAGTTTCCCCAACCAACCACATTCCACTCATACAAATATGTTCTTGTTGGCATCCGTCTGTCTCGGGAGTCAATGTAAGCGCCTAGAAAATGTCTATGGTGGCTGTGAACTGCATAACCATGACTAACTGCTGGAGAAAAATATTCACAGAAATGAGCTGCAAAGCTAAAAAGTAACAACAACAGCAATAATAATCAGAGAGTAAATTGTGCGAGCAAGCTCAGACCAAGGTGCCTTAACCATGATATGATATATTGCTATTTTTTAAAAAATGTAGCATCTCAAAATGGTCCATATTATATGCTCAAACACTATGCACCGCATACATACATGCTACCTTTGTAAAGCAAAAATCAGCTCGGTACAATTGCAGTGGGAGATGAGTGTGCGTGCCAAATTGCAAAGCCCAGGGGGCTTGGGAAGCATTCATTCAGAAAAGAAATGTGGGCTGACCAGGGCAAAACACATTTTGTCCTGACTGAGCGAAGCTGACTACGTTCTCTGCTTTGTTGGCTAAGCACAATAAATAATTTAGAAGTGCAAGGCTGTGTGAAAGACAGCATTAGTAACTTGCCTCCTCTGAGAGTAAACAAGACTCCCACTGCCTGAAAAGATCCCACTGGGATCAAGCCCAGGAAATCTTGCAAATCCTGTTCCTAAAATATCACGCTTGCCTGATAAAGACTTATCATGCCCTGATGTATAAAATTTAAGTCACAGAGCTTGGTTTTGCAGCAGCCTAAGCATTTATGTGCATTGTCTGACTCGCCAAGCTAAATATTTCCAGTGTATTCTAAACTGGAAAGTAGAATTCCAGTGTATTCTAAACTGCAAAGTATTCTAAACCCTTCCACAGCTGCAGAAAAATATTGTTTTTTGCAGTATTTCTGCCCCATTTTGGGTCACACAAACGTGGCAAAATAGAATGGAAGATACTTAGATTTAACTAGGAAGATATCATTTACTTAGATAATAAATTCATTGACCAAGGATGGTTTTACACTTTACACAGCTGGTGCCAGTTCTGTGAATACATGAGCATTACACCAGTCTTTCTGCAGTAGAACTTTACAATGTGTGGATGTCGTACCAATAGCTTTAAAAGCGGGCACTGACCCATCAGCAACAGGCGGGGGTGTTATAGGGGGCAGAGTCAAAATGGGTGTGGCTAATTTGTATTTTATAAATGGGAAAATGTGGAATTCCTTTTGACATCACAGAATCATAGCAGGGGACCTGTGGGAGTGGACAGTACAAAATAGCCTTCTTTTTTAAAATAAAAGTTGACAAAATTTTGGGACGTCACAGAAAACCCATCGGCATGATGGTACCACAAAGGAGCTTTGGGGGGATAGATAGGTATAGCCTGTGGGCCACAGCTTTAAGCATTCAGCAGGGTGCCACGATTGGAAGTATCTAGCCTCTGAGTGGCCATTGCAGCAGACTCCAGGTCACATCTGCCACATGAAGTGTGTAACTGCTTTAACCAAACCAAATTAGTAAAATGTTCTGAGAACTTTGGAAGGAACTTTGCATGGCAATCTGTGTGGTGTGATGGCTACTGGTCTTGGGTCTGGGTATAGATAAGGCAGGTCCAAACTCCTACTCAGCTTTGGAGCTCAGGTGGTGCTCTTTTAGCTCAATCCTCAAAATGTCTACTCAGAAGCGTGTCCCACAGAGTTCAAGTTTGCTTCTTTCTTTCTGTCTGTCTGGCATTTCTACGTAGCCTTTCAAGATCAGTTTTTGAGGCGATTTAAAATAATGTAAAAAAAAAAAAGCATAAAGGTTCTTTAAAACCAGGGCCGGCCCTACGGCCAGGCTGGGTGGTGCAGGGCGCCAGGGTGCCGTGCCACCAGGGGGCGCCGTGCAGCTGCGCCCACCTGCCCACCACGCTGTACCCGCCGCGCAGCACCGCGCAGCACCGCCCACCCGCCACGCTGGGAAACAGGGCGGGGCGGGGGCACCGGAGGGATCCGCCGCACCACAGTGCCAAATATACTTAAGACGGCCCTGTTTAAAACCTTTGGTACTGGAAATGTAGGAGCAACTTTCTCTGAACCTAACTGACACCAGAAGCAAAAAAATATGGCTTGAGCCTCCCTAAGGAAGGATGAGATGCAAATAACTCAACAGTGGAAATAGACATCACTAACCACATGGTAAAAGATTACATAGGGACAGAAGCTAACTGGACTGGGAGGTGAATCTTACCGACTATAGGACACTGCAATTTTGGACAGTAGGCTAGTTTAGGGGGTGCAGAGCAGGCCAGTGTTGCTGCTTTAAAATGTTTTTATTGTTTTATTCCCAACCCCTTCAGCTGATGGAACCTTGGGTGGCTAGGAGACACAGCTCTGTCCTACATCTTGCTGCCACTTCCTGCCCCTCTGACCTCTGCATCACTCTGCCAAATGGTAGGGTTAGCCCTGGAGGCAGGAAGACAATAGTATGGGGCTCTCTACTTCACATGTAGATGATACATACAGATATTTTTCTGTATTCCACATATTTATTTGACTTCTTTGCTTCTGGGTGGGCGTATGTTGTATATATTGATGGATATGGTGTTTTCTTTAAAGAATATTCCCTTCGTTCAGCTTCCTTTATGTTTTAGAAACAAGATGGTAGAAACTCAAGAGGGCTAATTTGGGTGGCATCGTCCCAACATTGTGACATTTGCAATCTGTGTGAGAAGTAATCTAAACTGCCTATGCATTGCCAAAAAACAACAATGCATGAAATCTATAAAACAAACCAATGGTAAAGGTGCACACACACACACACACACACACACACACACACAACTAAATAGAATGTGGAAAATCTGCAGAAAATAATGATGAATACGTCAAGAAAGGTAAGCTAAAACATCATTTAAAAAAAAAAGTTCTACCTTCACACTTCTTTGTGGTTGAGTTATAGGCATAACCTGCCGGACATTCACACTTGTACTTCCCAGGAGTATTCTTGCACTGTGCTGTCCCACAAATCTTTGGGTCCAACATGCATTCATTCCTGTCTGTAAATGCAAAATGCTATCATTAATTTCCCACAAATAAAGGAATGGATTGATTTCTTGATTTCTGCTGCTATTGGCTATTGTTTCTTGCCACTTGACCCAAGGGCAGAAGGGATCTAAAGAGACAATAAGAAAAAGTGAAATATGCAAAATGTGAACAGCATTAAGCAGTCATGGCCAAACTTGGCCCTCCAGCTGTTTTGGGACTACAACTCCCATCATCCCCAGCTAACAGGACCAGTGGTCAGGGATGATGGAAATTGTAGTCCCAAAACAGTTGAAGAGTCAAGTTTGGCCATCACTGGCATAAACCATAAACACAGGATCTAGGCATTTTACTATTTTTAAAAAAGTTGATAGCCATAAGAATGGGCAGTTTTCAAGAGATAATTATCTTATTTCCCCTATTTTCTCAATGTGCACTATATTTTCCTTGCATGTGCTTACCCAGGTGGCAAGGTTCCATGCGATCAGGCTAAGCAGCTATTTTTGATATTGGAAGTACAGTACATGCTCCTCCATTCCTTTTAATTAAGCAGTATGATTGCAATCCAGGGCCCTGCATGGTGTGGATGGTTCAGCAGCAAGCTAGACAGATGGCACATTGTGAACACATGGGTCACACCAGGCATTAGTGTAGCCTTCCCTCTGCCCCTTGTTTGACCCAATCCCATCTGTTAATAGACTACATTTTCAGAGAAGACCAGTGGATTTACTGGTATGTGCCCAAACTTTGCAACTCCTGAGGCCAGAGTTGCTAATACAGAGTTGCTAATACAACCAGAGTTGCTAAGTTTGCCAATGACAAACTTAGTTGGTCTCTAAGGTGCTACTGGAAGGAATTTTGTTTGTTTGTTTGCTTTGACTACGTCAGACCAACATGGCTACTTACCTGTAACTAATACACACAGTTCCATATAAGACAAACATGTTGATACCTGCCTCTTTGGACCTTAGCACTGCAATCAATAGGTATAAGTCCTGTCACATAATAAGGTTATGTTTTTGTTTTATGTACTGCTGGCATTTCTATGTTTGGCTTCTTCCTTACCCTCGCAGTCCAGTTTATTTGGATGTATATAATAACCATCTTCACAATAACAACGGTAGCTTCCAGGGAAATTAATACAAGTTTGACTACACCCTCCATTTCTGTTTGTTAGGTCTTCACATTCATTGATATCTAGGGGAAAACAAAACAAAACCTTCACTAAGAAATGGCTTGCATCAATAGTGGTTGTTTGATATGGAAAGATATATTTAAAAGTGAGCCAGCTCTATTTTCCACCGTAGGGAGAAAAAAACACCTACGATTACATACCCTCTTCACATTTCTCTCCTTGCCATCCAGGTTTACAGACACAGGTGAACTTGGCTTGCCCATCTCTGCATTCCTTATAACCGTCTTCATTGCATGGCAGTGGAATACACTGGTCTGATATTACTGCAAAGACAGGCAAACAAAGCAGAAAAAGTGTCAGTCTTACGATTCACCTTTTCTTTATCTTGGTAGTTCATCTTTTCTGGAGAGCCAGTGTGGTGTAGTGGTTAAGAGCAGTAGACTCGTAATCTGAGGAACCGGGTTCGTGTCTCCGCTCCTCCGCATGCAGCTGCTGGGTGACTGAAATATACTCGGAGTCAAGAGTGAATTTCATGCTCTTTATTCAGCTCATAGTCATCAAGGAGGAGAAGAGAAGACGAATCGCTCTTTTCCCAAAACCATCTGCTTATATACATTATTTACACAATGGGCCTTGCGTGATTGGCTACTTCAGGGCTACACCTGTGGGCCAATTATATTGTGGATTGACTTTTGCCTGCAGCCTGATTGGCTGCTCCTACAGGCCAATCAGGTAGCAGATTCACTTCTGCCAGCCGCCTGATTGGCTGCTCCAGCAGGCCAATCAGGTTGCGGATTCACTTCCACCTGGAGTTGGATTGGGTAGCTCCCGCTGATTCTGAATCCTATTGTTCTAGGATTCAGCTCAGTACATAACACCCCTCCCCTCTAAGTTCCAGTCCTGCCCGGGAAGTTGCATTCGTAGTCCCCAAGATCTGCTGGCCGCCTCCGTGTGCGTTGTGGCCTGGGGTGTTCCTTGGTCAGGGGTTCTGGTTCTGGCTCGTGTTCCGAGGCTGCTGGCTGTGCCGGGGCTGTCTGGTCTGGCGCCACTGAACCACTAGGTTGTAGCTCTGGTTCCGGTGTCCTTCCAGCCTCGGGGCGCCCCTCTGTGCCTACTGCTTCTGCTTCCTCTGCCCACCCCTCTCGCTCTACAGGCCTCACTGCCCTGCTGTCCCCTTGGGACCCCTCTGTCCCGCTCTCCTCCCGGGTTCCTCCTGGGAATCGTCGCCGTATCTGGTCGCAGTGGCGGCGCCAACATTGCCCCCCTTCCGTTAGTACCTCGTACGACACGGGACCGGTCACCTTGGTGACTGTGGCGGGTACCCATGCTGGGCCTGCCCCAAAATTCTTTGCATACACTGGGTCCTGGGCCACAATTGTCCGGGGGTTCCTGCCTTTCCCCACCACTACCTCATCCTGAGCTCTGTCGGGGTGAAGTCGGTCCAGTCTAGTTGCAAGGCGCCGGCCCATTAGTAATTCAGCTGGGCTCCGGCCCGTCGTTGTGCTTGGGGTGCTGTGCTGTGCTAGAAGAAATGCGGCAAGGCGGTATTCCCAGTCCCCTTGTGTCATGCGGCGGAGGCTGTCCTTGGTGGTCCGCACCATGCGCTCCGCTTGGCCATTGGTGGCAGGGTGGAATGGTGCTGAGCGGATGTGGCGGATGGCGTTCTGCGCTGTGAAGGTCTGGAACTCCTCTGACGTGAATGCGGTTCCATTGTCCGAGACGAGGGTGTCAGGGAGTCCGTGGGTCGCAAACAGCTTACGTAGTACCCGGATGGCTGCCGCCGTAGAAGTGGATGGTACCAGTGCGACCTCCAGCCATTTGGTGTAGGAATCCACCACTATGAAGAATGTTTTTCCCTGGAAGGGGCCAGCGAAGTCCACGTGCAAGCGTGACCATGGATGTCGGGCGGACTCCCAGGGCTGGACTGGGGCCCTTGGGGGATCCGGGCGGGATTCTTGGCAGGTCTGGCAGTGTTGGACCCAGGCCTCTATCTCTCTGTCAATCCCCGGCCACCACACATAACTCCTGGCAAGGGCCTTCATCCTCACTACCCCTGGGTGTGTCTCGTGTAGGGCTGTGAGGACCCTTTTGCGGAGGGGCTGGGGAACAACAACCCTGCTTCCCCATAACAGGCACCCCTTGTGGGCCGACAGTTCATGTTTGCGGTTTGTGTAGCCAGCAAATTCTGGCCCGGGGCTGCTGCTGGGCCATCCTCGCCACACCCAGTCCAGGACCCGGGAGATGACCCTATCTTTTGTGGAATGGTGCGCAACTTCTTGTGCCTGAATGGGTCGGTCGGGAAGCAGCTCCAGGGTCATAACCTCTTGCGCAGGCGCTGGGTCGGGGCCTGTTTCTGGTAGTGGTAGTCTGCTGAGGGCGTCTGCGTGGCCCATCGCCTTCCCAGGGCGGTGGATTAGTGCATACTGGTAGCCGGCAAGGAAAATTGACCACCTGAGGACACGTGGAGACAACACTTGGGGGGTCTGCTTCTCAGGGGCAAACAGGCCAAGCAACGGCTTGTGGTCAGTCACTATGGTAAAGGGCCGCCCGTACAAGAAATCATGGAATTTTTTTACGCCCTTCACGATTGCCAGACCCTCCTTGTCAATCTGTGAGTAGTTTCGTTCGGCTGCAGCAAGCGTCTGGGAGAAGTATGCCACCGGCACCTCTCTTCCATCCGGGAGTTGGTGTCCCAGGACAGCGCCGATGCCATAGGGAGAGGCGTCGCATGCCAGCACCACTGGCAGCCTCTCGTCGAAGTGTGCTAAGACCGAGTTCGAGACGAGCAAGTCCTTGACTGCCTGGAATGCGGCCCTTTGTCGCTGGCCCCACACCCAAGGGGCCCTTTTATCTAGGAGTCTGTGTAGGGGCTCCGCTACCGCTGCCTTATGGGGAAGGAAGGCATGGTAAAAGTTCAATAGTCCCAAGAATGACTGAAGTTCGGGCTTGCTCTTGGGCGCTGGGGCCTCACAAATGGCCCGTACCTTGTCACCGGTTGGATGGACCCCTTCTGCGTCCACCTTAAATCCCAGAAAGTCCACCTGCGGCACTCCCAGTAAACACTTTTCCCGCTTCACCTTGAGGCCCGCCGTCTGGAAACGGTGCAGGACGGAGCGGAGGCGGTCCTCAAATTCCTCTGGTGTGGGCCCGGCGATCAGTACATCATCGAAGAAGGGGGTGACACCAGGAATCCCTTTAAGGAGAGAGTCCATTAGATTCTGGAATATGCCTGGTGCCACGCTAACGCCAAATTGCAGCCGCTTTACTCTGAATGCCCCTCTGTGCGTCACAATCGTCTGAGCCTCTGCTGTGGCTTCGTCCACAGGCAACTGTTGATACGCTTGGGCCAAGTCCAGTTTGCCAAAGATTTTTGACCCAGCCAGGGTGGCGAGGACATGGCTGACCACTGGCACTGGGTATGCATGGGCCGTGAGAGCCTTGTTTATGGTGCATTTGTAGTCTGCACAGATGCGGACCGAACCGTTAGGCTTGACGGGTGTGACAATTGGAGTTTCCCAGGGGGCGTTGGGCACCGGCTCCAGCACTCCTTGCTCCACGAGCCGGTCCAATTCCTCGTCTATGCGGGGTTTCAGGGCAAACGGGACCCGGCGGGCCTTGTGCCTGATGGGTCGTACAGCGGGGTCTAGCTGTAGGGCAATGGGGGGTCCTGTATATCGTCCCAATGCCCCATCGAAAACCCCTGGAAACTCTTTGCATATGGCGTCCACGTCCACTTGTAAGCTAGTGCGGTTCACCCCGGTAACGGCTAGCCCCAGAGGTCCAAACCATGCCAGTCCCAGTAAGCTAACGTAGGGGCCCTTAACTACCAGCAAGTCCAATTGTTGCTTTCGCCCTCGATATTGCACCCTGAAGGTCCCCACCCCCATAGTAGGGACCTTACGTTTCTGGAAGTCCCGGAGGGTGAATGGGGCCGGCCTTAGTTTGGGACCCCCATTAGGGCACAGTTCCCTTAATGTTCGGGCCGAGATTATGGATAGAGTTGAACCCGTGTCCAGCTCCATGCGGCATGGGGCTCCCTCTATCTGTACCTCTATATAAATTTTCTCTGTGCTGGGATGGGGCAACTGGAATACCTGGTAGTCCGTGATCTCCGTCGAGTTGCCTTGGTGCATGGTGCCGTGTGACCTGGGGCTCCTGGGTCGGTCATCTGATGCTTGTCGACGGGTGAGTCGAGCCCGACACACACGGGCGATGTGTCCCAATTTTCTGCACTGCCTGCACTCTGCGTTGCGGAAACGACAGGTCCTCCTCTCGTGGTTCTCCCCGCAGCTTGCACAGTTCCCTCCTTCTCGTCGAGGCTGCTGTGGTGTGTGTGCTGCTTGAGTGCGCCGCTGTACTCGGTGTACTTCCTCCCTGTCAGATTCGGATTCGTCGGTGAGGTCTTCGTGGTAGACCCTCGGTTGGGATGGCGGGGCCGGTCGTGCCTCTTGCGTTGACCTCTCGGCGGCTTCGGTTGCCAGGGCTTCCTCCAGAGCAATCTGGAACGTGAGGTCTTTTTTGGCGTAGAGGCGTCGTTGCAACATCTCGTCCCTCAGGCCACCGACGAGGCGGTCACGAAGCATGTTCTCCAATTCTGAGAAGTTGCATAACCGGGCGGCTTGGCGGAGGGAGGTCACAAACCCAGTTATGGTTTCCCCCGGGGCTTGCCGTTTTGCGTAGAAGGCATTTCGGCAAGCTACCACCGAGGGCTGTGGTGAGAAGTGCTCCTTCAGCCGTTCCATTATTGTTTTGTAAGAGACGGTAGCGACATCTCTAGGTGCAAGGAGAGCCCGGGCGATTTCAAACGTCTCCTCTCCACAGACGCTGAAGAATGTCGCCCTCTTCATGGCATCGTTGGTGACTTCTTTCGCTTGCAGGAGGAAGTTGAAACGGGCGGCGTACCCTTCCCAGTCTCCTGATGCTGGTTTGAATGGCGAGAAGCTGCTGTCGGTTGCCATTCTGGGTTCCTTGGGTCCTGGAGCTGAAGCCTGGATGCACGGTGCGATGCAGCGGTGCAGCAGGTGGCGGTGCTGCGGTGCAGTGCGTGGTGGCGGTCAGCTCAGCAGGATCCCACCTTCGTCGCCAGTGAAATATACTCGGAGTCAAGAGTGAATTTCATGCTCTTTATTCAGCTCATAGTCATCAAGGAGGAGAAGAGAAGACGAATCGCTCTTTTCCCAAAACCATCTGCTTATATACATTATTTACACAATGGGCCTTGCGTGATTGGCTACTTCAGGGCTACACCTGTGGGCCAATTATATTGTGGATTGACTTTTGCCTGCAGCCTGATTGGCTGCTCCTACAGGCCAATCAGGTAGCAGATTCACTTCTGCCAGCCGCCTGATTGGCTGCTCCAGCAGGCCAATCAGGTTGCGGATTCACTTCCACCTGGAGTTGGATTGGGTAGCTCCCGCTGATTCTGAATCCTATTGTTCTAGGATTCAGCTCAGTACATAACAGTGACCTTGGGCTAGTCACACTTCTTTGAAGTCTCTCAGCCCCACTCACCTCACAGAGTGTTTGTTGTGGGGGAGGAAGGGGAAGGAGAATGTTAGCCGCTTTGAGACTCCTTCGGGTAATGATAAAGCGGGATATCAAATCCAAACTCCTTTCTCTACAAGAAAACCTTTCTCTACAGGAACAATAATTGACAAAGCCAATTCAGCCCTGCCAAATGTATTTTATTCCTTGCGGGGTCTTTGGGGCACAGCTAATGGATGCACATTTGACATAGGTTTTATTTCCAACTTCTTTCACCAGTCTGAACAATAGTAAGCTTCCTATTTCTGATGAAGTGGGTGGAAATTCCTCAAGAGTTACGGTTGCCCCCTACATATGCGGCCTTTAAGAATCAGATCCAGAGAGGTTTCTTCTTCTTCAGCCCTATAGAAACAGTTGCCAGGGTTACAGAACACTTTAATCCATTTTAATTGCACAAGCCTAAATACCTGGTATGCACCTGAATCTCTCCAGTAGAAATAGTGACAGTCTGGAGGCAACCGTAGTGTCCCTAAGGCACCTTGGGATCCACCGAACAGTGAGATCAAGTGTTATGATTTCAGGCGCATCAACCAACCACTTCAAAAATTCTTATGTGGGAATGCTAAGACTTGTGGCACTGCTGAGACACAAAGTGCTTGCTGCAGGGCAGGAGGCGCCGATACTCCTGGTATATCACTGCTGCTGCTGCTGCAAGCCCGGTGCATCTCATATTGCAGGCACTACAACTCCCATCATCTGTAGCTAACAGGACCAGTGGTCAGGGATGGTGGGAATTGTAGTCCCAAAACATCTGGAGGGCTGAGTTTGGGGATGCCTGTCATATTAGCTTGAGATGCTACAGAATTTTCGGGCCTGGATTGCCAGGATATGAAGTCGCAGTTACAACATTTTTTTGTTGTCGCTGCTTGTAATATCATTGGAGCTTCTCCAGTGGGTAATCTGTGACAACTGTTTTATGGCACAAGCACATATGAGGAATAAAATTAACATCAAGTACAGCGACGCTCCTCACTAGAGACTATTCAGCAAGATAATTTGCTCACACTTCCCTGCCACCCCCCAAGAGCCTCTAATGAGAGTAAGAGAGAGAGAGACAAGGGATGAATAAGAACACACTTTAATTTGTGACTGCAGGCATGCTAGCACAGCAGTCTGGGAGCCATGTTCCATCTCTGACTGCAGGTGTGATAATGATCAAGGATTCCTTTTTGCCCTTATCTGTTCTCAAGGACAAAAGACAGAGACGGATGCTTAAGGATTAGAATGTATGCTTTGCTTGGGATCTGTTTTCAAACACCTAGAATATGTTGCAATAAGAACAATGGGAAGGAACATTTACAGCAAAGGAAAGCTGCTGCTTCTGGGGGGGGATTGCTTCTTACTCATGTCTTACACCATACTTTGGATGTGTTTATTTATTTGAAATAATCTATATATTGCCTTTCCAGCCACAATGGTTATCAAAGCTGTTTGCACCTGATCAAACAGATTGAATGAACTGCAATGTTTGGAGTTGGATAAAAAGAAAGGAACCACTAGAATCAGTCAAGAATTTAGTACAATTGTCTCCAACTTTTTCAGAGCCCTAGAATCAAATTCATGTTGTAGAAATTTACAGTACCCGTTATTGGGGTTCAGGAAGGGCCAAGACAGGGGAAAGCTTTCAACATTTGTGGCAGCCCTGTTAAGGGAGATGTTGTCTCCCTTAATTATGCCTCAGGCTGCACATGCAAACCACAGCCCATTTCCTCGACCCCATGATGAAAATAAACTCTGGGACTTTGTGGACAAAGTTCTTAGATACCCAGTCAAAGAAGACATTGCAGAGGGCATGGAGAGCTAAGATGGGGCCAAAACAGTGATAAAATCATGATATTTCCTGACTACACGAAGGAGGTTGTAGAGGCCTAGGAGACATTTTCTGGTGCAGAAACACAGCTCAAGAGCACAGCATCATACAGAATTACAGTGGTCCCTCGACTTACGAAGTACTCGACTTATGAAATTGCGAGTTACGGATGGGAAAAAATGGTCGCACGCTTACCTTTTTTTCGACATCCGAAAGGAAAACCGTTGCGGTTTAGATGGGATTTTCTTGACTTACAAATTTTAGATGCGGTTTACTTGACTTACAAATTTTTCCGTTTCCAATGCATTCCTATGGAAAACAGCTTTTTTCGACTTACAAACTTTTCGACCTACGAATGTGCATTCGGGACGGATTAAATTCGTAAGTCGAGGGACCACTGTATCTTCATTACATTTCCCACACTTTTCTGCGTCAGCATTAATGGGAGAGTCCAGTCCTTTAAGGACCCCAATGTGGCTGAAGACTTCCTCAACATCACTTGCATAGTTCTACGCTATGCCTCAGAATAAAGGTTAAGTCTTCTTCTTGCTGGAAAAGCACTGGAGAAACTGAGTCTGTGTAGACATTACTGGCTTAAACCACAGCTGCGTCATTCTTTTTCACAATTTGGATTGAAGATGGTTTGGGGGAAAGCACATCCAAGGGCAGCAATGCACAAGAAATGACAGGATAGATACAGGATAGATATGGCTTCTGACTAATGCTGAGTGCATTGGAAGCAGAGTAAATGTGTGGGGGGGGTTGGGTTTACACAACATGAGCAACTGTGCTATCTGCAATCTGTATTTCTGGTAGACCAACTGGTGTCAGTTACAAGAAAGTTTGGGACAGAAATAATGCATAACCACAAATGCTTACCTTTTACACAAGACCTCAGGTCACCTGGAATCCCGGAAGTCTGTAATGGACTCGTAAAAATTTCCGTTCGAAATGAAGCCAGGCACTCTGTTAAAGCACAAGCAATTTTAGATGTTTATTTATTCACTATATTTATAGGCTGCTTTTCAGGGCTGTCCCTCTCAAGGAAAATCAAGCTCCATATTGAAAGACAGTAACCACTACAACCACAATCTACTGTTCTAAAGATTCTTAAGGACGGTCTTCCACATTCAGCTAAATCACACAGTGGAGGAATTCTGGCATTGTCTTGCTTCAGACTGTAGAGGACTACTGGTGAGTTGTAGGGAGTTTGTTTGTTTTTTAAAAGGCTCTCCCACATCCCACATACAAAAGGAATTTGAAGTAGCCTTCTCCCTTCAATGCTGCCTTTTCATGTGCACAGGTAACAATAAAAAACTCGATCCTCCACCTGTAGACTGAACGTGAAATGGTAGAACCATGTGGTTTTGCTGCTTGCGCAGCTCAGGGATCACCCACACTTCTGTTTGTGCTGCGATTTCTAGGCACAAGCCTGTGATTTGTGGGAATGGGTCTAAGTGGGTTTCCCTGGGGAAAGGGGCAGGACAAAATATCAGCAATGCTCGGACCCGTACAAATCACAGAAATTGTGCCTAGAAATTGTGGCACAGATGGAAGTCCTGTCAGAATCAGAAGAGGCACATTTCTTTTTCATTACAAAAGAGATCATAGGACTGGAAGAAAATGAAGGCCACCCAGATGTTCAAACGTAAGTCCCTTCAAGCACTAGAAATCTATAAGAGCTAGGGATGGGTAGCATATTTTGCTAGAGCTTGAATAATATTATACTCTTTAGCAGTGCTTTCCCCCCAGAGGGCACTCAAGGGTACGCAGTACCAGCACCTCTCTTTTGTTGTTGCTAAAAAGTATGGCACTTACTGTGACAACTTCAGGGCGAGTACTAGCACCTATTTTTCCAGGAAAAAAGCACTGTTCTTTAGTGGTAAAGTTATGTAACTTTGTTTTGGTACTCCATATCTGACTATTTCTGCCTGGTTTCACAACTGATAGCAATCTGATTCTGGCAAAAAACAAAATACCAAATGTACTAAATACGATTAAACATTTTTTTAATAAAATGCATGTCAAGACAGTACAACATTATAGTGCGCCCACCAACAGAAAGCTGACAAAACACTCCCAGGTACAGAAGGTGGGTGTAGACAAGGAATATGATTGCTCAAGCATAAAAAGAGTGCTTAATGCTGTACAGGGAAGGAAAGAATGAGAAATCTCAGAGTAATCAGCCATTACTGCCCAAGAACTGGCTGGTATTGCAACAATCCTAAACACATTTACCTTTGAGCAAGCCCCATGAAGCTCAGCTGAGATTATTTCAAATCGGGCAGCAAAAGACAGCAACATCTGGCTTGCTGCCATTTCATGTGTCCCTCAATGCCTTTTAGATCAATTCCCATACTGCTATGCCTACTGTGGAATGACACGCAGCCACAAAGCTGCTGCTTTATTTATTTGGACAAAAAATAAGTGGTCATGCCCTTCTGTCCCAGGAATGTGACCTCCAGGGCAGCTAAGGCTACAGTACAACAATCTAAAACCACACCAACAAAAAGCAATATCCATTTGCCTGAATGTCACTCGATAATCAAACTTTGCCAGCAGCAAAGGCCTGTTGAAAGAGCAGCTCTTTTTTTTTACTTTTTTTGCAGAAGGCAGGGAGAAAAGAGGTCAGCCAGGTTTCCAGGGGAAGGTGTTTCAGAATTGACAAAAATGTCGCTCCCCATTTATGCCAGATGCATATTTACTTTTGTTGGGGCACAAAGCAATGCTTGCTCTGATTACCACAATGAAACTCATATGGAAGGAAGTGGCCAAGGTAACTATTTCAACTTGTGGGTCCCATTTCATGAATCTTTCCCATCTGATTGCCACCACATGGGAAAAGCATGTGGAAAGCATGTGTGGGTGGGTGGGGGTATTGCATGACCTCACCTGCCTGTGTGGTTGTGCTACTTGCCCATATATTGGTGCCACAGAGACAGCATTAAAGGGAAGAGGGCCCCATATGGCTTGGTGAACAACAACAACAACAACAACAACAACAACAATACCTTGCCCCTCTGGCCGGGCCTCCCCAGCCACTCTCAGAATATTAAAAACATGATAAAATATCAAACATTATAAACTTCCCTAAACCAGGATGCTTTCAGATGTCTTCTAAAAGTCAGATAATTGTTTATTTCCTTGACATCTGATGGGAGGGCGTTTCACAGGGTGGGTGCCACCACCGAGAAGGCCCTCTGCCTGGTTCCCTGTAACCTCACTTTTCGCAGTGAGGGAACCGCCAGAAGGCCCTCGGTGCTTGACTTCAGTGTCTGGGCTGAACGATGGGAGTGGAGACGCTCCTTTGGGTATACTGGGCTGAGGCCGTTTGGCGAAGTCTTTAGTCAGTCTTCTTTCAATGACATAATTGCTCCTAAGAAAACTTTCTCCCAATAATTGCTACTGCAGACAGAAGCTAGAAAGCAGGGCAGTGGGTGATCTCATAGGGAGATGCTAGTCTTGCTGGATTGAAGAAAATATGGCATTAACAGAGAACAGTTCTGTGCTGTGCATCCTGCTTTCAATGAAAAGCACCCCATATAGTGTCACAGTGGGGCAGCTATAATGGGAGATGCTACCCAGACAGACAAGTACTTACATGCTTTGCAAATATAATCACATTAAGCAGTCTCACTAACTGCAAATCCAATTTTCTCCTAAAATCTTTTGAAGAAAAAAAATGTTCTTTTTTGTCATCTAAATGTTAAATAAGTAAATAAATTTGTGCTTTTTAAAATGAAACTTACCTAAATATCGGGGGTAGAAATAATCCTGTGTTTAAAAAGAAAAAGGAAGAAAGGCAGATCCCATTAGAATGTAAATCAAATAGGAGAAACAGGTTAATTGTTTGCACTGCTTAGGATGATAATTAAAATTTGCTTGTGCTGTAACTGTAATAGGTCATAAAGAAACTGAATTTATCCATTTTTAGTATTTGCTGCTTGTTTAATAGTTTAATTAAATAGTTTTTTAATGCAACTCACAAAATATTTATTAAGTAAAGTGCGGCAAAACAGCCTAACTTTGAAAATACTTCTTGAGGAACCATCAAACTTGAGATCAGGTTACGTTATCCTTTCAAATTATGTGGCTAAGAACCTGTTACTGAGCTCACTATTCAATCTCATTTGTGATTTCAAAGAATGAGATGGGGCATCTTTGCTTGGTCACTCTAGAACAGGCATCCCCAAACTTCGGCCCTCCAGATGTTTTGGACTACAATTCCCATCTTCCCTGACCACTGGTCCTGTTAGCTAGGGATCATGGGAGTTGTAGGCCAAAACATCTGGAGGGCCGCAGTTTGGGGATGCCTGCTCTAGAACCTGGAGGTTCCATAATTTTAAGGTCACACCTTAAAGACATCAGTGTATAGTCTGGGATCATGGTCAAGTGCTAAGGGCCACCTGACCTAACAATAACAATAATTTATTATTTATATGCCACCCATCTGACTGGGTTGCCCCAGCCATTCTGGGTGGCTTCCAGCAAATTAAAATATCAGTAACAAGAGCTGATAAAAGCTCTGTTGCATAGTCATTCTCTATCAAAGTGAAGATGAAATATGAGCAATAATTAAATGACACAAGAGCATTATAAAGAGCTGTATAAATTTGAACTAAAGCCATAATATGGAGAAATCCCATATACCGTCACTTGCTCAATGATGTGAAAGTGTACATAGGAGCTGGATAGACTATTAAAACCCTCAACAAAGGCTCCTAGTATTTAGGTTTGCTAGAGAATTCAGAATAGTGTATAAATATGTGCTTCATTATAGCTGTTAAATAAGTGCATGTACACATCTTGAACATTAGAAGGGAATGTTACTGGCTGCCCATACACTGCCAGGCTTGGTTCCAGTTTCTTGGATTAATTTATAAGACCCTTAACAACTTGGAAACAGCATATCAGGGACGTCCTGCACTGTCAGCAAGGTATTTGGGGGAGTCACTCTTAGTGGTCCCCTGTGGCTTGGATACATGGCTCATATCCATCAGGAGCCACACATGCACTATTGTGGGCTTAATTTTGTGGAACTCCCTTCCAGTTAAGGACAGATATTTCCCATCCATGTTTAAATAAATAAATAATCTGCCTTGGTCAGACCACACCTGGAGTACTGCGTCCAGTTCTGGGCACCCCACTTTAAGAAGGATATTGACAAGCTAGAATGTTTGCAGAAGAGGGTGACCAAGATGATCAAAGGTCTGGAAACCAAGCCCTATGAGGAACGGTTGAGAGAGTTGGGTATGTTTAACCTGGAAAAGAGGAGACTGAGAGGAGATGTGATAGCCATCTTCAAATATTTAAAGGTCTGTCACATGTAGGAAGAAGAAGAAGAAGAAGAAGAAGAAGAAGAAGAAGAAGAAGAAGAAGAAGAAGAAGAAGAAGAAGAAGAAGAAGAGAGGAGGAGGAGGAGGAGGAGGAGGAGGAGGAGGAGGAGGAGGAGGAGGAGTTTGGACTTGATATCCCACCTTTCACACCCCTTAAGGAGTCTCAAAGCAGCTAACAATCTCCTTTCCCTTCCTCCCCTACAACAAACACTCTGTGAGGTGAGTGAGGCTGAGAGACTTGAGAGAAGTGTGACTAGCCCAAGGTCACCCAGCAGCTGCATGTGGAGCCACTACATCACGCTGGAGATGGAGCACACTTGCTTTCCCCTGCTCTGGAAACCAATGGTTTCATGTTACAAGAAAGGAGATTCCAACTCCACATCAGGAAGAACTTTCTGATGGTAAGAGTTGTTCAACAGTGGAACATGCTCCTTCGGAAGGTGGTGGGCATTGCTTCATTGGAGGTTTGAAGCAGAGGTTGGATGGGCATCTGTCGTGGATGCTTCAGTTTAGATTCCTGCTTGCAGGGGGTTGGACTAGACAACCCTCAGGGTCCCTTTCAATTCTACAATTCTATGATTCTATAAATCACAGAAGTAGGCTATGCTCTACCAAGACTACTTGCTAGCCTTAGTAACTGGAAACTGTCCTTAGTCTTAAGAGCTCTTACCGTTTCAGGGTTATTTTCAAAGACCTCTCTGGCTTCCTCCTTGTTGCAGTATTCTTCAATGCACTCCCGCTCCAAATTCCCCTTCTTGCTTTCTTCCATAAAGGAGTTTGCTCGACGTTTTCTGGCAAGAAACTCTGATGCATGATGCTCAGATAAAACTTTTAAAAAACAAACATTTTGCGTGTAAGAGGCTCTGCCGTGCAACCAAGCAATGTCTTAGATTAAAATACTGTATAACAAATATAATATAACAAAGATATAAAGTTAAGATTTTGGTGACCACGTGGGCCACTATTAAACCAGCATAACTAATGAATGTCAGCATTGCTTTGTTTTTGTGTGCGTGTGCCGAAAATCCTAACCCACTGAGAACTTGATAAACATATTAAGAACACGACAAATTCCCCATAAAGCCAACTGGGATAATTAAGAATGAACCTATGGAGTGCCATGAAGTTTGGAAAATCTTCCACAGAAGCAGCCAGTTTCTGGACTATTTCTGGACAATTTCACATGGCAACAGAAATCTCGTTTCCACTCAGTTAGAAGTGAAACTAAGTAGACCTGAAGATGTCTTTCAGGATAGCAGCAAGCAAGAACCCTCCATACATCCTCAAAGTGTACTGTACTGGGAACTGTAGTTTGTTAGAGGTGCTGAGAATTGTAGCTCTGTAAAGGCTAAACTACAGTTTCCACAATTCTTTGAGAAAAGCCATGTGCTTCAAATGAATAGTGTGGGTGGGAACAGGGTGGTGGGGCACAACAGCCTAGCATGTTTCCAGCACCTATAACCTACCCATAGCTGCCAAGTACCCCGTTTCCCCGGGAAACCACCGTATTTTCTTACCGTTTCCCACAGGTGTCCCGAACGGCAAAATACCCCGTATTCCCCTGGATTGCAGAGCTCCTGTCGGCGGCCATGTTGCTTCTACGCACTTCCGGACATGCGTAGAAGCGACTTCCGATGCCGCTGTACCCATTTCCAAAATGTCCGCAGCACCAGAAGTTACTTCTACGCATGTACGGAAGTGCGTAGAAGTGACTTCTGGCACCGCTCTGCCCATTTCCAAAATGTCCGCAGCGCCAGAAGTTATTTCATACAGAAAGTATCATGGTGATCAGGCTCCTCATGTGATGCACATCCACATAAGAGAGAACATTGGCCACATCCATGCCACACTAACAGTCATGGAGAAGCTTGGGAACTGTAGTTTCTTAAGGGCATAAGGATATGTAGGCCTGGGGGATGGGCACCACAGTTCCCAGCGTTCTTTGGGGGAAACCATGACTGTTAAAGTGGTACGTATATGAGTTCTTGAAGTGTATGGTGCGGGTGTGACCACTGTAAAAAAACCAGCCACTCTAGAGTTTCCCCTGGCTTAGGTTGGGGGACAAATCGGGCAGGGAATAGTTGGTTTATCCTGGCGATCAAGCAACCATCTATACATAAGGAAAGGTGTGGGTGGGTTTTGAGCACCGCCTATTGTTTGCAATCCTCTCTAATAGTAAACACAGGGGGCTGAGCACCAGCAGAAAAGGAGCCAAAAGACCAATCACTGAAAACTATGAGATTGGTATCAAACCGGGGAACCTTGAGATTGCGAAAGTCTTAAAAAAAAAAAAAAAAACAGAGAGGGAGGGAATCTGCAAGCAATGAAGCCAGTGCAGTAGGAATGAACAAGCTCACTTTCCCACATACTGTTGAGTACTGGGCAGGGATGTATAAAAGAGGCCCCTGACAGCAGAGACTGATTGGCATGCAGAGCACTCTAGGGAGAGAACAAGTACACTCCAGCTAAACTAGGCTCAACTTCCTCCTACTGGCTTGGACTGGTCTGGTCTGTGGGTATTGATATGTATATGTGAGAAGAGTTTAGAAGATTGGACATTTCTATCTAGGTGACTGGGTAAAATGAACAAAATATTGAAATAGCCTAGTTATGCAGCTTTGTATACCTGAGTAAAGAATGGAGTAAAGAAAATACTACATTGGCAAATAGAAAAACAGATTTGTGCCTGAACAACTGCACAGCAAGACCATTCCATAGTTACGTCTGTAATGTGGGATTATCTGGAACTGTGCATTCTTTCCATATTTTTGCCTTGTTAATAATGTCCTGTGATTAAAAATCCAAGTAGTGAATAGGCAGGAAGGCGACTACTTCCATAGCCCTATGTAAATTTAGTAGACTCTTCTTTGTATGGCTTTTTAGACTGGAACTCAAGATATTTTACAAATTTTTAAAAAGTTATAAAATTAGTACATGAATGTGCTCATATCTGTAAGATATAATTACATGGCTTATCTAGCAAAATGTGCACACCAGTGTTTACTAAGAAAGAAATAAACCCTACCACCTAAAACTAAGCAATAAAATGACCTGTTGAGCCTTCCTGGGGAGGGTGTAGCCAGGGGCGGAGCAACAGGGGTGTGGTAGGGGCAATCCACCCCAGGTGCCACCACTAATGGGGGGGGTGAAAAATCCTGGGCAGTGCGCCCCACGCGTCTCTCCTGGGAGAGACGCAGTGGCTTGGGCGCACGCAGGCTCTGCTGCCCAAAAGGTCCGCCTGCTGCCTCCCCCCAGCTGTAGGGTGGCTGAGGGGAAGGAGGCAGGCAGACTCCTTGGAGCCCCATGGCTGGCTGGCCCCGCCCCCATGCCACTGACCCCGCCCCCGCCCTGCTCCTCCCCAGGTACCCAATGGCTTGCTCCGCCCCTGGGTGTAGCATAACTTCAATACCACTAGCACTTCTTCAAGCACTAAAATCTTATATTCCTGTCAGAGGGAACATGCAGCAATGTATCATACAAGTGGACCTACAATAGATAGTTATGGAGTGCTCCTATTCAGGGCACTAGACATGACTTTCCCAAAGACACACCGTCCCACCACTACTGCCTGGTTTTATATTCCCCATCCCACAACAAACAGCTCAGCAACCTGTGGCCACTTAGAATGTAAAGAATGCTTTGTGCTGTTTGGGGGTGTCTCATCTCCCTGGTTAGACTTTCTCCCTCTGTATTTTTTAAAACTTCTGCGAAACTTGAGTTTCTCTGAACCCTGCTGTGAATGGTGCTCTTTTGGTTACTTAAGGAACAAAAGGTTACTTAAGGAACAAAAACAAATAATATGTTAGGATATACAGCTATAGGATATACAGCAACTGCTGCTAAAAATATTTTAAAAATCAATTTTGCTAGTCCAAATGGTTCAGAGCATTTCTCCACAATCAGGAGCATTATTCAGATAATAGACGAGGACAGTAATTTGGATAAATTTGCATTTCTAAATAAAAATACAGCCCTATTTATTTCAGCGGGACGCCTTCTGAGCAAATAAGATTTGGTTTAGGCCAGGGGGAGGTTGAGCAGGAACTCAGAGGAACTGAGTTCCCTTAACTTTTTAAAAATTAAATAAATATTGGGGGGGGGGGTCTGCGGGGGCTGGAACTGATATACTCCCAATGCCTGAGCCAAAAATCAATAAAGTTGTTGCCGTTTCTAATCCAGATCACTGTCTGCTTGAGTTTATTAATCACATCTTATATTTAGTCACTGCTGTATCTGTATGGCACTGTGACTGGCCCAGAATAAACAAACAAACAAACAAACTTTGTAGTGAGTCCCCCCACCTTTTCCCCCAGAAAAATAGCACTGGTTTGGGCTTTAGGAGTTTAAAGTCACTGAAAAGTGATTCATGAATAAGGCTTTTACTGTCAGGGAAAGAAGAAATCTTCTTGCATGTAGGTCATATGTTTCAATTCAAGTGAAAGGAAACTGACCCATTTAGAAGTGCTCCACTGCAATGCAGTGAGGCCTGCAAATCAAATGAGCTTTGGGCCCTTTCCAATCAAAAGTAGAGAGTATATTTTTTAATTTCTTATCTATTTGGGAGAATTTATATACAACTCAATATAGAAAATGCTAGAAAAATGGGACATTTTCAGTCTTGAAAGAACATACAAAATAAAATACAGAAAAACAGAAAAAAACATTTTCAGTAGTGTGGACAACAAGAGGGCAAAAAGAAAGAAAGAGAATGAGAAAGTTCTAATAAGGGTCTAAACAGGAATGGGAAACTTGAGCCCTCCAGATGTTGCTGAACTACAACTCCCATCATCCCTGACCTTTTGCTATGCTGATTGGGGCTGGTGCAAGTTGAAGTCCAGTCCTGGCCCAAAGCAAAGCACATTGGACGCTTGCTGGATATCCAAAAAGAGGGAATTCCACTAAATTAGGGTTGCCATACATCTGGGTTTCCTTGGACATTACCGGGATTTCAATGGCAGAAGTTCAGAGGGAATTTCTGAAATGCTAAAATACCTTGTTCCTGGTGGTTATGGAATGAATGTCAGAGCAGGTATGGAGTGGAACAGTTAAAAGTGCCTCACCTGAAAACTGCAATACCTGGCACACAGCAAATAAGGGAGTCCCTCAAATACGCTGGTCCCAAATTGTGTACAACTTCAGTATCAGCAAGACCTCAACCTGGCCTAGTAGCACAGTGGCAGCAAGTGCAGTTATTTCAGCAACATTATATGCTGGTGACAGGCTGTTCCATAGCTGTCAAGTTTTCCCTTTTCTCACGAGGGAGCCAGTGTGGTGTAGTGGTTAGGAGCGGTAGACTCGTAATCTGGGGAACCGGGTTCATGTCTCCGCTCCTCCACATGCAGCTGCTGGGTGACCTTGGGCTAGTCACACTTCTTTGAAGTCTCTCAGCCCCACTCACCTCACAGAGTGTTTGTTGTGGGGGAGGAAGGGAAAAGGAGATTGTGAGCCGCTTTGAGACTCCTTCGGGTAGTGATAAAGCGGGATATCAGATCCAAACTCTTCTTCTCTTCAGCATAAGGGGATTTCCCTTTAAAAAGGGGAGAACTTGACAGCTATGGGCTATTCTAGTCCGGAGTCTTGACTACTGCACTCTGAGCTAGTTGGAGGGACCAGAGCAACCAGTAATCCATCTCTGATGTCACCAATGCCTGCACTGCTGTGGATACAAGTTATACCTGTCAAGGAACAGCTGAAGTTGATCAGATGTACTCCTAGCCGCCTATTTGACCTAGCTATCTTTCTCAAGTCAACAGGGCACTTGCTTTTGGCTTCCAACGGATATGGACTTCACAGTTCAATAAAACAAAAGTAAAATTGAAACATTTTATTAGCCCCATGTTCAAATCATTGAATGCTTTGAGTTTCCTTCCAGTGCAGATCTTTTGAGGCAAAAACATTTTTTTTACAGCAGCATGGCATACATTGCACTTTCAAGATATATCTCGGTTCTACTAATACAATTGTAAGTTTTGCACAAGTTGCTTTCTACTTTATAAAAGTCAGTTGGCATTTGCTTGTTGGATCCTTGTCTTTGTTTAATTTGTTGAATATTTTTTTTTCTGTATTCTGCCAGAAGTAATATCTCCAGGAAAGCAAATTTGTGATCTATTAAGATTTATAACTTTGAAAAAACTTTTCTATGTACGGCATATCATTTCTGAATGAAAGCAATTCCAATCAAAATGTCTATCAAATAAAAGTGTTTTCCCATAGATCGCTGTGAGATGCAACAGATGTAATAAAACTTGTCAGACTGCTACAATAAAAATAATAAAACTTTTATGCTATCTTAAAAAAACACCCAGCTTTCCTAGCTATGTAACATCATTCTTTTAATTTAATTTTAAATCTTAGTTTTGGATGTCAACATTGAAAGCAGAGGCAAATTCTGTGTTACTTGAAAGCTAATGTTTCTGACATTTTGAACAAGCAATCCTAAACACATTTACCACGGATAACAAATCTCTCCTCATCCTCCTACATTAGGCTAGTGGGCATTGTGGTCATAGGCTATGAAAATGCCTTTCCCTTTTGCCCTCTATTGTAAAAGCTCAACAATCTCATCCCGCTACGCCCATGTTTAGGCCTGGTTTGCAAGTCACATTGTGCCATAGTTTAAAACAAGCTATGGTTTATTCTGAATGAACAGTGTGCTAATGCATACTGCTGAAAAGTTCTTGTAGTGCTCCTCCTCTGCTTCTGTTGCTGCTACACCAAGAAAAAAAACACCTTACGAATCCAAGAATGTAATGGTGAAAGAATACTGCCAAAAACTCGGACAAAATGAGAACTGACTCTTGATCAGAAAAAGAAACATTATTTTTTTTTGTTATTATCCTGTGTCAGATATTGCATAAACATTCTGCAGCACGGCATTGTTTTTAAGTGACCTCATTATTTTGCAGTAGTGGAAAACATGTTTATTTGTCAGTATTACTAATTACTTCTTCAGCACATTGATTGCTTCCTAGTCCTTAGCTCTGCTTTGCACAAAACTGATTGCTTCAGGATGGGGGATGGGGATTTGCTTGAGGAGAATAGGGTCACTTTTCCAACAAGAGCAGCTCTTTATAACCAAATTCAGCAATTCTCAGCCATACCGGATACAAATGAGCCAAATCAAGTTTACAGTTGTCCTCCGCACACATTCTGGAGAGCAAATTTCCTTGAACTCAATGGGATTTACTCCTGAGTAAACACACAAAGAAAATGTGCTGCATCTCTACTATTGCAGAAGTTTGTTGATGCAAGGATATATTCTTTGTACCCTCTTTGTTTTTTAAAACGTTTTGCAATTGTCATTACACACTACACAAGCAGCCAGCTGGAGCAAGAGGGCACCAGGACACAATTCTGAGTTTCACCGGAAAAGCAAACAAAAATGAACTTTTAACTAAAGTTGGGGATCCAACTGATTTTACTTACATGTCCTAGCTTCAGAGAGAGCGGTCGCTGAAATATACAGGCAGGAAATAAACAAGCAAGCCACGCAGTGAAGCCTCATCCTTTGGGGGAGTAGCTGCAGTGGGTTATGTAGGGCGTGTGTATCTGTTGGGGGTTAGGAAGGGGAGGGGGCTATTTGCATTTGCTGACAGGTCCCCTTTTAGCTGCTGCTTCTTCTCTGTTGACACCGTGCCTGGAATCAGGGAGGCAGCAGCAGGGGAAATGTTCAGACCTCCCCCTGTTGAGGGAGGGGAGGGAGGGGAGACTGGCTGGGGGCTGGAATCTGGTTGCATACAGAGGCAGGACATTTCCAGGAAACATTCCTGCTGCATTTCACACGGTGGGTAAACAGGAAGCAGGAGAGGGAACCTCGAGTCCCTATCTCAGAGGCTGTTGAACCTCCCTGGTGCTGGTTTCCAGCAGCTGACTGGAAAAGACATTGGAGAGAGAGAGAGAGAGAGATAGAGAGAGAGAGGGGGGGGGAGGAGGGATATTAGAGACAAAGCTGCCTTTCCACCATATGTTTCCCCACTGGTTTCTTTAGCATTGCACTGCATCACCACCGGCCCACCGGCCTTATCCTGCTTTTCTTCCCCAAATCAAAGGCTGTCACTTGCCAGGTTGAGTTTATGTTTGACTGGACTTTGGTTTCTATTTATGTATTGATAGCAGCTAGTTTTCAGAAGCATACTGGAGACAGAGCCGAGCCCATGGGTAGGCAAACTAAGGCTCAGGGGCCGGGGCCGGCCCAATTGCCTTCTAAATCCAGCCTGCGGATGGTCTGGGAATCAGCGTGTTTTTCATGAGTAGAATGTGTCCTTTTATTTAAAATGCATCTCTGGGTTATTTGTGGGGCATATGAATTCATTCATTCCTCCCCCCCCAAAAAAAAGTCTGGCCCCCCACAAGGTCTGAGGGACAGTGGACCGGCCCCCTGCTGAAAGGTTTGCTGACCCCTGGCCTAGCCACTGCGACTAGCAGTCACTGAGAGCCTCATCATCCATGTATTCGTCTAATCCTCTTCGAAAGCAGTCTGAGATGGTGACCATCACCACTTCCCATGGAAGTGTGTTTCATTGCTAAAACTATGCTCTGTGCATATTTCTATCTTGCTTTTCTATCCAGGAGTTCAAGGTTGTGTGCGCTTTCCTCCCCTTCCTCTTGTGTATTCACAACAGCCCTGTAAGGTAGGCTACGTTTTAAGTTACATAAGCGGCCGTTCTTGTCAGTCGATTTGAGATGGGAATCCAGGAAGGGACCCAATCTGTATAGCATACTACCAGCCCAGGGACCATAGCTGTCAAGTTTTCCCTTTTCTCGCGAGGAAGCCTATTCAGCATAAGGGAATTTCCCTTAAAAAAAAGGGAGAACTTGACAGCTATGCCAGGGACTCCTGCTGGCAGGACGCCCATTCCATATGATGTAGGTATTGGACTTTTAGGGAGGAATTACTATTTATTGAGCCACTCCCTGCCTCTCCGCCTAACCTACCTACCTCGCAGGGTTGTTGTGGGAATTAAATGAGAACTATGCGTGCCACTTGGACTTCCTCGGGCAAAAACATGGGATATAAATGATTTTTTTAAAAGAAGTGTCGACTGGTGGGAGCACAGGATTTACGTGCTACAGAGAACAGTCTTTCAAAAGGCAGCCCTTGCTGCCGCGCATCCGCATCCCGCGCCAGCTCTGATCACCGTGGAAACCCTTCCCCGCCTCCTTCGCAACTAATGGTCGGCGGGCAGCCGCCAATCCAGCCACCGCCCGCTCTCCATTGGCTCCTTTGCTTTCTTTGCCCCCGCCCCCGTTTCCTTCGCTCCGCTCTCCTGGTAACCATTGGAAACCGGCTTGGTTACGCGTCCCTTGCGCGCCCCGCGTCGTTATCGGCCTGCCTCGGGGACCCGAACCAATAAGCGATTTCCCGAGGCGTCACGTGAAAGAAGGGAAGGCGGGACGAAAGCAGCGGGGGTCACGTGTCTCCGTTGGAAGGGCGCTCATGAGAAGTGGCCGCCGCTTTGGGGGCTCCCAGAGTGACGGGTGAGGCGGAGAAAGGGCGGTTAGTGGGAAGAGAGGGAGGGGCCGGCGAGTCCCGCGCGGCGCCTTCGAAGAGGACGCCCCCCTCTCCGCGAGGGTCTGGCTGTGATGGGGAAGCCAAACTTGTCTTGGTGTGTTGACGTGCTCCTACCCTGAGGCGCTGGTAAGAGGGGTTCGTAAGGCTCGGGCCCAGTTGCCAAACGAGGCTCAATCCAGTGTGGGGTGCCGGCTAAATATTCCCAAAGGTTAAAATCCAGCCTATGGAAATATTTTGTATCCATTTACTGTACGCGGGTGGCGCTGTGGGTTAAACGACTGAGCCTCCTGGGCTTTCCGATCAGAAGGTCGGTGGTTCGAATCCCTGCGATGGGGTGAGCTCCCGTTGCTCGGTCCCAGCTTCTGTCAACCTAGCAGTTCGAAAGCACGTCAAAGTGCAAGTATGTAGATAAATAGGTACCGCTCCGGCGGGGAGGTAAAAGGGGTTTTCGTGCACTGCTCTGGTTCACCAGAAGCGGCTTAGTCATGCTGGCCACATCTCCGGGAAGCTGTACGCCAGCTCTCTCGACCATTAAAGCAAGATGAGCACCGCAACCCCAGAGTCGTCTGCGGCTGGACCTAATGGTCAGGGGTACCTTTACCTTTACTGTACATTTGGGATCCAGCTTGTTCCTCTTCACTGCGCTACAAAAAATGTGTATCTGGCGCAAAGAGATGATGCTCCACTACACTGAAAACAAAAAAAACCCTGCTTTTTTAAACTGCAACTTTTTCAGTGGGATAGCCACTTGGGCAACACTTGAAAGCCAACCTTATAAAAGATGTTGATTTCTGAGTTGGTTTTGAAATAATAAAGTTTGATGATTCATTATTCATTGTATCCCCTCCTCCTTTTTAAAAATTTTTAGGTGTAAGACAGCATCCGACTTGCTCATGTCTTGGAACTCCAGGATCCGTCTACATGCTGCGTCCTTAATTCATTTGGTGTGCTGAATGGCTGTTAGATAGGGATGTATAGTCTGATGGCCAATTGTTGCAACTGGCTAAAGCGGTGGCGAGAACCTGTCAGGTAAATTACTAGACATTAGAACCATTTCCTTTTCAATACCTTGAAGTAGTCTGAAGATTGTTCTGTGTCTGGCAAGTGTCTCAAAGACGTTGAGTTATGTCCAATGCTGCTGTTCTTCTCGTGCAGCAGACTTCTGCTTGTGCAAAGGAGCTCTTGATTTCCCAAAGGCCACTGCACAACCTCAAAATTTGTTCCTGGGATCCCTCTAGACCAGATTTTAGGGTGAATGAGAACACAAAGGGTCATTGTGCAGGTGGAGTGTCACTCCTGGAGCATTGGATACAACCCAAAGGCTTTAAAAACAACAATAGCACAACCATTTTGAAATGGCATATTTTTTAAACTGTAAACTGAAGAGAGTAAAAGAAATTGGTAACTTTAAATGTGCACTTTGAAAGGGCATGTGGATGTGAAAATACAATAGACCTTTATTAGTGGCATTCATGTGCTTGTTCTTATTCCCCAGTCTTATTTAAAAACTTATTGGAACTATTTGCAGGTAAAGGTCCCTGTGTCTCTCCATTTTTAGTCTCTGTACCACTTTCTGCTGGAGATTAGTTCAAGAACAAAAGACCTCTGGATATGAGCATGATGTCTTTCTTAAATGGGGGAACATAATCCGTATGTGGGGAAATGTGATAGTAAAAGGCATGGCAAGATGGCACTAGGAAAACGGCGACAACGTTTCTGTTCAGTGCTACAATTGACATCTATCCACATTCATCAATTGGCAAAAACATAATCCCACTTTTTTTTTACTTTTTTTTTCTGAGAAGCACTGATGTGCTTCTTCTTTTTTTAGCAGAAAATTGATTTCTTCTACCCAACTCAATATCCAGAGCTTGCTAGTTCTCTCTTCGTACTTGTTTCTATTGCCGCAGTATGGCCCTATAACAACAGAGGTATCTGAACATAGCAGAAGAGGAAAGCAACACAATGCTCAGAGACATTTCAGAGTTTGTACAAATGTGTGTGTGTGTGGGGGGGGGGAACTTGACAAAAAACATATTTAAGTACATAGGGAGACCTCTGCTTCATATTCATGTAACTGCATCTCAGGATCTCTCTGTGCTCCAGTCCCTTCTCAAAACTTGCATTTTCCAGGAAGCCTTTGGAGTAGCTCGCCTAGTCACACTACCCTATGGTATGAGTAGTTGAAAAAAATTGCATACAGTATTCTTCCCCTGTATTCCCAATGCCTCAATTCCCAACTCTCCATTGCTTCCATGTAAGACTACAGTTACAAATGGTGCTGCATATAAATAATAGGTACTTGGTTGTTGATTATTCTCAAAGATACATTCAATCCCCCCCCTCCAAAATAATAATAATAATTGTGTATGGCATTCAGTCAGGTCAAAGTCTGAAACTATTTTTTCTTTGTATATAATTCAAAGGAGTGTAACATTAATCATGGTGGGTCTTGATAATGCTGGAAAAACAGCAACAGTGAAAGGAATCCAAGGAGGTAAGTAATATCTAAACTATTTTTGTATTTATAAAAGTATTAAGTATGAGCTTTTTAAAATAATGTTTACACAGGAGGAATTTTTTAATTTATTGCCCTTGGCTAAAACAAGGCCAAGGCTGCAGTCCTAACCTCCATTATCTGGGAGTAAACCCCATTGAATTCAGTAGTATTTACTTCTGTGTAGACATGGTTAGGATTGTGCTGCAAGATGCCATATAATGCTAGTAAATACAAAACTCTCAACTGAATAAAACAAGAATTTGTGTTAATGACTATACTGTTTAATTACTCTCAGAATATTTAACACTTTCAGGCATACGTTACAGATACTGCACTTTGTTACTTCATTCAGGCGGTACCAAATACAAATGAGTGACCAAAACCACAGATACAGTGGTAACTCTAGTTGCGAACATCTTTGGATATGTATCCTTCGGGTTGCGCAAGTGGCAAACCCGGAAGTAACGGAAACGTTCTGCATGAGCAGAAGCAGGCTACCACCGTGCGCACATGCGCAGAAGCGGCGCCTCTGGATGTGAATGTTTCGGGGTGCACAAGGACCCCCGGAATGAATTAAATTTGTATCCAGAGGTACCACTGTAGGTCTAGGAAAAGCTATGCAATATAGCAGGATAATTGCTTTCTGTTTGATGCTACAAGTTGCACTTTTTAAGCTGAATGTGGATTCTTTTCTGGTTGAAAGCAAAACTTCTATTGTATGGCTGTGCCCCTCCTTTGGATTCTGCATGGGCTTATATTTGGAGATACCATAGGCACTTGGGCTACAACCTCATGCACTTACCAAGGAACAAGCCCCATTGAAAACAGTTGTGCTTGCTTCTGAGTATGCCTGCATAGATGGTGCAGTGAATCACTGTCAGAACATCTCACTTTTTTGTGAGCATTGCTCTCATTTGTTTTGGACATTGTTAGCCACATGCACATTCCAGAGCCTTTGGATATCACTAAAACTTTGGGAGCAATAGAGGGTTTACAGACAGTTGTTGGAGAAGACTGGTGCCCCTATCATTGTAGAGAAAGAGAGTATTTGTTAGGAATCACTTTGTGTCATAAAATGGAAGGGAAACATTTTTGGTAAGCATTTGAGGAACTGCTGAAATAAATTATTTTTAATTATAGCACATATATAAAATATCCACATTAATGAGGCATTTCACATTTTAGTTTAGGATAGAAAATCAATGATCCCCTTTTGCCCCCCCCTTTTATATGTGTAGTAACTCTTATTTGCTGAAATGCACAGTAATGAGCAGACATCAGTAAATTTTACCTAAAAATCAATGTAGGTATTACCTTTTTATGATATTGACTTGGGATATAATTTGGAAAGAAGAGAATTGTATGTGCATAGCAAAGTGTTATTCTAATGTTATTTTTATATCCCTATTTATAATTGGGAAGGTACCAACAATTTTCCAGATCACCTTTATCCCTTCAGCCATTAAAAATTCTTTTAGCATCACTCCCCCCCCCCTCTGCCAGCTCCAATAAAACAGCATGCAAGCTTCGCATCAAATAAAATTTCTGTTTCAGCTGGGGAGAAGTTTCAGAAGTGTCTGTTCTAAGTGCTTGGTAGTTTGCTGACATACAACATGAACACATTATTTTAGATGAATCCGGTCCAGAATAACAGTGGATTTTTCATATGTGAAATAGTGAGTATCTTTTCTAGGTGAAAAGATCATACGACTTCAGTATGACCCAGATCCAAAGGGCCCATGGGCAAGGGCTTTTCGTTTTCAGCATCTCAGTAGAAGCTCCTGGCCCCTGAAAAGTCACTGTGAACACCAGGGTATCCTCTGTGTTATGGTTCTCAACTGCAACTGGTGAAAAAAGAAAGTCACTTCACTTCTCCCCTGCCCTGAAAGCTCTTGGCATGTGCATGAGCATCTTTGGGCACTGTGATGCCTGTAGCTTCAAACAAGCTCTCATTCTAGCTTTTCTTGGGTTATGAAGCCCTGGCAGAAAGCATGCCAGCAACAAATTATCTTCATTAAATACAAATCTGGATTGAAATGTGGGAATATGAAATCAAGTGAAACAAGATCATTTTAATATGAGGAGTTTGTTACCTCCCCCTGTCCTTAGTGGGTTGATTCTTCAAGGGTTCTACTCAGGGTATGTTACCTAGCTCTCTCAGTTCTTCATAAACTGACATTGTTTTGCATATGAAGTAGACATTATTAACACGAATTTCCAGTCCCACAGTAAAATATTGCCTTAAACATGTCCAGGATTTGTATAGTTCTGTTCTACAGGCTCAAATTGGTAGCCTACCATCACGCAGCAAGCCAGCTGATAAGAAATTTAATTTGCATTCATTGTACAGCAGCTTATGCTTTATTGTCTATCCACATTACATCTTGTGATCCATGTTTGTAATATTTGTAGCCACTATATACATAGAAAAACTAGAAATGGGTCTGTAAAATTCATGTTATTCTGATCCTGAAAGTACATCAATCTCTCCTACCAGATTGATGCATTGCCCCCCCCCCCTTCCCTTACCTCATCAAAAGTAGACTGGAGAGGAATAACATGTTTTCCCTTTCTCCAAACTTGATCTTGAGTTGGAAAACTTATCCTCTTCTCACTTTTCCTTTATTTGATACTTTGAGGATTATGATTCTTGATATTCATTTTAAGTGTCTCTCTGTGTGTGCTCACACATGCTTGTGTGTCTGTTAAGACAGTATTCTGTCTTAAAGTGCCCACAGTCCCTTCAAAAAGATAATTCAAACTGTATCACAAGTGTCTCATAACTTGTCCTTTAATTTCATCAGAGTCCCCAGAGGATGTGGCCCCAACTGTTGGCTTTTCTAAAATTGATCTTAAGCAAGGCCGGTTTGAAGTCACAATCTTTGACTTGGGAGGTGGCAAGAGAATCCGGGCTATCTGGAAGAATTACTATGCTGAATCATATGGGGTAATATTTGTTGTGGATTCCAGTGATGTTGAGAGAATGGAAGAGACAAAAGAAACTATGTCGGAAGTTCTAAAGCATCCCAAGATAGCAGGGAAACCTGTATTGGTGTAAGTAACAAAAATCAAGAATTATTTTAAGTACTGATCCATAACTTAAATATATTCCCTAAAACATTGAGTTTGTGATACTACTTTTTCCTTAAGCTGCCTCTAAAGCAGAATACACTATTTTCTTTCCAAGCAAACAAGCAGAGAAATTGAATTGTATTGTGCTGCTGCTGATGTCGTTAGAAATGATGGCTTCAATATGGCAGAACCATTGTCTGTGCAAACACTCTTGAAATGAGTTATATAATTTCTGCAAACATTCCATTATTGCCTGTAGTGATAACTCTATAATTGTTTTGACGAATAACGATGTCAACACAAGTAATATGACCCTTGTGTTGTCTAATATAAGCATAGCAAACCATTGGTATTAATGAGGTCTCCGTGTTTAACACCAGGGGGTGCAAGTGATACATTATCAAAAGAACCTGGTATCTAGAAACTGAAGTTGTCTCATGAATAACTCTGTATCTCGGGATCTGTGCAGGTCTTACTCCAACATGTTCAGTGTAGCGATGTAGCAGAAAGTGGATGCACTGCAATTTAGACACTTGCAGAGTAAAATAGCCTTCTGCCTTTCTGAACAATATGGTCATGATCCAGCCACAGTGAAGCAGGTTTAAGTCCATTTTAATGTAATGCTAAATTACATGTTCTTAATTCTTCCATTGAAAGCAGTGGGGCTTAATAGTTTAAATTAGAACTGTGAATCTGTGAATTTAGAATTAGAATGAAATGAGAAAAGTGACACTCAATAGTAGCTGGTAACATTTTGACCTGATAGGGCTACAATTTTTAATATATTGTGTTTTCAGCACAACAGGACTTAATACAGCACTTACTAGACGGTTTATTAATTGACAGAAAAGTTGTGCTTAAAATATAATTGAACAAATGCCAGACATTTGGAGATGAATTTCATATTGTTTAATTATCAAATAAATAAATAAATCAGTGTTTCATGTAATTACTAAAACCATTAACTTGTTTATTTTTTTGCATTAATTACCCATGGGTAGTAGTATTTTTTTGGTAACAAAATAAATGTGAAAATTGTCTTTGTGTGAAATTTGTGCTATTACAATGACTTTCTATACTGCATCACCTGTGACCAATCTCACACCCTCTTTCATTTCGCACCCGTTGTTCTGACACCAGTTGCACCACCCTAGTTACTCTTCCGGTTGGCAACTTAATTCTGATGACTGTATAAAATAACTGGCAGAGGAAACTGAGCAAACCTTCCTGCCAATTGCAGAGAACACTCTGAATAACCTTTTATCCCTGATGTTGGGTTTTTGGAACTCAAATGTGATTCAGCTGACAAGGATTTCAGGAAATTCAGTTTGGGGAAATGTTGGTTGAAATATCTCCCTGTATATCCCAAAACAGGAGAAAGGCTCTCCACAACATTATACAATTTATGCCTTAGTGAATCTGATTTTGCTGTGCAACAGACTGGATATTTAAAGTGTTCTAAGATCTGACTATTTGAAATTTTAAATTTCATGTGCATTTTTTTGAATTTTTTTGGGAATACGGTATATATATACACTTTAAAAGTATTCTTGATTTGTTTTTTAAATTAAGCCCCAAAATACTGTTTATGATAAAGGTCAACAATGTTTCAATACTTTCTAAAAATAAAAATAAAATAGGGGCACCAGATGTGGGTGGGGGCATAACATTTTTATATAATCTGAGAGGGGGCATGGCTTAAAGGTTGAGAAATGCTGCTTTAGAACTCTTTCCACATTTTTGTCTAGGAGCTTCTTGTTTATAGATAAATCCCTACAGGTGAAGATCTTGTCATCAGCTACTTCAATCATTTTATAATAAAAATTGTTCAGAGTTTTGTTTTGGAATGACCTAGCTATAGCTGCCAGCTGGTATTTTTATTTCTTAACTTAATTATTGAGCTACATATTTGGGAGAGGGAATTGATCATACTCCTAGTCCTACCATCTTCACTTTAGACAACTGAAATACTGACAACATTTTGCTCTAAAACAATTAGGGTGAAATGAATGAAGTTAGGCTTATATGGAATTTCTTGTTATGATCCCTTTAAGCTAGTATAAGGTTGTAACTTTAGGATGGATGGTTTTGCAGAAGAATATCTAACCTATTTTTATTTATTTATTTCTGAGCCACTATCTAGAATTAGATTTGTTTGTCTCTGTTGAAGTTTCAGTCAATACTTGTTGAAAGTCCATCCGTCTTTACTGGCTAGAAAGAAAGAGTGAATGTGTAGTTCGTGTGTGTGTGTGTGTGTGAGAGAGAGAGAGAGAGAGAGAGAGAGAGAGAGAGAGAGAGAGAGAGAGAGATGTATGCCTATGTACTTGTATTTCCCTGTGACACATAATAATATACTTACCCGTTATCTCAAAAAGCTTTCTGCACCTATTTGGTATAAAGGATTTCGTGGTGACGTGATCTGTCTTACTAATGACCTATGTTAAATTGTAGAAACTGAGAACTAGATTGATTCACCCACTGTAATCTAAAAACACTGAAATGGGTTGTGAGGTATCAGGCCCATGGATGCCCTCCTCTTTCATACCAGGGGCAAAAGCACGAGTAGTTATGTACAAAAGTACATCTTAGTTGTCCATAATATTTTCACTCAAAGTCTTGATAGATGAATAAGTTCAACATGTTGATAGCTTTCTTCCATATAAACACGCTCTAAATTTCCAAATTTGTACAAATCCTGTATTTTTTTCCAGCTTAACTAGTGCAACCGTCTTTAACATTTTCATACTAAAAAGCTCCCTCCTTTAAACCAATAGATGCAAATTGGCACCCAGTTTTAATTATTATATGTACACACACCTGCCCATCTCCCTCCCTCCCACCACCTCTCACCAAAGGAATTCTGGCAGATACTTAATGGGCTGAATTTTTCTCTTTCACACCCAAGCTCTAGCCTCCTTTGCATCTGGAGACCTCTGTTAGGCTCTGCATTCCTGTAATCTAATGGCAGATTACTATACCCCAATCTTAGGTAAAATCAGTGCTATTTTTCACTTTCCTATGCTCTTATTTATCTGATAAGAAAAACAAATGTTAAAGAAGCCCTGAAAGTGGTTTTACTATATTAGTGCATTTCATATGAAATCAGAAAGAGACTGGTTGTGAGTCCTGATTTAAATAGTTGGAGCAATTATTCTAGTGTATGTGTTTGTGCCTTATAATATATTTAAAATATATTTAAAATATATTTAATATATCTGCAGCATTACCTTGCATACTGTTAAGTGACACCTAATTGTAAGCCACTGTTGGTTGGAAAGGTATGCTATATGTGCCTCCTATTGATAGCATAACAGATACCCCTTAACTGCACCTCTGGTTGGGCTAGGGGAATTAGGATCATGTTGTTGAACTAAAGCATGCATGGGTATTGTACTAAAGCATGCACAGTATCTGAATGGACCTGCTGCCTGTATGAATGAAATACATTATCAGAGACTAAGTACTCTTCAGCCAAAAGCCCCTTTTTAAAGTGATCAGTATTTCTGAGCACAATCCTAGTAAAACAAGAAAAATACCATTCTGGTATAGAACACAGGAATTTAATATCGAAGGCTTAGTTTACAAATGCCTATCTGGCTATAAAGCTCTATAGATTGCCTCTGGCATTTATATATCAGCCTAAACTATTTCAGAGGGATGTGAGGATTTCAGTGCTGAAAGTTGTAGATAAAAGTGAATACATTCTGAATGTGTTCTTGTACTGAATCAGTCAAATACGTTTAGAGTTGCAATACCTTTTTGAGGGGATTAGAAGATTTTTAAAAATGTTTATTGATTGAAATCCTATACACAGAAAAGAGAGTAAGTGCCATTGAATTCAGTGGGGCTTGCTTCTGAGTAGATTTCTCCAATATTGTACTAGGAATTCTCTTCTAAACCATATGGAGCTTTCCATCAGCCAGACTATATTTTGGAGTCAGCGTTAGAAATTAGCTGAGCACCAGTCACATTTTTTGACTGGCAACTGGCCTTTTGCGACTGGAGGATGTCTGGGCGCCACCCTTGGCAACTAGCATCTCCACCTGCCTGGCTGTAGTCAGCTGGTCTACAGGCACAGCAGCAGCAAAAAAGTGTGCATTTGAGGGGTGAATCAGCTTCTCCAGGGAGGGAGTTCCAGAGTCTCCGAGCAGCCACCAAGAAGGCTCTTTCCCCTATTCAGGCATGCCTGTGAAGGTGGTAGAACAGAGAGAAGGGCTTCGCTGAAAATCTCAAAACCAGGTCATATTTGCATGAGGGAATACAATCTTTCAGATAGCTTGGACATTAAGGGTTTTATAGGTCATAACCAGCACTTCTGGTAAGCTAGGGCCAATGACAGAGCAGCAGGCAGGAGATTTGATGTACAGTGGTACCTCGGTTTATGAACACAACTGGTTCCGGAAGTCTGTTCATAAACTGAAGCGTTCATAAACTGAAGCGAACTTTCCCATTGAAAGTAATGGAAAGTGGATTAATCTGTTCCAGATGGTCTGCGGAGTACTTAAACTGAAGCGTTCATAAACCGAAGCGAACCTTCCCATTGAAAGTAATGGAAAGTGGATTAATCCATTCCAGACGGGTCCGCGGAGCACTCAACCTGAAGCGTACTTAACCCGAAGCATGAGTGTAATTGGTTCCGGAAGTCTGTTCATAAACTGAAGCGTTCATAAACTGAAGCGAACTTTCCCATTGAAAGTAATGAAAAGTGAACTAATCCGTTCCAGATGGGTCTGTGGCGTTCGTAAACTGAAAATTCGTAAACCGAGGTGTTCATAAACCGAGGTTCCACTGTACAGTACTATATAAGACTCTCTATAAATACATTTTGTGGCCTGCTAAAAAAAATCCACTGTTTACTTCTAGATGGAAACATTTTTGTCCCTCTTGTCCATAAAAATAAACTTAGCTTAATGCTTTTCCATAATCATAAACAATGTTTTCCTTCAAACAATGTTTGAAGCTTTGTTTTAGATGGCATCCTTGTCACAGTCAGGAAGAGATAAGTGAGTAACACATCCTTTCAGAAGGGAACTTGTTTACCAAATCACGCAAAATAATTATTCTGATGGAATGTGTGTGGTGCTGTAACATAGCTCTTATTCTTAAAATTATTTAATTACTCCTGAGTCTGAGGTTTCAAGTGTCTTTTTTGTAGCAATAATGACTAATAATAAAAGCTGAGATTTTTAGGAAGTAAATTCAGCAGTACATCCTGTACTTTTTAAGCAAATGTTCTGAATCGCAGCAACATACAACTTGTAATATTGTAATATGCCAAGGCAAAAATCCTTAAGATGTTTAATTGTATCCCTAGTTTGATGTATGTTCAGTTGCAGGGAAGGGGAGGGGAAGGTATTGCTAAAGCCAGATACTTCATGTACAGGGCTGGTTAAACAGAACTTTGCCACACAGATTAGATTAGGAGCAGTGGTGAAGTAAGCATGGTTTCTGTACCACTTACTTAGTGGTTATTTAAATACTACTGAGCCTTCCGAAAAGAGGCTCCCATACCACTGCCGTAATCTATTTCAGGCACTTTTTCGTAGACTCTTTATGCCAGTGAGTGTAAATATCAGTTGCAGTCAGTTATAGTGAATCAAGAATGGTCTCTTACTTGTATTTGCTATATGCCTGTTCCTACAGTGTTGTGGACTGTTCCATGCCATGGCTATTTTATTTGTCTCCAGTGTAAGTAGGAGGCAGATCAAAGAGAAGGAAAGAATGACTGTCAATAATGCAACACATGTGTTTTCTGATACCTTTTTGCTTCAGTTCATCTTGGATTATCTTGGTGACCTATAAGCATGTTTAGCTGATAACCATTCCTGGGAACTTCATGGCAGTGTTTGTGTCTATGGCTTTTGTGCTGATGCACCAGGAAGAAACAGTGGCTGCTTCTTTCCTCTCCCATGGTTTCACTCATGGTTGTGTCCAAATTTGAGATTGCAGTTTGTCTGACTCCAAATGATCCATTAGCAGTAACTTAGATTTATTATTGGTTTACTGCTCATAGTGTGTTTGGGAGAGCCCAGGATCCTAAGTTTACGCTGAACACTAAACCAAGCCATGGCTTAGCTCTCAGTAATGTAGAGGAGTTTGGGAGGAACTTAAGTCAGTGGCTGCAGTTTCATCACTGTGCACCAGCACACTTGCTCATTCACAGTAAACCACAGTTTGGCTTAGTGTTAGATGTGAATGAGACCAGTGTAGGAAGAAAATACTGTATAGCCATTACACTAAGGAGCTATAATGGCTGGTTGGTTGAGAGGGTGGAGAAACCGGGTGTTGTAAAAATAATTGAGGGAAACAGTGTCTTAGAGTCTTATAAGGATAACCAGTTCATCCCATAAATCATTCTTTATCTTTTTTTTTACCACATTAAACGGAAAAGCCTTTGCTTTTAAGTGTACAAAATTATGTAAATGGCAAGTGTAAAATCCATGATGTTGTATTGCTACATTTTTGCCACAGCTATTCCTTCAGGTTACTTTAAATTACAAGGTTGCATGAATGTAAATACGCTGCTGTTGGAAGAAAATATTATATGAGATTTTAACTGGACATGCTTGGTCTGAAAAACCTGACTAGCTTGGTAGTGACTAGTGTGTGCTAGTCTTGCAAAATGGGAAGGACTGTTTTGGTTTTTTCAAAATGCTGCCAGGGTGGGGGGGAATTTTAAGTTCTCAGGGTTTAACAACAGCATCGGCTGTTCATGCTTTCCTTTATGAACAGATACAAGAGTCCTAAATTTTACATGTCTGGTTCAAATTATTGTAGCCACTTTAAAATTGTTCAATCTATCATTTAAACACCAGGTTTGCATGATTGTTCCGGACTTCATAAAACATAATTTAGGAACAGGCGTTGAGGAAGAGTGTTCCTTGCTCACCCATCCACTCAAATGCTGGCATTTGAGGCTCAATTCCCATTTTGTTGTCTCCAAAATAGGGAACAGTGGCTTAATCTCTGTTAACAGACCAGGCTATTAAGATGGACCTGATCTTGTCTTTCTGTCCTGGCTTGTTAACAGGTGAGTAAGTCAGCCATGGAAATAAGCCAACAAAAGTAAGGTGCTAGTAAAGGTAAAGGACCCCTGACAGTTAAGCATAGCTGCCAAGTTATCCCTTTTTTAAAGGGATTTTCCCTTATGCTGAATAGGCTTCCTCGCGAGAAAAGGGAAAACTTGGCAGCTATGCAGTTAAGTCCAGTCACAAACAACTCTGGGGTTGCGGAACTCATCTCGCTTTACTGGCTAAGGGAGCCGACGTTTGTCCGCAGACAGTTTTTCCGGGTCATGTGGCCAGCATGACTAAGCCGCTTCTGGCGAACCAGAGCAGCGCACAGAAACGTCGTTTACCTTCCCGCTGGAGCGGTACCTATTTATCTACTTGCACTTTGACATGCTTTTGAACTGCTAGGCTGGCAGGAGCTGGGATTGAGCAATGGGAGCTCACCCCGTTGCAGGGATTCGAACCTCCAACCTTCCGATCGGTAAGCCCTAGGGTCAGTGGTTTACACCACAGAAATAATAATAATAATAATAATAATAATAATAATAATAATAATAATAATTTATTATTAACATGAACATGAGCTATGAACATGAGTTTGACCAAACTGCGGGAGGCAGTGCAAGACAGGAGTGCCTGGCGTGCTATGGTCCGTGGGGTCACGAAGAGTCGGACACGACTAAACGACTAAACAACAACTATTATTATTATTATTATTATTATTATTATTATTATTATTTATACCCCGTCCATCTGACTGGGTTTCCCCAAGCACTCTGGGCGGCTTCCAACAGAATATTAAAAACAGTACAGCATCAAACATTAAAAACTTCCCTAAACAGGGCCGCCTTCAGTTGCCTTCTGAAAGTAGAATAGTTACTTATTGCCTTAACTTCTGCTGGGAGGGCGTTCCACAGGACGGGTGCCACTACCGAGAAGGCCCTCTGTCTGGTTCCCTGTAACCTCACTTCTCGCAATGAGGGAACCGCCAGAAGGCCCTCGGTGCTGTATCTCAGTGTCCGGGCTGAATGGTGGGGGTGGAGACGCTCCTTCAGGTATACAGGACCGAGGCCGTTTAGGGCTTTAAAGGTCAGTACCCACACTTTGAATTGTGCTCAGAAACGTACTGGGAGCCAGTGTAGATCTCTCAGGACCGGTGTTATGTGGTCCCGGCGGCCACTCCCAGTCACTTGTCTAGCTGCCGCATTCTGGATTAATTGCAGTTTCCGGGTCACCTTCAAAGGTAGCCCCACGGAGAGCACATTGCAGTAGTCTAAGCGGGAGATAACCAGAGCATGCACCACTCTGGCGAGACAGTCCGCGAGCAGGTAGGGTCTCAGCCTGTGTACCAGATGGAGCTGGTAGACAGCCGCCCTGGACACAGAATTAACCTGTGCCTCCATGGACAGCTGTGAGTACAAAATGACTCCCAGGCTGCGCACCTGGTCCTTCAGGGGCACAGTTACCCCATTCAAGACCAGGGAGTCCTCCACACCTGCCCGCCTCCTGCCCCCCAAAAACAGTACTTCTGTCTTGTCAGGATTCAACTTCAATCCATTAGCCGCCATCCATCCTCCAACCGCCTCCAGGCACTCACACAGGACCTTCACCGCCTTCACTGGTTCTGATTTAAAAGGTAGAGCTGGGTGTCATCTGCATACTGATGAACACCCAGCCCAAACCCCCTGATGATCTCTCCCAGCGGCTTCATATAGATATTAAAAAGCATGGGGGAGAGAACGGAACCCTGAGGCACCCCACGAGTGAGTGCCCAGGGGTCTGAACACTCATTCCCCAACACCACTTTCTGAACACGGCCCAGGAGGAAGGAACGGAACCACTGTATAACAGTGCCCCCAGCTCCCAGCCCCTCTAGACGGTCCAGAAGGATGTTATGGTCGATGGTGTCAAAGGCCGCTGAGAGATCCAGCAGAACTAGGAAACAGCTCTCACCTTTGTCTCTAGCTCGTCGGAGATCATCGAGCAGCGCGACCAAGGAAGGTGCTAGACTGCTACAAGTTTATCACTCTGCATTTCCATGTTGTCCATAGAAGAAAAATCCCATACTTGGCACTTCACATGGGAACTTAGATTTCTAACCTCTTGGTAGACTTGTTCTTTGTTTTTGTTTCTTTAAAAAAGCCTTCTATTAAGCAGAGTAGCTTCCACTAGCCTATTGCATTTTCCTACTAGTCACAAAGGGTATATTTTTCTTTTCCTGATAGCACAGAGTTCCCTGGTTGGGACATAAGAAAGTACTCTGGGCTTTTCCATGCACAAAGTGATTTAATATAATGCTACCTTTAGTTTTGTACCAGCAAGGAATGATTGCCCAAAGCTAAATGGAAGAGGGAGTGTTCTTTGCTTAGCCCTGACACTTCTTCCCAGATTCATAAGCCATGGTTTTTGAAAGTTTGTCGGAACCTGGACTGCACGTGGGGCCAGGTCTCATTTGTTCCTTCCATGTTAATTGTGGAAGACACATAGCCAGCACATTTTTTACTAGAATTCAAAATGTAATGCTTGAATCTGCTCTGAATGTAGTCTGTATTCTTAAGTACTTGTTTTAAAAGCTTCATTTAAATATGACATGTATGAAGTACTTATCAATTACAGTATATTGCATATAATAAAACCTTTATAAAATCACTCTGGAGCAGAATAGTAAATATTTATAGTTTTCCTGACCTTATAATGTCCAGTGACTTTCCTTGCATACTTAGGCCAACATTTATTTTCCTGTTTTAGGCCTGTTTAACTTTTAAGTTTCAGCTACACATTTCAAATACATTACTGCCTTTCTTTCTTATAATTACAACAAAACATGTTTTCTTTATATAGTTCTCTAATATGTAAATTGCCAACATGGTTTAATTTAATCTTCCCCACACATACTTTCCATGCTTGTCTCACACTAGTGATAGATTTGCACTTTATGTAACAAACTGTATATATGGTAATAGTCTTTTTACTTTTCTGTTCTGAGTAAAAATAAATTAGCTTTTTAAATAAATTAAATTAGCATTTGTGAAATGTGGTAATTTGACAACTATGGAGAGCTAAAGCTGCTGGCAGCAAAAAAAGTTCTGCAGACAATAGCTCTTTCATTTCTGAATAATTATGACTCCAGTGTTAAATCACTTTCAGAGTACACTTATTATAATCAATTGACTTAAGCTACTTAATAATAAGTCTTTAGTTTTGTGTTTTTAGTAGTCAATGTCATGTTACTGTGTTCTGACATAATTGTGGTAGGAATCATATTTATGAGATGACCACAAGAATCTCATGCCACAAACGGACCAATCCCTTTTATGGTCTAATTGTTGCAATGCTTACATAAATAGTTGTTATGCTCAGGGTCAAAGAACCACATACCTATTTCTATGTAACCAATACAACTTTCAGCTTGTGTTTTATGTTCTATGACACAACATTTGTGAACCGAGAAAACTTTTGAAAATAACTTGCTTTTTTTAAATGGCTTGGTGGAGGGTAATAGACCAGAAAGTCTATTGAGGTTGATGAAGCCTTTGGACATGCCTAAAATAGATCTCTTGGCTCTAGCCTGAGGCATGATGGCAGCTTACATAGGCCCTCTACATCAGGAAACTGGAACTGGCCACAAAGAAGGAACAATTTCCCCCCTGTATAATGTATATAGTAGTCTTTCCCCCCCTTTTTTTCTTTTTGACCCTAGTCTTTGGATGACATTAATAAACCTGTATTGCTAAGACCTGTTTAACAGAAACAGAAAAGCTCTGCTGCCAAAATAATTCCTTTTTTGGAATAACAAATGTTCAAAGTTGGGTGAAGCATGCTACACATTTGCATCAATTTTTGTTTTTTTTAAATCATATATATTGAAAAAACTTTTTATGTTTTGAAAGTATAAACCAAGACCTTGGTTACATATGCACATCTCCCAAAATATCATATAACTGTTATGTTTATACAAATGACATGGAAAAAAATGTGTAACATACAAAAATAGCTACAGTATATTCTTTACTGCATTCTTAAAGATTTTACACATACAATGTTTTTGTAGTAATCTCTCCCCCTTTTAACCTGTTTCAGTGCAGCTCTTGTAGCTTAACAATCTATTTCCCTGTTCTTCAAATAGTATTTTGTCAAATACCACAGTCACAAATTATTTCAAACTCTTTGTTCTTAGAAAAGCCATACAACAGAGGAATGTGAACTCGCTGCAAATTTGCTGAGCACATTCTGGATGACATTGTCCTAGCATTTATTACTCTGGGCTTGCAGTTTTCCTTCATCTAAACTGCTGAATAAAATTGCTAGGGGCATACAGTCACTTCCCAAGGAAGTGAATCGAATGTGGAGGCAAGTGCTGTGTGGCACGTGGTTGTACCTGTTGTCACAAGCACCTGCTTGACTAGTTCCTGTGACCTGTGACTGGTAACAGAACTCCATCCTGCTACACCCAGCACTACCTTGTTCCCCTTTTTGAGAAACTTCACCATTATAGCAAAGTCCTCTACTAGATCTTAAAAAGCAATGGCAGGGAATGAGCGTCAGAAAGTCTGGCTGTTCCCTTGTAAGTCACCCCTTTTGTTCCTTAGATCCCCTGCCAAATATTGCAGCATTCAGGGCATGTGAAAGGAAAGGAAATGTTGAATCAAACTGTGGCTTTGCCTGATGGTACAATCCCTCCCCCCCAAAAGCAGGGTCACCTATGTTCATTACATACTGGATTAGGGCTATTGCAAAGAACATTTAACTGCTTGTATTCCCCCCCCCCCCAAAAACCCCTATTAACAGCAGGGACAGCACCAGCAGCATATTGCCCTGCACGGATGCTTCTTTCGATACTTTGCTGCCATCCTGAATTTCTCTGTTGTTGTCTGAACATAGTCCTGAGTATTGACAACTTCCATTTCGATGCTGTTGATCATTTCGCCTTGTTCTTCCACCAAAAGTGAGATTTGGACAAAGAGGCCCTTCAAGTCTCTCACCTGGTTCTCCAGATTGACCAGTTCTTTGTGTCTCTGTTCAATCTCAGATAGCTGAGCTTTTGTGATATTGACCTCGGTGAGCAAGTTTTCGTTGAAGATTTCCCATTTTCCTTGTTGTACCATGTCGTTCAGTTCTTCCTCGGAGACTTCTTTTCCAGCCACTTCAAGCTGGCGCACAATAAAAGCTTTGCATTTTTCTTGCTTGGCTGTTATGGCGGCGTTGTACAGAAACATGATATTTTGGAAGCGACGGAATAGGACCGCCCGCTGAGCACTCAGAACCCTTATAATGGCAGATGATGAACCATGTTCTTTCTCTGCTTTCTTCAGTGTTTTTGACAAGTCGTCCAAGCACTTGCTAATGTGTTCTGCTTGAACCTTTATCCCTTTTGTGATGCTGCACTCCTTTTTAAGTACGCTGAATCTCCTCATGGAAGCCACTAGGCTTTTTTGCTGCTGGCTGAACTTTTGGACGTCTGCTGCCAAATTGTTAATATCATTGTGAAGTTGCTGGATTTCATTCAGGTACCTTTCAGTTATGGGCTCCTTTTCAAAAATGACAGCGGTTTGTTCAAGTTCTTTTTCCTCTGCCACAACACTAGGAGAACGGCTGTTTTCTTCTATTAATTGCAGTTCCTTTGCTCGCAATTTAAGCTCTTGAAGGCGGTCTTTCATCTTCTGTAGAGTTTTCTGTGGTTCTGTTCTTTTTAAAACCAGACAGTTGTGTAAACCTAAGGATTAAAAACCATTTTAGTAAGCTGTTGTTTACCCACAGACCTATTACAAGGATGACAGAAAACCTTTAACGGAGAGGGAGGGGGAGTCAGAAAAATGCAGCAGCATAAGCTACCATAAATAGGTTGCACATAAAGCAAATTTTTTTTTCCTTAGAAATACTTGGTCAGTGGTAAGCTTCTCAAGATTCTTTGAAACGTGCAGGAAATACACATAATTGTTGACTGCCTAATACTGGTCCAATATTGTACTGCATCTTTTAAAATTATTCTTTTGGTGTGATGGGCAGAAGGAAAACTCAAGTGGTCTGCAAGCTGACAATATCTTGAAAATTACATATGTAAAAATCTTTTAAAAATCCTAATCATGAATTGGAGACTTGCATGATCTTTCACCTCTTACCTTCTCTCTCCAGAGCTAACCATGGTGCAGTCTAAACTTTGCAGAGCTAACTGCTTGGTGTAGTGAAACATTGTATGAAAGTAAACAATTACCATGTCTGGTTAGAATGTACTCTTCTGCATTTATTAATAAATACAACTGTATTTATTAAAGGAATGAAATAAGTAAGATAATTTGTGCAAGAAATCTGTACGGAAATCTGCTAATCATGACTACAAAGTCAGAAACATTACTTCTGCACCTTGGAAAGAGCTAAATCTGTGACATTAAAAACAAAAACAAAAAGCTAGTTTCTTTTTGGGCATGGAAACAGTCCAGTTATTTTGTACTTCCTAAGAAGAGATACAGCTGTTGCTTCTAAAAACCTGAAATGCTTGGTAAACCTAAAGAGTCATTACATTGATTTGGAGAGGGTGGATTATTTATATCAAGGATGGGGAGCCTTTTTCAACCTGGGAGCCACATTTTCCAGGGTTGGGTGGGATGACAGGCAAAAGTGAGTGGGATGATGGCTTGAGACTCTGACCTTTTTGTACATTAGGCTTTGTTGCATCCACGCAACAAACACACACAGGAGCCTACATACTTCACTTTATCCAGGCAAACGAACACAATTCATGGAAGCATTCTAGTCAGGCAAAAGCAATTGAGGGCATGGAGCAGGGCTGGTGAGAAGGGGTGTGGTCTGCAAAGGTCCCAAGGGCCTGATTGTGCATGCTGGGGGCCATATTTGCCCCCTGGGCCTGAGATTCCCCACCTCTGCATCACATAATTTAAATATCTGTATCCTCGATCCACCCAGTGGTGCCCAAGGTTGCAAACAATAAATAAGATCAAACAGCCATATGAAGTATAAAACAGCGGATAAAATAGGCAGATAAAAATACAGGTCTTTTTTAAAAATAATAAGATCCCCGTCAGTTATATTGGAAATTTGGTTATTGTAGGGATTTTTTTATTACACATTTGTAAATGGTGTCTTGACAAATACACATGCATGCACACACCACTCCCAATTTGAATAACTTTTTTAAAAAGAAAAGAGTGGCTCAGCTTGTTTAAAGGATTGAGGCATTCCCAATGACATTACCAGAATGTGAGTATGATTATATATAAAAACTTGTTATTCACAAATGCTTTATTCTGTACTGGACTGAGGGAAGTAATATCAATGTCTCTTTACTCTTCAGTTTCTACTCTCTGAAGATTAAATAGCTTGTTGATTGCTGACTAAGGATCATAGCTGCCAAGTTATCCCTTTTTTACAGGGATTTTCCCTTATGCTGAATAGGCTTCCTCGCGAGAAAAGCGAAAACTTGGCAGCTATGCTAAGGATCCAATCCCTTGGGGAAAATCTTCTATTCATGTTTTTGACATTTGCAAATGAACTGGTCCCAGTAGAGTGTGCCCTAACATGCAGTTCCATGGCTCTTTGATAAAAGTGCTTCTCACAGGATTATGCTCCAAATGCCAGCTCTTGTGATGCTTGTTTTTCATTGAAGGGTTTTTTGTGGGGGGTGGAGGTGGGAAAGAGAGAGAGAAAGGAGGAGAGAAAGAAGCAAAAGTCTTGGTAGGCTTTCAGTTTGACTGACCTTTTGGTGTATTGCTTGCTGGTTTGGTTCGCTCTCATTTTTCTGTTGTTTACAGCATTTTTGTATGCTGCTGTATAATCTATGGTGTCCCTTTTTTATAACTATATCCTGTATCTATATGCTGTAGACTTATCTGTGAAAACTGGATAAGGAGTGGATGGCAAGAGCTGTAGGCTTTGAGCTGTACTCAGTGGGATTTTTCATAAATTGATTCCCTCAACATGGCTGCCTGAGTACAAACTTCACTTTTGTATGAAGCAGGAAGTTTGATTCTTAAAAACCACTTACTCTGTTGTTTGGCCAGATCACATAGGACATCTAAAATAAATGCCATTACGCATTTGCAGTTCTGGTGTTGGGATTTTCCACTCAGTTTGGCGAAAACACACGGTAATGAGTCTACTTATTGTACAGCGCCAATGGTTGAATACTTCCATGCTGAAACAATTTCCAGTTGGCGATTGTAAACAGTGGAACTTCTCTAAAGTGCTTGCTTCAGGAATAGTTCCCAAATCAATTAATGGTTTGGTTAAAGTACAATCCATAGTTTAATTTAATAGATTGGGTTTGGCAGCAGTGCTTATCTGACGCCCTACAGACTGTGCCTTTAAGGAAGGTGGTGAGTAAGCACCAGCAATATGGTACCTTGTAATCATATTGATGTAACCTTTTGAGCGCCTGAAAATTATATAGCTGGGGTTTATGGCCTGAGATCTGTATTTGCTTGACATATGATACTGTGGGAAACACCTAATTCATTGATACAACTGCCGAGTATGTCCTATTAGTCCCTTCTCAAATGTGTTTTTCTCCCTCCTTAATACTGAGGAATAATTTTCTGTGCCTCCTTGTATCATTCTCCTAAAGTGCAGTCTCTTATCCCATTTCCTTAGAATACCATGAGTGTTCTGGAACTTAATAGGCAAGCATATTTCAGTACCAGTTGTTGGAAACTTGCAGTCTACAAGAAAAATAAGCTGTGTTCTGATAATACATTGCAAAACGCTGTGACTTCTAGAGCAGAAAATTTTATGATGACTTTCTTCAGTAATGTTATAAAACTGCTTGGTACAATTTAGAATGTTCTTTTTTTCTTTTTAAATCATTTTGGTGCATGTAAAAATGAGCTGATGTACTGAATTGAGACTTCAGGGTAGCAACCTGAAAATATCTCTTAGCACAGTCTGACACATCCTTGGCCAGCATTAATTTAGTATGTCTAACCACTTAGTAATTAAGTGGCATAACAATAGTCTCTATTTTGTCACCTACAGAAAACACTGACTTGGATTACATTAAACTGAATTAATGTAAAATTGTAATTCTTGAAGCCTTGTTATTACAGTTAAAAATAAAACCTTTGAAAGTTGGCTGTTGCTCATATGCTTTTTAAGAGGCTCAGTACTCCATTGCTACATCTCTCTAGCTGTGAAACACAAGTGTATACAACAAAGAGTAGAAAATGGCTGTAATAGATTTTGCACTAGCCTCTTTTGCTTCCAGAAACAATGCAAAACTCTGCTTTTAACTCAATATGATTGCCCTGGTTTTAACTTAGAAAGTCTTGTGCAGTTTGGGATCAGAGTATCTGCTTCCATATGAATTTGCCTGAGTGTTAAGATCTTCCTCAAGACACTACTGGGATAGATTTCTTTAAATTTTTGAATGGTGGTATCTCATTCTTGGTGCACTCTTCCTGAAGGCCATCCTTTCCTTTAGGCACCCGGACAAACTATTTTTAAATAAATAAATAAATGACATTTTTAAATTTTATTTTCTCTGTTACTTGCTGTTTTGGCATTTTATCATTTTGCTGTTGCTTTCTAAAAAGTTTGCAACATTTTGAGATGTTAGGCTAGTAGTCTTCAAATTCATCCCACTGGTGCAACGACTTCTGCTGGCTCAGTAGAACTTCCTCATCATCTCCTCTCCCCTCAGGCCCCCCACCTGCTCCCGAGGATTGGGAGTACCCCTAGAACAGATTTGTTGGTGCACGGGGTGAGGAAAGGAAATTCCATTGCACCAGCAAAAGTCCTTGTGTAGCAACTTCATTGGCCACAACTCTATATTTCCTACTTGCTTTATCATTCTATTGTCAGCTACTGTGACATAGGAAGCTGTAATTGAAATATTAAATGTTTGAAATTGTAAATATATCCACCCTATTTCAGTATTATATAAATATATACCGGGTATACACATATATATATACACACACATATACATGTGTGTGTGTTTGTAATACATAGGGTATATATATGATGCCTTGTGAAGATTCTACATTATTGGTGTTGGACCAAGGTCAACACATGTATCATTTTTGCAACAGTTTTATTATATAACAGGGTATTGGGTGAGAGTTGATTATTCCAGAGGGAAGAACCAAATGATACAGGGTGGAGATCACTAAATGAATACTCCCAGAGAAAGGCAGTGTGATTCAGAAACGAGGAGGAGGAGAAGCACTTCGTAATAAGAAACTGCTCATAATGAAACCAGAGCTTCAGTTGCCAATCGGCAGCAACAAACTTGAAAAAACCAGCACCATAAATGTATGCGTTACTTGGAAAGAGCCATAAATAAATTGAGTTAATGTTCTTGGTGACTGGAGAAATCAATTGTATTTGTAAATGCAACTGTACTGTTTGTTGAATAATGTTATGAACAGTTTCATATGGGCTGTGCCAATACTCTTGGAGGTAGGAATTGTTCTCTGCAAGAGTTTTGGTTGTCATTGCAAGACAGATTTTGTGTTGTGAGTTTTGGAGGGCAAGCATGATTTGTTCCCTTGTTGACGCTTTCCCTGGTAAACAGGGAGTCTTGAACTGTTTCAGCTGCTTAACAAAATGTCTACTTCTATATTGGTGAAATACTCAAAGGACTTGGATACCCTGCAGTTGAGCTAGTCATTGAAATCTTCACAGTGGTTATTGCACATTTAATCAGTCTAAGAGAGATACAAAATCTGTTGATATCTCGATTTAATGTTTCCTTTGAGTGTTTGCAGTGTTAACATTGCAGCATTTGTCTAGAACAGTCTTTTCCAAACTGTAGTTGGGGGAACCCTGAGATTCTCTAGGAGAATAACAAGAATGGCAGAAAAATATTTCTGAAAAGCAGGTCCCCAATGTATGAAATGCTGCAGGTGTTCTAGAGCTGCAATCTTCAACCTTTTGAGACTTGGGATCCATTGTTTAGCCCCAACAAGGCTTTCCAGAGCTCACTTCTTAATGTTTTAATGCATATTTCTATGGTGGTAATGTTACAGTTGAGACCCACCTTAGGTCATGCTGTGACTCACCATTTGAAGACCAGCATTCTGAAGTGACTTTGGACAACTTGGCAGTGAAGGCTCTTGCCAGCATGCCCTGAATATTATAGAATACTCTCTATTTTGAGGGGGGTTGTTGACAGACAAGTTGGTGTACAAGGCAGTTTCTGAATGCAGAAAATATGAAAAACCACTATCTAAATTCAGAGTACAGAAATACAGTAGAATATTTTTAAATCACTTGTAAAGCCAGATTTTATAGGAGATTTTTTAATGTATCAATGAAAGTGCCACCTGAGGCATTATGTTGTGCTACCCTGCAGCTTGCAGCAGGCAAATTTAGCTGAACTTTTTAAAAAATCATGTTTTAACCTTTTATAATAATACCCCAGCTTTTTGAGGATTAAGGAAATCCTGGAGTAAAATTTCATTACATCTGTTATCTGTGAGCATGACCTTTGACTGCAAGCGTTTCTACATACAGTACTCATATTTTTTTTCATAAATGTAAGATGATGTCATTTCTGTCAAATGTACACATACACTCCCTTTCCCATGATTCCTAAAATAAAAGTGCTGAAGTTCTCCAACTGTAATAAAGTCCCCTGAGGCTCTTACAACCTTTTTCTGTTTCCTTGATTCCACACCATATTCAAGTAGGTATAATAAGCATACAAGTAAATTAAACAAGAATCCTTCATGCAGTGTTTAGCTTGGAATTCTTAATTTTATAACCACCCATCTCCCAGAATATAGCTTCAAGTATATATTTTGCTGTGAAACTTCCCCAGTTTTAAAATGCAGAATTTGTGCAAAGAATGGTTTTATTGACTTGGGAAATTAAAAATGAACTCTCATCTTTTAAGCTGCTGCTGGCATGCTTCCAAATAAAACGAGTTTGGGTGCATAAAACACGTCTAGCAGATTAGTATTCATGTACCTAAGTAATAAAGCTCTACAAACATATCTATTGGAAATGTTTTCAAACTTTGCAGAGGGCAGACGTCTCCTGTATTCTTAACACATCTTAACATTGGGGGCTTTTAAATTACTCAGTGTTCTACTTTGATTTATTTGATGTAAAATAAAACCGAACTACTTACCTTTTTTAAAAATCCTGAGTTGCCGGAAGCCTCTTTAGGATCTGGTGCTTCAAGGTGCTTTGCAATATCCTTGTGAGGGTAAATAACAGAGCAGGAGTGTGGTTTCCATTAAAACAGTTTCTGCTTACTTAATCCTCCTGGACCTAGACCTTAATAATCATTGGGAAAGTGCATCTTAGAAAGCTGTGGAGTGTGAGAGCCTTCACCAGTTATGATGTACAACAGAGCAAATTGCTTACTTTACGCTTGGGGAATCTGGTTCTGCCTGTTGGAAACCCAGCCTTGCTTTCAAGGCGGGCCATTCTATTCTAATGAGGCAGAACAAGGAAGTGCCATTGCCTGCCTCCTTACTGGACTTGCTGGTTTACATTGCAAATGCCTGTTGCTTAATATGATTCTACTCCTAAAAATAAATCCCCTGAACATCGGATACTTGGCATGCAAATAAGAGGAATTTTTGGACTATGCATATCATTGCCAGGGATCACAGATAATATAGAGGGGAGGAAATGCTGGGGTCCTCAGAGGCCAACAAGCATGCACAAAGTGCTATTGTGTGAATGTACAGAGTGACTGATCCCTCCCCACTCCATGCCATCCATTCACATGAGATGCTCTGTGTGTGAGAGAGAGAGAGAAAGAGAGAGAGAGAGAGAGAGAGAGAGAGAGCCCTTAGAAATAGCTATCACACAGGCATGAAACACCATACAGAGCTTTTGGTTCTGGCCACTGAATATACACAAGTTTGAACTCTACTTAAAAATAACTCTTTGAATTTGTGCATTGAACAATTTACAACAAAACGATAAGCTTGACATTCACCTACTTCAAATAAAATAGAAGTGTATACTGTGTGTTTTAAGAGTAATTAATACAATACTATGATTTTCCTTTTCTGATAATTAACCATTATGTGCAACTTATTCCTCTGAGAAGTAATTATTGTAAATGGGCAATATCGGAGACTGTTACTGCCTTCTATTGCACACATAAATTGAGATTTTCTCCTGCTGTTGCTTGTTGTCTTGTACTTTTACTAATGTAAACAGCGCTGTTGCAACTTCTCACTTGGTGGCTTTCTTTTTCTTAGGTTAGCAAATAAGCAGGATAAAGAAGGCGCCTTGGCAGAAGCAGATGTAATTGAGTGTTTATCTCTCGAAAAGCTTGTCAACGAGCACAAATGTCTCTGTCAGATTGTAAGTGCATTTTAATAAGATTAATTGTAGGTTCATTTTAATAAGATTGATTAACTTTCTTAAACCTGATGTGTGAGCAGAACTTTGAAACTAGAATTGTGTAATCCCATTGTTCCCATCCACTTTATCAGCCATTTTCTCTTCTTCTGTGCTCCGGAGCTCTGGTTGTGATTGCTGCACCAGTTTTAATACAAGACAGGTAGACTTGCTTCAGTGGCTTAATATCCAGGCTGTAAGGAAATTAAGGCCAAACCCATCCTAGCCTTTGCCACCACTCAAATGCTTTAGGCTACTGTTCCACTGTAGTGTCCATCATTGCATTGAATTTAACTGCTGCTCTTGAGCTTTATTAACTTATTTATTTAACAAATTTTGCTCCTAAAAGGTGGCAGCGGGGGGCGGGATCAGTAACCTTTAGAGTAACCGAGTTAAATAAACAAATAAATAAATAAACCGAGTGAAATAAATAGTTTAAGCAATGGCAAATCTTCCCAACATGTCTTTCACCATAAGTTTTATTCCAGGGTTGTGGTATTTGTTGGAACATTTCTATCTGTGGATCTGTGCCATATGCTGGTATACACTTATGCCAAACACATGGGAGTGGGGCTAGTAAGCTCAGCCTCACAACCGTCCTCACATGTCCCTTGGATGCATGGTGGGGTCTTCCTTTCTCCCATTTTATTCTTTGACACTTAAGATGACAGCACTTTCAATTCCGTTAATGTTATGCTGCATGTGTACTGCTTTAGAAGAACCCTAGTAAAATAATAATAATTCAGTGTCCATACCTGCCAAGTTCCTGCCTGAAAAATGAGGGAACGGACTGGAAGTAGCGCTGCTGCCATTTTGGAACTGGGCGGAGCATGCTCAGAAGTGACTTTTGATGCTGCTCTGCCCAGTTCCAAAATGGCCACCGCACCAGAAGTCACACTGCAGCCATTTTGGAACTGGGCAGAGCAGCATCAAAAGTCGCTTCTGAGCATGCTCCGCCCAGTTCCAAAATGGCCGCTGCGCCAGAATAAACCGGGGGAAAACAAAAAAAAATCCGTTTTTTCGGCTGGGAACAGCTGGAAAAACGGGTTCCCTGGGGAATACGGGAGACTTGGCAGCTATGTGTGTCTAAATTCTCATTTAAATCGCTCTTGTACCAAATTGCCAAAGTGATCCCTTTCCTCATATTTTGGGAATATATATGAGGACAGCTTCTGGAAAAGCCATTTTTGGAGTGTGTAGGCAAACCTGCACCTGCATCTCTCTGGATTGCAGCCTTTACAGTTCAGTACTGAGTTGGATCAAAATGTGTATGAGTTCCAACTGACAAACACCTGTATAATTGCCAGTGAGTTAGGATCTCTTCGTCCACGTTGATAGTAATTTAACAATATAATGCTGCTGATTTTTCACTTGCATATAGGAGCCTTGTTCAGCGATCATGGGCTATGGAAAGAAAATTGACAAATCTATAAAGAAAGGTTTACTCTGGCTGTTACATATTATAGCCAAAGATTTTGATGCCTTACATGAACGAATCCAGAAAGACACCATAGAGCAAAAAGCAGCTGAAGAACAAGAGAAAAGAGAACGGGCAGAACGAGTGAGAAAGATACGGGAAGAAAGGTATGTTTGTTTTGCTTTATAAGAAGGGACTGTACGAAAGAACACTATTAAGTTTTTTAAAAAAAAAAATTATTTAGTTATTTAAAGCATGTCATTTGTTTAGTTTGAAGTCGCATAATAACTTTCATTTATTTATTTTGAAGTAATAACTTGAAATAACAGAATAACTTCTGTTTACTTACAAATATTTATTTTGAAATAAATATAATAGCAACCCCAAAGGGAAATAAAAATACTTTACCAAGATAAGTAAGCAGTTACATAAAACCTTTTCTTCTACTGCCTTTCATCATACCAAATGTCAGTGTTGTGTACAGCATGAAACAACATCACATATCAGAAAAGTGTAATGTGCACAACCTTGTTTACTGATATCTTTATGGGTGCCTGGAGGGGAACAGTCGATGAATCTTCCATGGCAATGTTAAAGTTACTATTTAAATACTATTGCAAATGCAGAAAGATCTACCAAAGCTGTTATAAGATTTTTCTATGGGAAAGGGGGCCAATATATTCCGGCAGCCTCCCAGGTTTTTGCTGCAAAAATATTAACACAACTGACATATGGCTCTCAGATCTGCAGCTTCAAAAATCCTGCTTTTTTCCAAACTAAGTTCTATCGCTGCCTGCTAGGGATCCCTTCTTGTGTGTCTAACATAGCTGTCCACCTGGAAGTTGGGTAAATCCCTATTAGTGCTCGGATATGGATTCTGAAGATCCATTATTGGTTAAAACCTACCTGTTTCCCTGTTGGGTTGGCACCCTTAACCCTACTGGATTGCTACCAATCCAAATGGAAAGCTACATTGCATGAAAAGCTAAGAGGCTTGGGGTTTTCCCCGCAGGCCCTGCTAGCGGTAGGTTATGAAAAAGCTAGAGCAATAATCCGCCAACGAATTTGGGATGTGGAACTGCAATGCCACATGAGCGAGATGAATAAACACCCAGCAATAAAAGATAATGGGAGAGGATTTTCCCCAGCAAATTATTTGTCAAAATTACAAATACCTAAATACAGACGGTCATTTACCCTCGCTAGATTCAACGTGCTACCATCTGCCTTATCGCAGGGCAGATTGGAGGGTAAAACATACGGGGAACAAGTCTGCCCCTGCGGCTTGATGGAGGTAGAAACTGTCTCCCATGCCTTGTTATGTTGCCGTTTTTATGGGGATATACACTCGGTATTCATTACCCCTGCTTTGTAAAAATCTTCAAATGAATCCAAACTTCAGTGTCTAAAATCCCTGGTAGAGGACAAGGATCCTGAGATCATGTTAAGAGTAGCCAAATTCTGTGTGACTGCCATAAAACGCAGGGAACAAGTGCTATCATAATGATTAAGGCCTTAAACAATAATCTTAGGTTGTATTTTAGTAACTTAAGTTTTAATTTATATATTTTTATAATTGTTGTTATATCTGTATTGTCCCTGTTATATTTGATTGCAAATTCAAATGTATCCCTATCGTGTTTTATTATTTCCTTGATACTGTATGTGGGATGGAACTGGTCTGTGACCGTGATAATAAATTCATTCATTTAACTCAACTAGAAAAGTACATGTGTTGGAGATTACTAAATCATCAAATCATAGACTTGGAAGGGACCCAGGGGTCATCTAGTCCAAGGAATCTCAGCTATAGCATCCATGACAGATGGCCATCCAACCTCTGCTTAAAAACCTCCAAGGAAGGAGAGTCCACCGCCTCTCGTGGGAGTCTGTTTCACTGCCAAACAGCTCTTGCTGTCAGAAAGTTTTTCCGACTGCTTAGTTGGAACCTCCTTTCTTGTAAATTGAAGCCATTGGTTTGAGTCCTACCCTCCAGAGCTGTTAATTGTAGCTTTCCAAGTGTATTGGTAATCGTGTGGTAGAAGTCATCAACTACTTCATCAGAACCTGGAGCATCATTAGAGTGAGGCTGTGACAGTGAAGCACAGGTGGTGCCTGCTGTTCCTTGCAAAATCTTACGACTAGGTTCAGGTTCTTACATGCTGTTATTATGATGATGTGCACAGCATTCTGGAGTAAAACAACCATGTATGATTTTACTGACGGACCACATGAGGTTTTTGTTTAGTTTCTTAAAAAAATAATCTGTGTTCATAATTCCTTAACATGCCAATCTTTTCCATTGATTTGTGTTTTATTCAGTACAGGGTGTACTGTTCACACATTAAATGACCATTCTAAAGTTCAGCGTTCCAGTATCATTTAATCAGTCCTGATAATAAATGTATTTAAATGTATTGTGCTTCAGTGCAGCTTCTAAACTTTCAAAAGCAGCTGAGAAACATTGTGTTTACACACTGAGCATACAGAGTCCATGTGCTCAAGCATCTGCCTTGGTTGCTTGCTCTCATGACCAGGCATGGCACTCATGTATGTAACAGTGCACATTGAGGCTGCAACATTAACTCTACTTACCCTGGAGTCAGCACCATTCAATTTAGCGGTAGTTGCTTTTGAGTAGACATGATTAGGTTTGCCCTGTAAGCTTGTTTTTGGTAGAAGTTGTAGATGATGTAAGATTGCACAGTATCAAGTTATTTCCATGACTGCATGCATTTGGGAGCACTTTTTTTTCATACAGTAAAGCCTGTAGAGTAAAAATTAGAGGAATGCAGCTGCAGAAAATTCTGCATGGTTCATCAAGAGGCAGTAAAAGGCAGGTACTTTGCACCAGTTTTTCTCACTTAATGTAAACATCCTAGAAATGGCTGATCAGTAGTCTTGTGTTCCTATAGTTTTCTGTTCCTATTCTATGATAAATTAGGTGAAAATAGTACCATACGTCAGAGAAAGCTTTGTAGACTGATGCCCAGCCAGTGATCTCTTTCCAAACTGAAGCTTTATAACAGAAAAGAGATGTTGATATCTTGATCATAGTAATGACTAGTTTTCCCAATCTCTCTGCTCTCCTCTTTCACTCCTGTCCCCATGATTTCTATAGTTGCTGTCTCTAGGATTGAAAAGATATATATTTTTAAAGCAAACAATGGATATATATATATATTACAAGTCTCTGTGGAATTTATGGGAGCATTGTGTCATTTTAGTATACGGTGTGCAGAAAAATAGATGAGATAATGTAGAAAAGATTAAAAATCCATGTAATAAGTAATTAAGTTACAGCGAATGCAGCATGTACATTGATCATACACCAAATCTCTTACGAAAGTTTGCAAAACTTTAACAAAGAATCAGTATGTTTCTTGTTCTCTCAGAAAAGTGCTTTGAAATACAGATTTAGTTCCAGCAGAGACTTTCCACTAGAAGAAGTGCATCTAACTGGATCTAACTCACAAGTGTTGTGTACTGAAAACTTTATATGGTTAACAACCATAACCTCCTTTCCTGATTCTCCCCCTTCTCCTACACAAGCCTCCTTGCCACTGTTTTTCCTCTTCTCTCTCCTCCCCACCTTTTTCCTAGCTGCCCCCATGCCTTTATTTCCTTTTGGTTCCTGACTGTTGTTTGTCTGAATTAAATTGTCCAGAAGCGCCACATGGACTACCTCCAAGCTAGTCAAATGATGCCTCTTTATGGAGTGTGCTTTATTAGAGGTTCCCAAACACACTCAACTCTCTTCTATCTATCTTTCTACTCGCTGCACCTGGTAAATAAGGCTGCCCTTGTGTGCTTTCAAAGAACAGGCAACTCTCAAATCATCCAAAATAGGTGCTGCTAACAATAGCACAACAACAAAATTGGAGAAACCTGTCATGAGAATCAGGTGGTGGTCTTGTGTGCAGTAGCATCTTTGGAAAATATAGGGATATTGAATTTTATCTTGTTCTGATTTTATTAAGAATTTTACACTCAATTTTTTGCCTTAAGGATAGAACAGAATGCATATTCAAATGCATATTGAAAGCTGGTGGTGCTAATAGATAAGAGTGTGTGCCATCAGCCAGGACATTTCAGACTTGGATCTCATTTCAGCCCCTGCTAGCTGGCCTCAAAAAAGCCAGTGCTCTCACCTTCACATTTGTTCTTTGCAATTTGAGGAATAATATGCATTTGTTACAAGGGGTGTTACTGACATAATGTACAGAAAATGCTTTAAACACTTATAATGTTTCAGGGAGGCTTTTAATGTTTAATAGATTACTGTGTTTTATTTTTCTGTTGGAAGCCGCCCAGAGTGACTGGGGAAACCCAGCCAGATGGCCGGGGTATAAATAATATATTATTAATTATTATTATTATTTGCTAAGGAACATAACTTAAATGGCATTTCCTTTGGAATTGTGTCGATTGAAGATCTTCTGTCTTTCTTTTTTAAAACAACAACAACAACAAAGAGATCGGAAAGAGCGAGAAGAAGCAGAACGTGAAGGAAGAAATGTTCCTAATGAGGATTACTCTGAACCAATAAGAGGCAACCCATTCCAGCCTATATCAGCTGTAATCACTGAGGTATCAGAACATTCGTGTGTTTTAAAAAATGCTTTTGATAATCCATATATTTGAGACTGATACTGTTAAATAATGGATATGGATTCTGAGTCAGAGTGTTGATTAGAAGTGATTTTTCCTGCTCAGCCTTCCCCTTAATAGAAAAAGTATTTGGAGTAACACAGATCAGCAACTGCCCCTACCAATATCAAGAATCCTAGATAGGTGCTGGTTTGGGTTTAAAAAGATGGTCTAGAAGTCTTAAAAGAGGTACATTACAATATACATTGGGGATTTTCAACATGATCATCACCATTGTTTCCTTGGAAGTTATTAACATTGATTAAAATATGTTCCCACAGTCAGACTAAATATTCAATGTATAATTTTTAAAACTGGTTTGTATCCACTGCTGTGTGAGCATGGTGTTCCACTCGTGCAACTAGACTTCCTTTCTTCTCCTCTTCCCATGTGCCTCTCCTTAATCTGCTCCAGAGGGTCCCTCAACACAGTGGAACAGATTTTGAGGCTGAATGTGGGGATGGCGGGGGGTTGCAAGGCAGAAGAGGCGGAAGTTCTGTTGTGCAAATGGAACTCTGCTGTACAAACTGAACAGCAGCGTTGGCTACAACTCCGTATCTTAAATAGTCAAGCGAAGACTGTGGTGGACATCTTGTTTGGCGGTTTTCCAAAAATTAATCCTAAACTATTTGATATTTCATATTATAGTACATATACATGTCTGCACACCAGGCAGCAGCCCCTTGCAAGTAATGCAAACAAGAGCGCCATACTTAGGACTGTAGGCTTGGCTCCTCCTATCCAGGAGTCCCATAAACTTCTGCTGCTGCTCCAGGTATGACGCTCGTTCTATAGGATAGCCGTCATTGTTCTAGGAAAAATACTAAATATGGGCTTGTTACATCTATGCAATAACTTTTATAGATACTTCATTTCTATGAGCCTCTTTGAAAATGTATATGCTCCTGCTTTTCCAAATTTGCTGAAAACATAAAATATAATTCAAAACAAAAACAAGTGTTAACAAAAGAGCTGCATTAAAATAAGCTTCCTTGTACTCAGACCACTCTTGATTGTTCCTTTCCCCATGAGCCAAAGACCTTTGGAAGCAGATATTAAGGTCAGAACTGCCTTCATAATGGCAGCACTTTTTTTTATAGTTAAACTGGTTTAGAAGACCGTAATATTACCAAAAAATGTCAGCAGCTCAGCTTCCGAAATCAATGTAAGTGATTAAAAGCTTAGTATTCTCAGCAAGGAAGAAGCTATATTACAAAGTCTAAGTACATTATACACAGTGGTTTGTTTGTGGAATTCCCCAGTAATCTCTGTGTACATATAGGGCAACTAAACTAACGCTACTGAAAATATTTGTACAGCTGAACCTTTAAATACCTGACATTTAAAAACAATTAAAATGTAAAGTTGCATATAGCATATATCTTTACTAAGAATACAGAAACTAATTAATATTCAGAGATTAAGTCTTCTATATCTGAAGTTTAATTCATTTTATATTATTGATTATCTATGATCTAGCAGAAAGGATGGTGTGCTTCCTAGGAGATTAATAAAAAATGTAGGCTGACTGTGAACTCGCTTCAAATAGAAGCACCTTTCTCTCTCTGAAGATTTATTGCTGAGCTGAATGTAAACAATTATAAAATCTTTTGCTTAGTTTGTGCTACAAATGATTTTAATAATAATAATAATAATAATAATAATAATAATATATTTTCACTGATCCTTGTAGAGTTGTTCGTTTTTTGTTTTTCTTTTTGCTGACTTTTCCCCTGTTCCACTGTCCAACCCAAAATTTCATGTCTGCACTGCTGGTTTACAAAAATTGCATTTTTTCTCTGCTTTGTTAGAATGAAAAGAAAATTGAACAAGAAAAGAAGAGGCAGCGGGAGGAAAATGAGAAGTCTGCCATTGCCTTGAAACCTAAAACAGATCAGGAGCAAATGGACACTCAGAGCCTGAACAGCCAGCAATCAAATGAGAGTAGATTGGTAGAAAACTATAAATCTGCACTAACACAACGCTTGGAACATGAAGATGAGAATGACCAGCAAATCTCAGAAAGTCTTGACTCTGGTGATAATGCCACTTTGAATTCTGGAATAGGTGGGTTGAGTTTCATGCTCATAATATAAACACTGTCTTTCACTTAGTAGCCAGCTTCTATTGGGTTTGCCACAACTCCCCTTCTCTGTCCTCTAGCATGCACATAATAGTTGGATGAAAGGCAGGAAATATTTTTCACTTACACTACAGTTTGGAGAAGTGAAGACCCAGCAGGATAGCTGCCTTTTCCTCCTGCTTCTGATTAAACAGGATTTGGGAGAAATGTAGGGGTTCTCATTTGCAGAAGATAAATGGCATAAGAGGTTCCTGCTTCCATACTGCAATGTAAGTTTCTGCTCAGAGATGAAGTGAATGGGTTGGGGGTTTAAAAGCTGCTCTAAATCCTTCATCTTTGTTACCAAATGGGCCCTTGTTGAGTGGGTTATTATTTTTAATTCTTTCGTAAGCTGATGGGTTTGTTATGATACCATGTTACAAATGTTGCTCTTTAGATTGGACTGTTTTAATTGGATAAGAGGTACGCAATATGTTTCTGTGGTATGTTATGATGAAAGTTTGCCTTGTTTATTTAAGGGCAAAGTGGTAATAGTTAATATAAGTGATAACTTATTATAAGATGACATCCCAACATCATACAAGCAGACAGTCACTCATGCAATGGATCTCCCCATTTCTCCAGACCGTCAAATGGGCACAGTCAAATTTCATCTTTTATTCTGAATGATGATGATGATGATGATAAAAATAATAAAACAAACCCCAAATAAGCTTGCAAATCTGTATATATTTCACAGAGTGCACTTGTGCTTGTTCTGAGCAAGCAGGCATTGGATTGACAGGGTCATCTGGTTAGAAGTTGTAACCTTGCTCATCCTGCCTGATGGAAATTAGCAGGGAAAGTCAAAAGTCTTACCATGCAATCCTAAACACACTTGGTGGGGCGTTCTGCTTTGTGCTGTTAGTCAGAGGCTCTTTAATCAAATCTAACCTCAACATTGTGCCCTCCAGGTGTTGTTGGGTTATAACGTCCATCAGAATGGTCCACTATGGTCTGTGGTCAGGGATGTTGGAAGCTGTATAACAAAATATTCAGTGGGCACCAGGGTAGGGAAGGCTAGCCTGAAAATCGCCAGGTATTCCCAGATTGGCCTGCCTCTTTGGAGGTTCTCCCTAAGATTTCCTCATTATCTAGGGTGAGAGAAAACTGTAGATCGCCTTCTTCATTATGCCACACAACTTTTAAATTGTTGTCCCCAGGGAGCTTGCCCAGTGTCCACGTGAATGTCCTTTCAGTACCAGGTGAAAACTTTTTTTCTTTTTTTAGGCCTTTTAACCTCTGCTAAAGTTGTTGCAGTTTTATTTGCTGTTTTTATTTGATTGTCGTTTCAAAGGATTACACTGTTTTTACCATTTGGATACTATAAGCCATTCTGAAAATAAAAAGGCAGGATACTTATTTGTTAAACGAAAAAGTAAACATTAGAGTTGGTTAGATGCAAATTCTGAATTGCAAGTGTTGCTTGTGTTTTGCTTTAGATAACAGCAAAAAGAAAACAAAGAAACTAAAATTGAAAAGGAGTCATCGAGTAGAACCAGTCAATACAGAAGAGACGGTTTCCCCGAATCCTATACCAGTAGCACCTCTTGCACCAGGTTCGTAAACATGAATAACTACTGGGATGTCAGTTTCCAAAAGGCCATTTCACGTGACCTTTCAGATTATAAGAAAATTGATCTCACGTGGCTTTTTCATAACGTATAGAAATTTTAAGAATAAACCTGCCGCTGTTGGATTTTATTCCAGAGTGAACAATACTCTTGCTAGGAGGGATTCCCCCCACCCCACCCAGCACATACTGGAAGATAGTTGGGAGCATCATTTTACAACTCCTAGAATTAAGATGCTTGAAGAATTGGATCTCCATTAATTCTGACAATAATTGACCTGATTCAAAACGCTTGGGGTTAATGGATTAACCACCACTTTTTCCACTTCTCAAATGTTCTGGTGGCAGTTCTTGGTGAAAGCCATATCAAAATATGTCTCTTGAGGGAATATACTAGATTAATGGGAAACATGACAGAATGAATAATAAGTGAACAAATGTGAAGGTGACACAGATTAGAAATAGTCTGGTGACTGTGGGCATATAGGGAATCTCTTTCTCTCCATGCCCTGCTTATACGTTTCCCGGAAATATTGGTTGGTTACTGCTAGAGACAGAAAACTGGATTAAATGGCCCATTACAGATGGTACTTGTCATTAGTAGCAACAAAAAAAGGAGCACAAATGTTTTTGCGTTCTTTCTCATCCCTGACAGCTTGTTTTAAAATGGAATTGTCAATGCATAGTTTATTTATATTATGAATTTCTCCCCAACAGCCTAGATCTCTGCAGACATGTTGTGTTTGGTTCCCACTGACACCTAAAGGAAAATGTTCAGTGAGATTGTGTAATTTGTGTATTTTGATTGTCTCAGTGATATGTTGTTTGTTTGCCTTTAAATATATGCGTGGAACCTTTTCTGGGTTATGAATGAATGAATACGTTCCATCTTCACAAAGATGAATGTTTGCATCAGTAGATTTCTGTTTGACGATGTGGTATTGCTCTTTGATATTCTTTTTCCTGTAGTTGGCTGGGAAACTCCTACTAAAGTTAACAGAATTCGAAAACTTGAACCTCTTGGTGAAACCCGACGTAATGGTAATTTCAGAGGAGATCACAATTTGTTGGTTTTCCTCAGAAACCTATTCAATTTTGCATGCTGGCTTTTTTCTTTCATTTCAACTAACCATGTGCAGCTTTAATAGCATATTTTTTCAAGTTTTGAAAAGAGCTCATTCTTTGTTCTAGCTCCCCCTCCCCCATTTAAAGCGAAGTGTGGGCTTTGTATTGAAGCAAACAGAATGAAGCAAAAACTGGTCTCTGGTGTGCCCCTGCACCATGATTTACAAATAAAGCAACCAGCACCCCGTGGTAACGGATCCCATTGCATATAATACTAAATATGTACTTAGGTATAGACCAGAGGAAAAAATGAAATAAATTGCATATATTGCCAGCTTTACATATATCAGTGAATTCCTAAAGCTCAGGTGAGATGTAGGGATAAATCTGTTTTAAATTAGACCTTTGTTCTAAATCTCATTGATTGTACAATAAATGAGTCAATTCTTTTAAAAATTCAGCTGCCTTTTTCTTCTTCTCAGATGACTAATGGAGGGAAAGTATTTCAAGACCCGTGAAATACACCCAGATGCTTTTGCACTATAGCATATCCTCATTGCTTAAGCATTTCTATTGAACAATATTTCCAAGAATGGGGACGCCCTTAAATCAGTGGTAGAGCACATGCCTTGCATATACAAGATCAAACCTCATATCTCTACTTTAAAGGATCTCCCCTAGAAAAGGCTGCAAAAGACTCATGTCCTAGAGAACTGCTACAAGCCAGAATAGGTAATATTAAGATGGATGAAGGCAGCTTCATACATTTGCAGAACTATTATGTTTTCCAAAAAAGTAAAAAAAAAAAAAGTTAATACTTGTGGTGGTAAGCACAAATACTTTGCACTGTAATGAAACAGTTACGTAATATGCCTTTCCACAAATTTGTGTAACAAAATGCATCTTTCTTTTTAAGGAGTATAAAGAGAAGAAAGCAAGAGAAAAGAGAGAACAACAGAGGTAGGGAGGAGAGTGAAGGGCTTGCATTTACTGATTTCATTCCCTTTGCTCAAAACAAGGCATCCTGATTTGTGCCTAGAGCATGAGAATAGAAATCAAAGATATTTATATATCCTTGGACCCAAAACGGAGCAACTTTCCCTCTCTTTCTGATGTGTAAACGTAAAATGGAAAATCTTCTCATGCAAGAAATACTTCTGATTGCACTTGGTAACTCAGCTTGGTGAATTGCTGACACAAGAATGCATGTGGCGTTCATCACCTATAGATTTGATTCCCAGAAATACAGTTAACAATGCTTATCTGCCATGGAGTTCCTTGCATTCTTGTCCGCATTTCATTAACAAAGACCCACAACTTGGATTTGAGATGATAAAACAGAATCTGGGACAAACAGAGTAATGTGCCATGGCTTTTTTGATGCTACTATGGGCACTAATGAGAGTTTATAATCTTCTGTTAGAAAGTGTGCATTTGCCAGAATTCCAATACTGTTCAGCTTCAGGAGAAACAACAGACTTCATCAACCCTCCAAAAGGTTTGGCCTACACTTCCCATCATCTTTAGTCAGCATGGAGAATGGCCAGCCAGGTCTGATGGGAGTAGTAATTCAAAACATCTGGAAGGCACAAGGTTTGGGGGATGTTGAGACAATTTCCCTAAAATTCAGACTATTTTAAAAACTCTCCTATACAAAAAAGAAAAAAAGAAAAGCCATTGGATTCATGTATATTTTTACTAGAGAAAACTATGTAGCAAATATATATGACAATACCTTACATCATGCAAAATATGAAAAAATAATCAACTTGACAAACTGAATCAAAACTAAGGGGAATAAGATGTATGTAGCTTACCATCTATTTTTGGTGCCACCGATTCAAAAATATCCTAAGAGCTGCTTGCATGCACTTTTCCTGTTTGCACTCTCTCTCACTTTCCTGCTGAGCACATAAGCCATTACTTTTTTCTTACTTGATAATTTTGCACGTATTAAGCTTGCATGTATCACACATGGACATTTTTTAGAGTGTAAAGATGAATGTTTTCCTTCTCTCTTAACTATATTTATTATTTTGGCTGTGGGGGTGGGGTGTCTCCTTTTTCCTTTTCCAAATCCTGTTTATCATAGGAAACACATTGTATTGTCTTAAAAAAAGAACTCCCCAAATGGCTGTTCAGAAGTGCACAAGCAAATCTGGAGCTGGTGTGTCTGGACATCATTACACTTGAAGGACCCTACTATTATTTACTGCTGCTTTATAGCTAAACTATGTTGATGTGGAAAACAGTGGAAGAGAGAGAGGAATGGTCCCTTGAAATTCTTCCTTTCCCTTTCTTTATTGCTCCTGGTCAATGTGGGCTTCACACGGTTAACTATAAAGCAGTTGGGGAAAATAGCAGCAACAGTTTGGGGTGCGCCTGTATATATAATGAAACACATCACCCCAGCAATTCAGGTTAGACGTTTTTAATTCCCTCCCCTCTTTTTCCTTCATATTATGTTTGACCCTATTCCTAGATTTCTTTTAACATACTATGATTTTTCTCGCTGGAATACATTACCTGTAGACTAAGTATCTGCTGCTGTGAAATGTTTCAAGCATTACCAATTTTCTTCTGCAAGTCTTCATGACAAAATGTGATTAGGAGAAATTGCAAAATATGGGTAATTTTTTTTACAAAGGTATACCTTTTCAGTACTGTATGTTTTGCCATTCATTTTGTCATGCCCCCATACTTACTAAACCAGCAGACAGTTCCACATTGGTGTTCCTCTTCTTCAAAAGACTAGTATGGTATTATATATATGGTAATATATGGTATTATATATGTTAACTTGGTTTATTTTCTGATGTGTGTTAGATTTCTATGGAAAGCCGCTGCCTCCACTGACTATACGGCAAAGACCTAACAGCGATACCCATGAAGTAATTTCTTAACCAACAGTCATGTGGCAGTTTTTAAAGAAGCACGTATCATGTAAAGGGAAGGCCTGTATAAGACACTGTGTTCTTGTTTCCAGACACTGTGTTCTTGTTTCCAGAGACACCTGCTATTCTTAAACGTTGCTGGGCAAGGACAGTAAGGCTGCCTTGATAGCTCAGCCGTGAAGATGCCCTCACTAACTATCCTATTTCCTTCTTGACTCACCAATTCTTCTTCAGGGTTAATGTGGAACGAGAGAACTTACATAAGTAAAATTCTTAGGAAATGGAACACTTGTTTTCCTTCCTGGAAAGGGTAGTGGCAATCCTGAAGAGAACATTTTCAAGACCAAATGCAACTTAACTGTGCACCTGCAAGGACTGTTGTTAAGTTTGGCTTAATACTTCAAAGAGACTTTTGTTCTTTTTGTGGAGTTGTAAAATACATGCATGTTCAAGTGGGGGGGTATAAAGTGTACATTTTAACTATTTTTATATTTTTCTAGTATTTTGTTTTAACAGAACTATTTGGTTAACAGAACTATTTTGAAATATTAAAGTCCATGGCTATATTCATAAGCAGAACATATTTAAGAATGTCACATTTTCACAGCACTTCACTCTTGCATGTGATTTGCCTCACATGTTGTCTTGTTGTTACTTTGTCATGCTCTGATCCACCAAGAAGAAATGTGAGTGCAAATGGATGTTGTGCTCATGTCTTTAGTGAACCACAGCTAGACTTTCTGGAATAATACCATTTATATCTTCTGGAGGCAAGAGTGAAGTAGGGGGACTGAATTCACCCCCCACCTCACTTTCCAATAGATTAGTAGTAATAGTCTGTTTGTAACGACCATTCCTTGAATTGATTTTTCATTTCTTCCTGTTAGATTGTGTTGCTCTAGTGTGACAAATGGAATTGTATCCAAAATTATGATAAGTTTTCTACATAGTAACCTAAAATGAATTATCTGAGAACAAAAGGCCCAAGTCTAAGAACAGAAACTACAAGCAATAAAAAGTTGAAAATAATTTAAGTTTCCTGGAAAATTAAATCACTTATTGCAGAAATTGGGAACCTGTCACTCTCCAGATACTGTTGTACTAAAGCTTCTGTCATCCATAACTTTGCAGCTGGCTGAGAGTTGCAGTCAAATAGCATCTGGAGGGCCACAGATTTAGTGTGTATGCATTTTTCATAAGGTAACACTGAAATGCTACTTTTTCACATTTTCGTGTTCAGATTTGTGCATATGAGAATAAATTATCAGGGAAGCCCCTGTACACTTAAGTAGGATGGACAGCTCTGAATATTCTTGGACACAGTGGGTACAAATTCACCCTAGCATTAAAGTGAATAAGGAAGTCTCTTCTCCTATTGGAGCCCTCTGGATCTCTGAAAACTGTCATGTTCTGACAATGTATTTCTAAACTTTTAACAAACTGGACAGGAAAGGAACATGAAAATATTTCTTTGGTACTATGTTTATGTGTGTTTGAATTATCGGTTAAAGAGAGTAACTTGTACACCAGAAATAAAACTGACACACTTGAAGCATCACATTTGACTTTAAACTTCTGTGAATTTTGCATAATTGTAAATTTCATTCCTTGAAATATATCTAACTTAAAACTTGTGTGAATATAAATTTTATTTGCATGTGGATGTAGAAGTTACCCATCCACTAATTCCCCTTGCCTGGGAAAAGCAAGGAACCACAGGACCAGCTATTACCACATCTGAGGATGATCCTGTCTTGGGGAGGGGGTATTTTAACTGGGTGTTGTCTGATAAAAACATGCTTTGACCAATAGTACTGTCAGAGCACGACAGCATCATTTTGAAAAGCATTTATTTGCTGCATTTTCTCCCCCTTCTCTCCCAAGGATCTCAAAAGTGGCCTACATTCTTATCCTCATTTAATTTCCCATAACAACCCTGTGAAGTAGGCGAGCTACTGTCCCGCCCAGCACCACGCTGCTTTCCCCTGCGGGTCGTAGCTTCGAGCCCCACGTCGGGAAAAAGATTCGCTGCACTGCATGGCCCTCGAGGTCCCTTGTGGAAGCCTGCTCCTTTCGCAGCAACTGCAGGGACAGAAATCAGCGGGTTGACTTCCTGCGAAGAAACGAAGCCGCTCTGGGAGGGGTTGCAGCCCCGCCCTTCTGATGACCCGGCGCGCTCGGCGATTCCATTTCCGCTGCGAAGGGCCGGCCCACGAGGCGCCATGCATGCGCTGCGGCGCTTGGGCCGGCTCGCCCGGCGGCTCCGTAGCTGGGTAGACGTCTGTCGCCGGAGAGACACCCACTCCTCGGCCAAGGAGCAGGTGAGCGCCAAGCAGGCGTCGCCTCCTCCAGCAGGGAAAAAGGCGCAGCCCGGGCTTCCTTGCCGCTACGGGAACCAATCGCAAAGCAGAGCCTTCCCGGCCGCGCGCCGCTAGCTCCTCCCCTCTTCCCTCAAGGCTTTGAAAACTGGAAGCCCAGCTGCAGCTGTAGACGCATTAAAATTTAGATTGAAAGATGCAGCGCCAGTTTCCGGACTCGACAGAACTTCTTATTTCCCCCCTTAAAGGGCTGTCCCTTGAAATCCATCCGTTACTTTAAAGCTAGTGTTCGTGCTTCCTCCTCCCTCCGCACCCCCCGCGCGCACAACAAAACGTCGTAGCTCCTGCTGTTCTTGCGCGCGGGTCTTTAATTACAGTTTCGAAAGCTGCAGCCCTGCGCCCTTTCCCCCATTGGCTAGGGTTGGGGCTTACTCTGAAGGAGACTTGCAGAGGATTTCCTCGCGCGTAAAGCGGAAAGCTCGGCCTTCCTGCACGTGCGTTAATGCGTCTCTGTGCGACTGATCAAAGGGGTTGTTTGGTATGGGGAAAGGTTTGCCTGGAGACCCAGGATCGGCCACACCTCCAAGTCGAGGCGACCTTAGCACGGCGTTATGTTTCTGGATTGCTGCATGCTGCTTGCTTATTTACCGAGCCGCTGCAGCTTCAGCGTGCACCCCACCCTGCAATATTATTCATTCCACACTAAGTTGCACGGCTGTCGTAAGTCACTCTCGGGCAGCCTGAGCTAGAAGGAACTGAAGCCCTTTTTCACCCGCTGCTGTTTTAGGGATGAGGCGCACACGCCGGTGCCCTCCCTGCTCGATCAAAATGTTGATTCTTCTGCCCTAAGGGGGCATTTGAAATGGTTTCCCCTTTCAGAACTGGGATATCTTTTTCCACAACTGATAAAATGCAGCTGCCGGATTTTCTTTTTTAATATATCTCTGTGAACACAGTAAAAGATGGGGAACAGAATTCTGATAAATTCACCACCACCTGTCTCCCAACTGGGTCTGAGTGGAGAGTAAATCTGCCTATGGTATTTTAAGTAGCCATCATCAGGCATGGCCAGTTCCAACGCCTGCCATGTGTATTTATTACATGTATATCCCACCTTTAAAAAGCTCAAGGCGGCTTCCTTGGTTCTCCTCTTCCCCATTTTATCCTCCCCTGCAAGCCCGTTAATTAGTTTTGGGTAGAGAGACCAAGTCACCCAGGGAGCTTCATGGCTGAGTGGGGATTTGAAGCTTGATTTTCAAGAACCTTGTTTCTTGCAATCTTAGTAACCACAATGGTTCTGCCTCCATCCTTCTACTGCACCCACCGACATAAAGAGAAACTGGAGAGGCATCTGATTATCTGTGTAGAATACCTTTCCCCAGTCAAGTGACCTTCAGTTGCTTTGCACTTCAACTTCCATCAGTCCTGGTTAGCACAGTTGGCATAGGAGATTATGAGCAGGTGTTTTAAGAGGTCCATTTGCTCTCACTCCCATTCAAGCGAGAGAGGGTAAGCGAGTAGGTAGAGATGATGGACTCTGTGTGTATTTTCTTGGGGAACCTGGATACTGCTTCCTCCTGCTGCTTGTGGCCCTGCAAGGAAATCTGGGCAAGGGGAAGCTGCCTTGTCCTCTTACCTGCTGGCTCTTGTAGGGATGATGTAGCATTGGGGACTTGGGCCCAGTGACCTCAGCCCTCCATGACAAAGGCTGAGGTTGAGCAGGGCCAACCCTGCTGTTAGGCAGAGTGAGGCAATCACCTAGGGTACTTGGAGGAGGGAAGTGTCCTTAGCACTCCTGAGCCTCTAACATTTGATCTCCCTCTGCTGGAGATCAGAGCCACACAGCCTGCCATACACATCCAGGTGCAGTGAATGATGCCATTCTGTTGCCAGTGTTGCCATACATGGAATTGGGGACAAATGGACCATCTTGCCCTTTGCCTCAGGCTGCAAAATATTTTGAACTGGTTCTGTGGACAGGCAGGAAGAAACAGTCTTTTGCTTGCTTATTCTAAAGGTTTTTGCTGCCGTATTTGCATTTTTCTAGAGGTTTTTCTTACTGTTGCTTCTGCATTTTTATATTTGTAAATTTATTGTAAGATGCTTGGGAAAACCTGGTAAGAAGCAACTAGCAAGTCAGTAATACAGCTTCTTAAACTGTACCACATAGAGTTAAAGTACAAGTACAGTACAGCCTTTGGGTAATTGGTATTCATATATGCTTTTTTGTCATCTTCTCTCCAAGTTGGAAACAAAATCAGAAACAAAGCTTCAAAAGAAAATATGCCAAGTTGTTCTCAGACATTTTGAGAAACAATACTCTAAAGAGCTGGGAGAAGTGTGGAACTCAATCAGGTCAATTTTCTGTTTCTTTTCTCTCCCCCACCCTCCCCCCTTGTTCAATGCACCATAAAATAATTACAGTAAGCATAGCTCCTCAGAATGCAAACTAATGCAAAGTTTTGAGTTTTCAAATGTGCTTTCTGTTCCCTGTCTTTTATACTGAGAAGGCGGGGGACAAATCTGATGACTACATACATAGCTGCCAAGTTTTCGCTTTTCTCGCAAGGAAGCCTATTCAGCATAAGGGAAAATCCCTGTAAAAAAGGGATAACTTGGCAGCTATGTACATAAAAAAGGGATGACAAAGTTATGGGTTTTTAGGGGCCAGTGTCCAACCCTCCAGATGTTGAACTTCGACTTCTATCAGCAACAGCCAGCATGGCCAAGGATGCAATGCAGGGGATTGGACTAGAATGACCCTCAGAGTCCCCTCCAACTCTGCAAATCTCTGATGGAAGTCAAACAGCATCTGGATGGCACCATGTGGCTCTATTTCTCATGAGTAGTCACGGGCTGAAAGTACATTTTGCCATGTACCTTATTTATCTAATTATTTAGGAATACATACAGTACCTTGTTTTTAGCAGTTCATTGGCGTTCTGGTTTCATAATAAGATGTACAATATAACTGCTAACTTGGAAATATTGTTACTGTTGTTTTCCCTGGCAAATGAAATTGGGTAAGCATTTTAATATACCTTGATTAAATTTGGATCACCAAGGACTAGAAGAATTGTTCCAGGGATTTGATATGACCCGTTCACTGCTAGTTGGACATCCCTAATGTAAAAGAAGAGTTCGTAATTAGGCACAGGAAGCCTAGTATGCATGCAAATGACACAAGAACCTTTCTATTTAATCTAATACAGACAAATGGACTAAATTCTGTTTGTCTGGGTTTGCTCAGCCAGGACTAAGCATTACTTCAAACTCTCATATGCTGTTAAGAACATAATAAGAGCCTGCTGGATCAGGCCAATGGCCCACCTAGTCTAGCATCCTGTTCTCACAGTGGCCAACTAGCGAGGCTGAGAAAGTGACTTGCCCACCCAAGCTGACCCAGAAAGCTTCATGCCAATCAAACCTGTGTCTTCCCCATCATAGCCCGAATAACCGCTACACCACTCTGACTCTCCTGTAATACCACAGAAAACAGAAAGTAAATCATGTGATAAGGGAAAAATTCAAAGGCAGTTTCTATAATCCAAATCACACTAAGAGTGACTAATTCCAGACTAAAAATTAGGTGCCATAGGCCACCCTCCTGTAGCCTTTCATTCAGTGTATTGATCCAAATGGTGATGATGAAAATGCATTTGCATGTAATGCAGCCTGCAAATTACCTGTAGCCCATCAGTTTAGCATAAATCTCTGCTTGGTGCTGAGCTGTTTCCTCTCCCCTTTTCCTGATGTTGACACACTTTTGTCTTCCTTATATGCCAGAGCATGCTTATGTGTAACATGTATATTTCTTTTTTAATCTCCAGTCAAGTGCTTTCAACACCTCAGTGCTGGCAGTATGCTGTCCTCCTTAATAAATTCAATTTTTCCTCTGAAGTGGAGAATGACTTGCACTCAAAGGGCTATCGCCTCATTCTCCCGGAAACTTCGTCCTGTTTTCGGCAGTCACTCAAGTGTTACATCAGTAGCAGTCCTGGAAGATTCCCTGCTCAGAAACACAGAGCTGGCAAACTGAAAGAATATTACCTGCTGAATGCAGCGTCAGTTCTGGCTGTGCTGGCCCTGGAAGTTGAGAATGGAGAGAAGGTTTTAGATATGTGCGCTGCTCCAGGGGGTAAATCGATAGCAACGCTTCAGTATGCTTGGCCAGGTAAACCACTGCACTCCTAAGCCAATTAGAACACACAAATTGGTTGCTTGATTGCTTAAATAACCTATTAAGCAGGTTATTCAGAGGGATTCATTAAGAAAGCTCTTGCGGCGTTCTTTCCCCCTCTATTGCAGTCAAAACCCAGCACATCAGGAACTGGAATCGGAGCTGTTGTAATTTTTATTTCAAACACAATCTGCATATTATGCCCTTGCTGCCTGACACCAATTTTTCTGTGCATTAGTCTGAAGGCACATGAAAAGAAGTGCTCTGCAGTCCTCTGATATTTTCACATCGTCTTTGTGATACTCTGATACTCTAATTTTGCAGGGTCAGCTAGAGGGGGAACCAACGCAACCTTGGCATGCTTGTGAGGTGCTGATACGTTAAAAGAACGTTTCCCAGTTTGTTGAGTGCAGGAGGCACATGAAAAGGAAAAGAGAATGCGAGAGGATTAGCAGGGCCAGTGCTACTATTTGGCAGACTGGAGAGGCTGCCTCAAGCTGCAGATGTTTGAGGGGCAGCAGCAAGTTGTTTGGAGGACAAGACTTTGTGGGCACATACCCTACTCTATGCTCCCTTAAGCTAGCCTGCTGCTCTCAGACCTGGTGAAAGGATGCTGGCCTGTCATCACCCCAGTAATGCAAATCATTCCTTCCTGTGGGTGCTTTGCAGTAAAAAAGGGACAGTAGGTGCTTCATTGCACACACCTGGAGTATAATGTAGTTTGCCACCGAAGGCAATTCTTACAATATTTTTATTCTACCATCAATGTATGTGTTCCAAAAGAGACTGCTTGACCATTTGGCTGGATCAGTGGTTCCCAAAGCTCTCATCTCCCACCCAACAACTTAAAATGATTTTTCTGTGTGTTGTAGCAAATGTAATGCTCTGTGCTAGAGCTGTATGTTTTTTAAAAAAATTATGTTTTTATCGCTTCTTTTATTTCTTCCATAGAATTCAAATTGTAATACAGTAAAATGCAATGTGAGAAATAAAAGAAGCAAGTGAAATACAATTAAATCAAATTCCTTCAGTAGCACCTTAAAGACCAACTAAGTTTATATTTTGGTATGAGCTTTCGTGTGCATGCACACTTCTTCAGATACATGCACACTTCTTCAGATACATGCTTCGTGCATGCACACGAAAGCTCATACCAAAATATAAACTTAGTTGGTCTTTAAGGTGCTACTGAAGGAATTTTTTTTATTTTGCTTCGACTCAGACCAACACGGCTACCTACCTGTAACTAGAACAATTAAATCAGTATTGATATTTAATGTGAAGGATTTGCTGTCTCCTGTCTTCAACCACAAATCCATAGACACACTGTTGACCACCTGAATGAAGCTCATGGACCAAGCAGTGGTCCACATTTTGGGTACCCCTGGGCTGCAAATGGTTTCCACTCCTCGTATTGTGTACTGTCAAATCATCTGGCAATGGGAGAGACCAATCAATTGATTGCTTCACCACTACATGCTCATGTGTTCTTATTTTATTTTATTTAGTTCTAATTATTGAGATAATGTTGCTACTTCTAGCTTTGGCTTCCGATTTCACAGGGATTGTTCTGATAGTCTGGTTTGCATGCCAACTTGGCCAGTTTGTTGGGACAGGTGGCAAATTGACTGCATGTCTTAACTGATCTGAGATTCTTTTTCTTTAGGGCTTCTGCACTGCAATGAGTATGACCATTTGAGATCACGCTGGCTGAAGCAGACACTGGAATCCTTCATCCCAGAATCTTTGATGAGTCTCATTACTGTTTCACAGTTGGATGGAAGGCAAATTGGAAATCTTCAGCCTGAAGGCTTTGATAAGGTATCTTTATCATGGCTGCTAGCTTCATGGGGCTCAAGACTTTCTCATTCTCCCATCAACCCCTTTTCAGTTCAGGGATATCACCATTCTCATTGATGGCTCTTGAATAAAATAGGAAGATAAAAACTGTAATTTATTAATCATGCATTTATCCTTTGGGTTGCAGAGGGTTCCGTCAGATCTCTCAACAGGGCAACTGATATTAACATCATTTTTTTTCAGTTTATATCCCACCCTTCCTCCAGAAGGAGCACAGGGCGGCAGACACAGCAATATTAAAATATTTAAAAAAACACGTGTGCCTTTTCAAACTATATGATTCTCTAAGATATTTAGAAGATCCCCTTCTGGTGGTGCCATGGCCTGCCGTGATTGATCTGGCATCAACTAGGAAAAAGGCATTATTTGCGATGGCACCTACATTATGGAACAATCCGTCCCCACTCCCAAGATCCAGCGCTGAGCTTTCAATAGCAGTTGAAGACCTTCTTGCTCACCCAAGCTTTCGGGGGGACCCTTGATAACCAGCTTAAGGGCTCGCTATTTATTATTAGTGTACTGTATAAGGTATATATTTCTTACATGGTTTCGTGCAGTTTTATTTTTTTTTAATGGTTGTATGCTGCTTTGATACTTTTTGTTTAAACTGGTTTAGAAACGTTTTTTTATAAACATTTTTGTTTTCCATAAATGTTTGCATTTGAATAAAATGCATGTAGTGCTTGAAATGCAGTAAAAAGTTTCTTTGATTTGTAGGGAGATGGCACTGTCATTAGGTGATATTCTCACAGTATGAGATTTTTATGTCCAGAGTTTCCATGTTCAGTTTATTTTTACTTTGCTTTTGGTCGCTCAGGTACTAGTGGATGCTCCATGCTCAAATGACAGAAGTTGGTTATTCTCTTCCGATACCCAGCAGGCTACCCTACGATTAGCACAAAGGAAAGCATTATCTGCCATACAGATACAGCTGCTAAGGTAAGAAACACAAAGGAAGACGACTGAAATTCAATAACGCTCAGCCCTGGACTGAAGGACGTGCTGAATTGTATTCTGAGGCTTGGTGTCTGTCTGACCCATATACTACCCTCTCCATATGCAGCCACACAGAGCCAGTCATCATTTAAGAAGGCATAGAGCTACACTGTCGCTTCCCAATAACTGTCATGGTATTAGAGAGAGAGAGAGATTCTGCTCTTCATGCTGAGCGATAGGCCTGTAACTAGGACAGTCACAGGAGGCAGAGGAATCAGTTTGCGCTTACTTGCCTTTTAATGTACTTCAATACAACACAGTCTCCTGAACCTTTTTTCAGAAAGCTTTTTCTTTACCCGTAGAAAAAAATAATATAATTTTTTATCACCTTAGTACACTTTGGGGGGACAAATGTATCCTAAGAAAGCCATAAAAATACATTACCTGAGTATGAGGGTATGAAGTGCAGGACCATTTGCACCTGTATTGAGAACTTTCCTTTTCCGGTATAACAATATTGTTGCCTGTAAGTCATCGGGTCAACAGTACCTCACAATGTTAAGTACAGTGGTACCTCAGGTTACAGACACTTCAGGTTACAGACTCCGCTAACCCAGAAATAGTACCTCGGTGTATGTACACCTACAATAATGGCATGTAGCGTCTAACTGACCCTGCAGTTTCTAAAATGTGAAATAGCACATTGCATCATGAACATGCATAAAACATTGGCTGCTGCATTTTTATTTTGCCATTGCCCTTCTCTTGGTGTCCGCAGTGGTAGGGCATTACTCTTGATATTTCAGGTGAGCTGGGTATGTTTCTAGACTTAGCCCAGGATATGATCCCCTCCAGATCTGTTAGGAAGAGTTGGTTTTGGGTTGTTTTGTCCATTGTAGATTGTTTGGTTTCCAAATAATACCAGCACTTGGTCACCATTTGATCGTGCATTTGGAATTATCCACAACACTTTCTGTTTTATTATAATAAAGAACAATCTCATGCTTTCATTATGATTTCTATCTGAAATTGCTGCATCATTATGCATTGAAGGAAAGAGAATTGCTGTCCCCCCCCCCTTTTTTTTGGCACATAACAAAAGTGTCAAATCTTCTAAACCAAGAAAGCTGCTGTTGACACTTCTGGATTTGTAGACAAGGGTTTGTGGCCACATTTCTGGTTTGATTGTTTCCCCGAGTCATGTTTTCCTTAGCTAATCTTCTGACTGGTGGCACCCTGATCAGAAAGCTGTTAGTTGTTATATTCTGTGCAAAACCCTGTAAATGGGTTCTTAAGTTTCTTGTTCAGCCAAGCTGGCCGAGATTATGAGCCACTCTGGCTGACTGCTCACAAAGATGCTTGAGGCAACTCTCAACACCACGTTTCGGAAAGGTCTTACTGTAAACAGAAGAAGGGGGTCACCTAAAGGCCCTTGATGGGAAATTGCCATTAAGTCTGGCCACCTGTTGAGATGAGGGTCCATGTTGCTTGCAAACATTTACAAATGCAGTTGGCCTCGAAATGATCACAGAAGCAGAATCAGTATCACTCAACATAAATTCTACAACTGGCTATGATCGGAGAGGGGACAGTTTTGCTGGGGCACAAGGCAAGTTCTAACTGGAATAAAAAACGTTCTAAAATTCGGATCAGATTTACTTATTTGTATCTAATCAGGTTCATATGGGAAAAGGCTTGCTTATCTCACTATTCCCAAATCTTAACAAGTATGTTAATTTAACCAACTTTGTAATATGGGATATATTCCATAGTATTCCATGTATCATAATTGACAATAGGGCATCCTAGATTTTTTTTTAAAAAAAACTTTGACTATTCACTTACTTCTTCACTAAGAAAATTCTTTCTATCCAGAGGAGACGTTTTCAGCTGGGATCTTACCCTAAGAGCATGCCCAGAATGCTCCCAGTGGGACCCTATACTGTGTATACTGGTGCTGTGTTTTATCAGTGTTCCTAGCCAGATCATGAGGCCAGCAGGAAAGTAGTGGTGTTTACATCGTCTCTTTCCAGCAAACATTGAGCTTGGATAGTGGTGACCTGCACTATAAACAGGAACCTATTTCAGGCCATTTTAATTGTTAAAACCTCCTGTAGTTGAGCTGGAAATTGTAAGTTTGGATTGTGCTGAAAATCTTGAGGGTGGGGATCTAGGCTGTGTGCAGAGTACCTAGCCAACTCTCAGAAGCAGAATTCCCAGGAATCCTCAAGAAAAAGGAGGAGGGAGCTGTAATAGATAAACAATTAACAGGAAGGTTTTCTTTCTCGCGCCTACTTAAAACAAGTGGGTTGGTTCCAGAGAGCATTTTTCCTGCTTTGGTCCCATCAAGTTCAGTGGGACTAATATCCTGATTTACTTTATGTGGGATTGCAACTTTCATCAGCCCTTGGTCATTGCTAGCCAAACCCATACAATTAATTTTCTAAATAATGTATTCTAGGTTTTTCATCTGTCCTCAAGAAAATTCATGGCTTGAATTAGGTGTATTTGGTTTACTGTTTCTTATACTGTTGCCCTTGCCTTATGTTTTACTGAGGCAAGTAGAAATGATTAGAAATGTAAAATGTAGAGCCATATAATATGATAAGGTTATATGAAAGGGGAGGCCAATGAGTTAAGCAAGGATTTCCCCCCTTCTTCCTCATTCATTTTCTCCCGCTATATATTATTTTATGGCTATTGATCAAATGCTAAAGCTTTTAAATGTAGTGCTATGTATCACCTCAGAAGTATTCCAGCTGTCAGGATGAATTGAGAGAGAAATAAAATAGTTTGTTTTCCTAAAAGTAGTGTTCTTTATGGAACGCTCTCATAAATGGCAGCACAAGAGAAGGTTGGGGACTGTTTTTTCTCCCTTTTCTTTGCATGACTTCCTCAAGAAAAGGTCTACAGGAAGCTTGTGATTTATAACCGAAATATGAGTGTCTTATTGCAGTAATGCATCATGTCACCCATTTCCTTTGGAGAAATCAATCACATTTAAAACACTGACCTCCTTCAGTTTTCTCTTTCCAATATTTGACATGTAAAATCCAATTTGTGAACTCCTGGCTCAAGGAAGCATACATCATTCAGTGAATTTTTTGCAAATTTGTATAAATCATTCTAGATTATAATACTGAAGTGGAACATTCTTGACAGCAGGAACCTTGTTGGTAGAGAAAAATCCAAACAAACCAAAATTGCTCATCTCCCCAAAGCACATTTAATCCAATTGGGCCTGCTGTCTAGAAGAGAGAGAAATTGTGTGTTTGATGTAAGCATACCAGGCTACAGCAATAGCAGCTGCAAACCAATAACTTTTCTGCTATAGTTTTGAATATTAATTCAGCCGTCCACCTCTCGTTATTCACAAATAAATAAAACAATAAATGCATTGATTAATCCATTGTTATACGTCCCTTTTCTGTTATGCCTTCTGGCTAAAACAAATAAAAGTAAGTTATTAATACTATAACATTTCACTGTTTTGCCATGAACCAGCAAGACTCTGAAACGGGGATTTTACAGCTTATGTGTGTGCATGAGATCACTCCGTGTGGTTTATTACCCATTAACATATTATTAACACACTGACTAAGGGCAAAAATCCTGGAGTGAAAATCACAGCCATTCTGCTTCTCCTCAGGTCTTGCTGCCACGCTAACCAGGTCTAGGTTGTGGTCTGGCTTAGCGTTACAGTCAACCCTGAGCTTGTGTTCATCTCCGCCAAACAAATTTTGGTTACAGTTCATGGTTTGGCTGAAGGGACTGTTGGAGGGTGTGGGTGACATTTGGAGCATCAATGAGTGCACATGGCTTCCCACTTCACACAGTTGCCCTCTCACTTGTTGAGGTCAGCAACAGTGAAGAAGGGGGTAGGCTGGCATGCTCACAGCCCTCGCTGTTTAGTTGGCCATGAAGAGGGCTAGCTTCAACTGTGCTTCCGGGTCTGGATTGCAGGTAACCGTAGCTTGCTAAATTTGGGTGTTATGGTAACCTCAGAGTTATTGGAGACCAGAAAGTGAAGGAGTGAATTGGAACTAATCAGGGAAAGAAGGAGGGTGAGACTGCACAGATTTGAGGCATAGCACTAGTAGCCAGACCATGGTTTTCCTATGCCATGCAAATGGACCTAACGGCTCACTTCATTTTGATCAAAGAATCGCAGTAATTTAGAGCTTTACTTCTTCCACATGTTATAAATGGCTGGAAGGCTGGAACACACAGTGGGGGAAGTGAGTGATGTACAGTCAGGCACAAAGTACTGCTGTGATCTTTCAAAAAAATTTCTAGGTATATTTCTGTCTATAGCTTGGACAAAGTATGGCACCAGTTTCTGTCTGGGTTGGAGTTATGAATATTAATCTAGTAGTCTGTATCAGATGATCCTTTGAATCTTTCATTTCTTTAAAGGCAGGCATGGCCAAGTGTTAATTAGGCATGTTCTTAGGAGAAGGGGTGTAGCTACATTTATTAATTCATTGCATTAATCACCTTCCTAAGAGCCTAGGGTGATGTACAATAAAACAAAAATAGCAACAAGATACATCAACCATGTTTGCAAAATACATATTTTGTTCCTTTCACCTTGCACTACTTATGAGAGAGAGCTGAGTTTTAGTGCCCAAACTAAATTTTGGGCCATGTGGAGAAATTTAGTGTGAAGTCCCATCGCCCTAGCAGAAGCACTTACAGTGGTACCTTGGTTTAAGTACACAATTGGTTCCGGAAGTCTGTACTTAACCCGAAGTGAACTTTCCCATTGAAAGTAATGGAAAGTGGATTAATCCGTTCCAGACGGTCCGCGGAGTACTTAAACTGAAGTGTACTTAACCTGAAGTGAACTTTCCCATTGAAAGTAATGGAAAGTGGATTAATCCATTCCAGACGGTCCGCAGAGTACTTAAACTGAAGCGTACTTAACCTGAAGCGAACTTTCCCATTGAAAGTAATGGAAAGTGGATTAATCCATTCCAGACAGGTCCGTGGAGTACTTAAACTGAAAGTATTCAAACCGAAGCATACTTAAATCGAGGTATGACAGTATATGGGTTTCTGCTTGCGGGACCAGGTAGTTGACTCCGACTCATAGAGGGTAGCCAATTTGATGCCCTCAAGATGTTGCCGGGCTACAACTCACATAAGTTTCAGCATGACCAGCAGTCAGGAATGATGGGAATTTCTTCAGTATTTGTTTACTATCCCTTGGGTCTATTATACCTCTATTGATTTGCCTCCATCCAGATTTCCAAGAATGTTGTCAGTGCTCCAGATATAAGATATATAGACTGGATTTAGGCTTGGAATTTAATGTGTGTTTGGATGTAAGCACCGTCTTATAAGAGGCGCTCCCCCCCTTCTCTCATGCACCGGATGAATCCCTCTTCTGATTCCGTTATGACAAAGAAACAACACTTCAGAAACAATGCTTTGCAACTTATATGCAAATTTAATGATACAGCTAAAACTCATATGATCAGTTCAGTTGGGTTTCAGCCCTAGCCGCAATGCCCTGCAACATCCCTCAAAGCCTTGCTCTTTTTTACACACAAATCCTTTTTGCAACATGCCCACTCCCATCGCTGTAAAACTGCAAACTGAGAGGGGTGACAGATCCCCCACAGAAGCCCCCCCTTTTTGCCAATTTTTCCCTCCTCCCCCAGGAAACAGAAGAATCTTTCTTTTTCATTGTAGGTTGAAAAGCTACACGTAAGTACAGGGCTTCTTACACACCCTTTTAAGAGCAACGGCTTTAAGGGCAACAATATTATAGCTATACCAGCTGGATAAACTAAAATGTAAAGATTAATCAAGATTGCAGTCTCTCGGTCTCTCCCTCCCTGGGCATAGTCTTGTTTTGGATAACAAAAATTAGATGAAAACAATGGATGACTATGTGAATGATAACAGTTCAGCTAATATTTCAACTTCATATATATCCCTTTCAACCTAAAATGCTGTATTCTCTTGCCGGATTTTTATACAAAAGGAGCTATCATCACCTCCATAAGGTGAGGTGAGACATGTATGAAGCTCTCTGGCACTGCTTTTGGCACACCACCAATGCCAGCGTGTCGCCACGCTTCAGAGGCATATGATAAATTGCATATTGTGGATACAGAAGGGATTTTCTGGCCTTTTCGGATTGATTTTGTGTGGGAGGGGAAAGCCTACAATAACTGGGGAATGTAAGTGGAGTGGCTGTGATGTGGCTAGGACAGGTTGATCTTTAAAAGGAAAACAAAATCTATGATCACTTTCATAAGAAGGAATGTGGGGATGAAAGTAAATGTGATTTCAGCTGCTTGAGTGGCTTAGAGGGGATTGCTTTTCTGCTCATCAGAAGCAGCCCAGCATTCTCAGAAAACGACTTCTAATAGCAAACACGAGATGGCAGCGTTGAAGTACAGCATAATCTCCCATAACTCAGCCTGAAATTTTTGCTTTCTCTTTTTGCTGCTGTTTTAATACGAACAGTGCATAAATTAGGGACATAATTAATGCTGTAAAATAAAAAAAATTCCTTCAGTAGCACCTTAAAGACCAACTAAGTTTTTATTTTGGTATGAGCTTTCGTGTGCATGCACACTTCTTCAGATCATAATTAATGCTGGTCCTTCTAACAGGATAAAGAACATGTAATTAGTCGCTCAAGGAGTGGGCTGAGGAAGTGGAGTTTGTAATGTGAATGACTGCCAACTCTATTGCCCTATCTGTATGTATGTATGCCTCCCTCTGTATAAAGTGTGTGTATGTGTGTGAGAGAGGGGGGGGGGAGAGAGGAGAGGCCAAGAACAAATAAATAGCAGTCTATCACAAAGTTTAATGTGTCTTTATGTGAAGGAGTTGCTTTTTGGCAACTTCTAGCAACAAGATTTTTTTTGCCGGGGGGGGGGGAGGTGACATTTAAAATGTCAAGTTTTTCAAAGTTGCCGAGAATTTGAAGTGATACTTATTGCTCCTATATTCTCTTTTGCTTATTTTTCTTTTCTTGCCTTTCTTTTTCCTTGCGTGTTTGTTTTCTCTCCAGCTATTGCTAATGGAAGCCTTTAGAGGATATTCAGAATGCGTTAACAGCTTTCAAGTCTTCAGAGTGCTTGGGATAAAAAAAAATGTTTATTGTCCCATTTATATCCATGGCTTAAATCCACATTCTTCAACTTCCCTGCTTTGTGATCGATCCATTTATCGTGTTCAACGGTTGTTCTTTGAGCTGGTGCTAAATTTGCGATTAATTGAGCCTTGTTTAAACTCATAATAATGCTGCGTATAATTTACATAGCCCTTTCCCAGAGTGCTTAAAACACTTCACATTTTATATCAGTAATCCTTAAAGGAGCCCTGTAGGAGTGACCAGTATTATTACCATATTACAGTCTGTGGGGGAAGTAAAGGGGCGATTCAAGAAAGTTGGTTGTGCTTAATTAAAAACAGTGGGCCAAGGTAGTTGCAGCTTGTTTCTCAGTGATTTCAATGGAATACAAGTGCAACTTAATTACTTTGGATTAGGGTCACATCTACACCATACATTTAAAGGACATGGCTCCCCCAAAGAATCCTGGGAACTGTAGTTCAGACCTACAGTTTCCAGTACCCTTCAACTACAGTTCCCATGATTCTTTAGGAGGAAGCCATGGGCTTTAAATATATGGTGTGGATTTGACCCAGGATACATATATGTTTTTTTCCCGCCTCCTTCCATCTCCCTGTCCTTTCTATCACTTCTCCCCAAAAGTAGTCTTAGTACCATTGGCACAAATCAACCAAATGTAAGAGTATGACCTATGTTGCGTGACGTCTTTTCCCAGGTTGTTGGCAGATTACTGCTGTGGAAATTTGGTTCCATGCAACTCTTCAACAAATTGAAACTCTTTCAAATACACTGTATAACCGTTTGTTGATGGTTTATCATTTGGCTAAGTTCTGATACACAGAAGCCAGTTTGACCTTGTCCATATTATTGTGTTTTAATACTTCTGTTGGAAGCCGCCCAGAGTGGCTGGGGAAACCCAGCCAGATGGGCGGGGTATAAATAATAAGTTGTTGTTGTTGTTGTTGTTGTTGTTGTTGTTGTTGTTGTTGTTGTAGTATTCTACAGCACAATTTAAATAGTAGTATGTAATATCATTCCCAATAACAGCAGTGTATGAGGATATGTAATATTCCTGCATCAGGAGTGTATGTGGATAGTCTGCCCATTGAGCCCTAGAATGCTATACTGCTAAGCAAGCTGGTGACCTCATAATAGGTACATTGTAAGATGGTGAAATGAGAAGGCGAGTTTCTAGTGAAAAGCAATATTGGCTGTGAGTTTCGGAAAGAGATACAGCATAATCAATGTTTAACAGCTGTAATTGCACACACAAATGAGGACATTTTTATAAGCATGTGACTTGCGTCATTTTTCAGTATGCATATCTGGTTTTAGAGGTTCTCTTTGCACAGTCAGCATCACAGGTATAACATGACGCTGTTAATAAATAAGAACCCCAAAATGCTATTCTAATAGAAGATTTAATGATACAAAATTAGACTCTAAAAGTATTTTCTCAAATAACACGCTAATGGTTTCTGTAATACAATTAAATCGGATTTTATATTCCTTAGTTGTGTGTTAAGAAGTGTGGATCTTGCTACAAGGCTTTCTCATTTGAAATGCATACGTTGAATCAATCCAACTCAACATTTCTTGTTCCTTGCACACAGGTCTGCAATTAAAGCCTTGCGTCCTGGAGGATCTCTGGTTTATTCCACATGCACTCTTTCTAAGGCGGAGAATAGTGATGTCGTAACACACATCCTCGACTCCTGCAGCAATGTTTGCCCAGTGGATATGAGCTCCCTGGCCAGTTCTGCATCCCAGGAATTCACTCTTGCTTCTGGTGTCCAGCAGCATGAACTTCTAGTACTTCCAGAAAGGGGGAAAGCTTGGGGACCAATGTATATATCTAAATTAAAGAAAATGTGATTGGTATTCTTCATGTGGTTGCAGTTCTTTTAGGTCATAATGACCAATCCTTTTTTTTTAAGGGGCAACAGCATTTTGAAGTGAAAACCTGAACAGGAGACTGAAATCCAATCTCTTCTATTTGCTAGCAGCATCCCCATCCATTTTTCTATTTCAGTACCCAATTGGAAGATTGGGGGAGGAGCAGGGGGATGCTCAATGAGACATGCAGAGATGTGTTTTCAGTAATTGTCCCAATTCCAAACGTGAATTGTAGGCGTGTTGAAGAACACCCAATTCACTAGTCTGTGGGCCATGTGTGTGCACTTGCCTGTAGCTTGTAACGGAATTGACAGAATTTGAGCACTAATTTTAAATCCAGTTAAAATGTATTTGCTTGTAGAAACTTATTTCAACACAGGATGACACTAGGAGCAAACAGTTTAAAAAGATGGAAGCAATTGTTTCATGTATTCACAGCACCTCACTACACAAAACAGGGGAAAATTTCAGGAACAAATGCCTGCTATGAATTCTGGTTTTTTTTATGAGAACCAGGAGTGGAGACTTCGTATTAGAATCATAGAATTGTAGAGTTGGATATTCTGGTGGTATCTTCTAGTTTTGCGCACACATTGAGCAGTGGACAGCAAGTTAACACCTAGATCGCATTAATCTATAATGCAGTGTCGGCCGCACCCTGCAAATAGTGACAACTGGAATCCCTTTTGCCCAAGATCCTTCTGCTTGGCTGCAGAGCTCAAATTTGGTTTGTCAAAATAGTCTTGTTTTGGAATTGCTTCACCAACCTTCCATTTCCAAGGATGTTCAGTGAATCCTAAACAGCCACCATCAACCTCATTTAACCGGGGAAAGTTGCTGAGCAGGCATCTCTAGAAACATTAACTTTCTACTGCTTATTAGCAAGTAAGTATGTTAAATAGAAAGTTCAGCCACTGGATAGCATTTCTTTTGCATGCAAAGAAGTAACTTGGGTTTTGTGATTTTTCAGATGCCATGTTTCTGGACCAGTTTTCAGGACAATGAGAGATTGATTTAGTTATTAACACTTTATTTTCCACTATCCTACCAGATTATGCATATCATCATGCACTTTTTAAAAGTCAGTGTCTGGTTTATATGATGGTGAAGCTGTGTCATGTGCCAACAAAATCAGTTTTATTATGAAGTAACTTGTTCCTTTCAAGGATTGTTTTCTGCCTCCCTTGGAGGTTGTAGGTGACACATGGAAACCAGCTTACTGTTACTGCTTTTATCTCTGTCAGAATATGCAATGAAAGAGTTGATTGTGTTGAAAGGCCTCTAAAACAGCAGATTGTCAAGCAAATGTGGTGCTTTGGCATGGAGTTTGGAGACATAAATGCATCTTATCTGGCAGCTGCAAAACAAATACTTGAAATGAAACTAGGATGACAAATGGCAGTAGCCGCCACACAGTGTTACAAGAGCATTTCTACACAAATTCAGCCATAATTACTGGTATAAACAGTCCTGAACAAATGGCTTGTCTAAAGTGATGTCAGTTCTATTCTGAATGCAAGAGAGAACGAAGAAATGGCACTCTCAAGCAAATGTCCAGTCATAATTTATGAATTATTGCAAAACAATACTAATATTTATTTCTTCGGTATTGATCACCCGCTCATTACTGAATATTTCAGTTTTAAAGCAGGGAATGATGAAATAAAATAATAGCAGCATGCCAAAAATAATATACAAATATTACACAATCCATAGAAACAATCGATAAATAAATTAACAGCTCCATCATAAAACTAAACTAAACTGATGTTAAGGCAACAATTAGCATTTCCAATTTAACCAAGTATCTGGATATAGAAAATAGGATATTCACTCACTCTCCTTATTTTTCACATAAAGAAGGCTGCATTCTGTGCCAACAGATTTTCACTCTAGAGCAGGCATCCCCAAACTGCGGCCCTCCAGATATTTTGGCCTACAACTCCCATGATCCCTAGCTAATAGGACCAGTGGTCAGGGAAGATGGGAATTGTAGTCCAAAACATCTGGAGGGCTGAGGTTTGGGGGGTGCCTTCTCTAGAGCTTATGAGCAACTTTCCATCAATCACTCTGTATCCAGTCCAACCAGGTTTTCACTCTGAGTGACATCAACCTTTGCCTCAGTTCTTCCAGTTCTTTGGTCTTCCAGATGTTGGACTGTAACTTCCACTATTGGCCATGGTGGCTGGGGCTGAGGAGTTGGGAGTCCAACCACATCTGGAGGGTCACAGCTTTCCTGTCCCTGATACACGATGCTGTGCTAGATGGACCAAGACTTCAATAGACCAAGGCCGCTTCCAGTGGACCTGTGCTCCCAGGCCTTTAGCATTTCCTACAAGGACAGCCTAAGACTGACTCATATGCAGAATGGCTCACCTAAGAAGAGTCTGCTGGATTAGATGAGTGGCTCATCTAGTGAAGCACCGTGTTCTCACAGTAGCCAACTAGATGCCCTATGGGAGGCCCGTAAGCTGGATCTGAGCAAAACAGCACTCTTCCCTCCTGTGCTTTCCACCAGCTGGTATTCAGACGCATACTCCAACTATGGAGGCAGAACATCTCCATGAAGGTTAGTAGTCACTGATGGAGATGTTCTGCCTCCGCAGTTTACAACAAATGTTTACAGGAACTCGCACCACCATAAATTGTTATGTGTCTCCTTTAGCATCATACTGATCATATTTACTTAGTAAGGTCAGTGAGACCTGCCCTTAAGTAACTGCACAGCCTCGCAGCCTTTGTTGTTTAAGACTGAGAAGTCCTCCATGCAGGGTGCCAATAGATTGGGCTAGCCTCCAAGGCTACAGCATTTAGTAACAGCATGTTTAAAAGCTCCCTCAGCCCACATAACAGCGAAGCAATTAAAAGGCACCACCAAGCTATAACATAATTTTTAAAAACCCAGCAATTCATGAAGCAAGCACATTCACATAAAACTGCCAAAAATAATAATAAAAATGTGCAGATCAAAGTTTGTACGAACCACAGAGGCACTTTAAACACACACTCCTTCCCCCCCAACCCCACCCCAACCTAACCCTTAAAAGCTCTCAGGATGGATTTTACCGCATCTCATACATATATTTAGGTGTCAACATGCATTTATCAGCCTAATGATGAACTACACATGGATCCCCCCCCCAAGAATCCTGTGAACTGTACTTACAGGTGATGGGAATTGTTGTTCTGTGAGGTGGAAACTAAAGTTCCCAGGATTCTTTGGGGGAATGACCTTTGAATGCGCTTTCGATGTGACCATGGGCCATATTAAAACCAGTTCTTCACCACAGTTCTACCCATGCTTATCTGAAAAACAAATCACATGGATTTCAGTGGAGCTGAGATTACAGATCTGTAATGAAGCCCAGCTTTTCAAACATTCTTCCACTGTACTTTGGATTACGCTGCTTCAAGTTATTTTCAGCTGTGTGTTTGATTTGCGTGCTGAATAAAATATATTCTTGCTTTTCTGCTACACTTCCTACATGGTAAATAAAACCGATGGAAAGTGTTGCAACAGGGATATTGTGATTCACTCAACTGAATTTATATCTCGAAATGATTCCAAATTCCGGCATTACATGTAATATTCTGGGGATTACAGCTGTTAGGTGTTTTCAGATTGTCATCTGAATGTATTAGGAACTGTGTTCCTTCGTGTGATTATTCTTCAGGTTTCAAGGGCAAATTTATAACCTTTATGACTCTGATGATCAGCTTGTACACAGGGCACTGCCTTGAACAAAGTCAAACCAGCTCACAGCAAGTTCCATTGTTTGTTTTCCAATCGTACCTCGACATGCAAGGAATTGTACATAAAAACTAGGGAACAAACAAAAATTCCAGCAACTGGCAAATCCCTCACCCAAAAAGCCCCCCACAAAAACCAACCATGATTGGGTCAGGTGAAAATCTAGTGAGCTGGCATCCTATTCAGATCTGGGAACAGCTTCCAGTTCCCAGTCTAAAGTGATCCTGTCAGGGGGCCTGTAAAGTGATTGATATGGTTAATACAAACTAGAGATTTCTGCTGAGCTGCCAGGCTGCACTCTTAGCCTTGCCTTTGAGGACGGGAAGCCTGAGACAGCAACAACAAAAGCATCACAAGGAATGCCAGGCAGCTTTTTCTGCCAGGGTAACTGGAAGGACTCAAATGGAAGAAAATACATGCATATGCTATACCTTTTGTGTGTTATCACCAGAGCAGATTTAATATTATTAAAATTAAGGCCTCTTTCTCTCAAATTTAATAAGCACATTTCTGGGATTACATAATTAGAATTTGAATTGGCTTTTTATGCGTCAAACGCTGCATTTACCATTCACAACAGACAGAGAGCGAGTAAGCACACTGGAGTCCAGCAATGCAATGTTTCGAAATGTCCTAGGAGATGCGGAAATGTATGGTAACAAATCATTGAGATGTGTTGCTTAGAACAGCAGTGCCCAGATAAGGCTAAGAAAAACTCCCATCTGAAAGTCTAGCAAGCCAGGCTTCCTATATTCCTATGAAGTTTTTAAGAAAAAAAATATGGCTGGTGTTCTCCTAAATGATTTGCAGCCTGTTCCTCTCTCCCACTTTCCCCACTGTTTCTTTAGACAGGTTTGTTGTGAGGGTTTTTTGCGCATAGTAAAGGTAGAAGAAAAGATGGGCAATGACAATTAATGTACAGTTAATTCATTGTTTCAGCTGCCTTGCCCAGACCAGAAATAAAGAAGGTGGATATTGTACAATTGGGGGCAATCTGGATACTGGAATTTTAGTATAGAAGGAGAGAAAGCAAAAAAATGACAACAGGAACAGGAGCAATAACCACCAGGCAGCAAAGGAACCATGATTTAAGTAAGGAGGTTGTATTGAAATGGGGCTAGGTTGATAGCATTACAGTGGTACCTCGGTTTATGAACACAGTTGGTACTGTGGGTTTAATTGGTTCCGGAAGTCTGTTCATAAACTGAAGCGTTCATAAACTGAAGCGAACTTTCCCATTGAAAGTAATGGAAAGTGAATTAATCCATTCCAGATGGGTCCGCTGCCTTCGTAAACCGAAAATTCATAAACCGAGGTGTTCATAAACCGAGGTTCCACTGTATGTCAGTAGCAAAAAGAGAAGGCCTGGAAGAGCAGTTAATGGTTGTTTGGGTCTATGTTTAGCCACATTATTTGTAAATGTGCACAATGTTGGGATGCAAATGGTGTTTCCATATGCCATCTCTATATTTCCTTCAGACTTGCTTACATATTTTAATTGCATACATAAATGAGCAATTTATTTTTCAATCACTCCTCAATTCCTATTTCCAGACAATGTGATCTCAAAGAATGGGTGTATTTGACTAAAGGTGTATTAAGACACTTGTGTCCTCTACTGCCCTAGAACAATACAAAATGTATTCTAGGAAAATCCCAATAATTCATGTTCTTGGTGCCAACTCATCACTCCCATTCATTTTTCTTTACCCTGAAGCGGTTAACAATTTAAAACACCATAAAAATACGATAAGCAATAAAATAAAATAAAATAAAATAACTATAGAATACAACAAGCACTACAACATATGAATAAAGCAAGGCAAGAACCATCTCAGCTGCATGGAAACCAATACAAAAGTAGCTACACAGCGACCAATTACATCTACAGTATTTCCCTTATTGAATTTGTATTAGTTGTTTTGATTAATTTGTTGCTGTTGTTTGCTTTATTTGCATACTTTTGTGTTTGATATTACAATGATTGTGCTGTTTGGTGGTTTTTTCTTTCTTTCTATGCTGTTGTGATTGTTGTGAACTGCATTGAGCTCAACATTTTTTGTCGGAAAAGCGGAATACAAATATCAAATCAAATTGGTCTAATCCTCTTTTAAAGCCACTCAAGTCAGCATCATGTAGGAAAACTCGACAAAGTATCACTGACCACGAATCCAGCCTTGCTGCCTAGCTTCCCACAATTGTGTGTGCTGCGGGGATTCGCGAGGTTCCCACTGTTAAATACAAATGAAAGTAAATGTGGAAGTTATTTACCTATTCAGTAATCAGGTTGTCAAACTGAAACGGCAAGCATGGGGACTACACGTGAGCTCCCCTCATCTTTGAAGCTGCGTCGTGTCTCCCATACACAATTTTGACTTAGGAAAATTTTCCATAAACCTTTTCTTAACAGCAAAGAGACATCTGTCAAAAAGCACTTTCATCGGTTAGTCTTTCAACCTTCCCAGAATGCCTGTTGAGCCCTTGAGGGGCTGTAGTGGACCTGGCTACACACACACACACACACACACACACACACACACACACACACACACTATTCCTGATTCCCCACCCCTTACAGTTTACAGAACTACGCAGTGTGTTGTGGCAGGCATCCCACAGCTCAGAGGGCCCTATTTAAAATGCATTGTAGGTAGTAACTAAAATAAAATGACTTCCTTCTTCAGCAAAAATGTCATAACTCTCTTTCATGGATGAGTGGCTGTGAAACCATTCTCAAGGGGAGGGGCTGGTGTCAAATTATAAAACCGAGCTTGGTATAGCTTTCATTATTTATGTGCGTGTGCACTGAATTTTTCTAGGAGTTTTTGCTCTGAGTAACAGCCTTCCCCTTAACATGCAACAAAGAGATACCCCCACTCCCCCACAATTATACACTTATTTTATCCAAAAATTATTCAATTTGGATTATGTATTATTAATATTTAATAGTCCTTAAATATTTCATATTACAGTCTGAACACCTGTGTGATTCACGGCTAGTGGTTCAGCATTCATTTAATAACTCTGGGATGGAACTCAAGACCACAAGTGTTTTAAAACTGTCCGTTATAGCTGTTTCATCCATAGTTTTTTGGCTGCCTAACCTCTTACTCCAGTAGGAGGTCCTTATGTGTGTGTGTGTGTGTGTGTGTGTGTGTGTATGAATTGTATTTTGCATGAGAATTGTTATTGTTTTATGCGAATTTTTGACAGTATTCATGTTTTTAAACGTAAGTCACTTGGAGACCTTGAGAAAAATCCAACAAATAAATCTAAATCTTAATAGAAAATAAAGGAATAAATAAGACGAAGAACTGGACAGCTTGAAATATTGCACTTGGTGTAAGGATGAACATGGGCTGTGCTAGGTCCAACACTGCAAACAGGGAGGGCTGCTACCATGAGGGCCCCCCAACCAGGGATAATGTTAAAAACTAGAGTGACCCTAAATAAGACTAGCAGATCATGCTTAGTATGAGTTGGCCTAATGAAGGGATGGGAAACCTTAGGCCCAGGTGCTGAATGTGGTCCTCCATGCCTTTCTATCTGCCCCCCGGGACTGTCTCTAGGCCACTCCTTGCCACACCACACTCCTGACTTGCCCTGCTTCACACCCTGCAAGTTTTTGACCAGCTGTCCTGTGTCCTTGGAATTAGGATAATGTCTCTTGTGTCATGAACTGGTATACTATGGGGAGGAAGAAGAGGATCCTGGCGAGGGATGGAGCTGGGACTGGGACACACCAGGGCAAGCTGGGGATGGGGGAGGAGAGGTTGGCATAGGAAGTACCCACAGGGTGACGGAGGATGGCAAGGGGATGGAGGCCAATGCACAGGAAGCAGAGGAGCAGGACCCATCCTGAGAGCCAGGGAAGCCGCTGTCTCCATAAACATAGTGGGCTCTGAGGTGTGGGGTGCTCCAAGACGCAGAGGCAGGCAAGGGCCCATGGCCCAGCTCACTAGCTCTGGGAGGAAGTGTGTGAGTCCTCAGCTGGAATAGGCTTGGAGCAGGTGAGGGTCACCTGCCTCATCAAGCCCAGATGCTACAATCATCATGTTAAGTATACCTGGGCAGCTGGGGCTGCTCAACTGCCCATGTTGATAGACTTTAGCTCGAATGCACCAGGATCTCTGAGGCGCTGTGCTTTGGTCTGGACTTTGGACATATGGATTGGCTCTGGACTGGGGACTTGATATCCTTATTTGCTGCCAAATACAGTTATACCTCAGGATACGTCCGCTGCAGGTTGCGTCTTTTCGGGTTACGGATGCGCCGAACCTGGAAGTCTCGGAACAGGTTACTTCCAGGTTTGGCGCATCCATTACCTGCATGCATGTGCAGAAGTGCCAAATTGTGCCTTGCGCATGTGCAGAAGTGCCGCATTGTGTCACGTGCATGCGCAGACGTGGCGCTTCATGTGCGGCCTTTTCATGTTGCGAACAGGCCGCCGGAATGGATCCCATTCGCAACATGAGATACCACTGTATATACACTGTATGTTAGCGCAACAATTTTAGCTGTATCTCTCCCCACCCCCATCTACTTCGTTGTGGCAATTAAGATAGTACAAAAACGAAGTAGTCGCCATGGCAGCAGAACCAGCCATTTTTTAAAAAAGGACGCAGAAGTTCTGGAATGGGGTAGATTAAAATTGAATCTCTCTTTCTCTCAGCAAGTGTGTAGATGTAAACCTAAAGCAATGTGACTTTGGAAGGGTTGGACTCAAGGAAATAAATTTTACTTGGCATTTCTGTGAATAAAGCAAATCCATCTCTCAAAATCTTTGGAGATGCTATCTCACTATGCACTCTGCTTCCCAAAACAAGATTTGAATTTCACAAATGAAATTAGAGTGGCAAGACCTTGCCCTGAATAGAAACTAATCCTTCAGAGTCTTTATCGTGAAGCTGCTCATGTAATCTACAAACTTGTTAATGTGCAAGTTTTGCTAATTCACTCACAATAACTGGTAATATTAATGCAGGCAAGTGTCAATATTAACATTCAGTATTAGATGTATAAAATGCTTCCTGTTTGCCTTTTAAATAATAAAAAATGTGCACTGTAAGATTCAGGTATATCACTCTGAAATTTGTATTTTATTCGAGCAATCCAGATCTCATTACATTAGGCAAACACTGTACTAGCGGAAAGTGGATCATGTAAATACCTCTAATATTATTCATGAATTTTCCCTTCTGCAGTGGGTTGAAAATATGCTACAGATACTCTCTTATAAATGACCTTGTTTAAGTTTTAGTATTGTATTCCTATATATTTTCATTACTATTTAAGAGGCTTTGATTTACTTTGCTAGGTGTGATTTAATATTTCCTTGTTCTTACTGTTCATCTGCATTTTCACTATATTTTAGTTCCTTTTCTTCCCCATATCCTCTCCAGACCTTGCTGGTCTGTTGTCGCTGATTTCTATCACTGGTTTGAACTGTCAACTATACTTAATACGTATAGCCTTAGACAAAGTTTTAATGTAGCTTTTAAAAATCAGTCCATAAGTTATGACTACTTTTTGCTGTGTCATCCACTGGTAGAAATGAGCCCATTAAATACTTGTTATAAGCTGTCTTGCAGTGTAATGCCACTAGTTTATTGTCTGCAGGGAAAATAAGACTTGCTGTTAAAACACTTCAGAGCATGGAAAGAGAGGTCTACATGCCATGTATAGTAATGTCATTGCAATCACCTTTGGGCACTGAACTTGTCTTGATTTTTAAAAAATCCTATTAGCAGAAAATGGTGCTTTTGATAAGCTTTTAGAATTCATAATAGATATATGTCTCATGAAAACATGCATGACAAGAGAGATATTATATATACAGTCATACCTCGGTTTAAGTACACTTCGGTTTGAGTACTTTCAGTTTAAGTACTCCGCGGACCCATCTGGAACGGATTAATCCACTTTCCATTACTTTCAATGGGAAAGTTCGCTTCAGGTTAAGTACGCTTCAGGTTAAGTACGGACTTCCAGAGCCAATTACACTCATACTTCAGGTTAAGTACGCTTCAGTTTAAGTACTCCACGGACCATCTAGAACGGATTAATCCACTTTCCATTACTTTCAATGGGAAAGTTCACTTCAGGTTAAATTCGCTTCAGGTTAAGTACAGACTTCCGGAACCAACTGTGTACTTAAACCGAGGTACCATTGTAATCTCCACATTATGAGCAGACTCTCTCTCTCTCTCTCTCTCTCTCTCTCTCTCTCTCTCTCTCTCTCTCTCTCTCTCTCTCTCTCTCTCTCCTGCTCACACATGTGGACAACATCCTCATGTATACATACATGTACAGATATCATTGCTTACTATGATAGGAATGAGTCTATCCTCATATGCTTTTCCCTCTCCTCTCCTCCTCCAGATGCTTTTGTTCCCAATTATCCAAGTTTAATGCAGGGCTGGACAACCTATGACCCCCCCAGATGTTGGTAAACTGCAATTGCCAGATCTCTGGCCATTGGTCATGCTGGCTAGGGCTAATTGGATTTGGAGTCCAACAACATCTGGACAGCCACACATTCCTTACCCTTAGTTTCATGTTACAACCAAATCCTAAACTGTGGTTAATCCTAACTACAATTTGCTGGGGAGGGGGGCGACGACACACAACTGCATAAAGAATGTTGTAGTGTGTTTCAATCTGGTTTTTTTTTTGTTTATCATTGAATTTACTGATTTTTGAGTGCTTTATAAATAGTTGATTTTAACTGAAATTTTGTTTTATTCTTTTTGTAAACCACTTTGAAGTTGTATTACAACCAAGGGGTGTATACAGCTGGCAAAATATATAAATCTGTAGGTTTCAAGCCTGCTCGATTTAAACAAACCATTGTTAAGCCTTGGTTTAAGCAATTATAGCAAGCTAAGGTTGATTTAAAAAAACAGAAATAAAAACTTCTGAACTCCGCCATGTAGCTGCATCAGAAGTCTGGGAGGGGGAGGGCTATCCACAGTAGAGCAGCTGTGGTGTAGTGGTTAAGAGCGGTAGACTCGTAATCTGGGAAGCCGGGTTCGCGTCTCCGCTCCTCCACATGCAGCTGCTGGGTGACCTTGGGCTAGTCACACTTCTTTGAAGTCTCTCAGCCCCACCCACCTCACAGGTGTCTGTTGTGGGGGAGGAGGGGAAAGGAGATTGTTAGCCGCTTTAAGACTCCTTCGGGTAGTGATAAAGCGGGATATCAAATCCAAACTCCTCTTCTTCTTCTTCTTTGCATGCAGAAAATCCCAGTTTGAATCTCAGGCATCTCCAAGCAGAGCTGGGAATGTCTTCCCCTGGAAACTCTGGAGAGTCTCTGCCAATCACTGTAGCCTATGCTGAGCTTGATGGGCCAACATTCTGATTCGGTATAAGGCAGTTCCCTGTGTTGACCCAGGAGAGGCCAGGTTTGTGCCCATCACATTAATCTCTGTTCATGCTAATTTTGGTTCATGAGGTGCTACAAAAGCTTGAAGCCTGTTTGACGACAAATTATGCAATTCAGGAAAAGTAAGTGTATCACCTTGCTCTAACATGCCGCTTTCAGCTCTCTAAAATGGAACTATAGTCTGTCTCTAATCTAATCTAGTATGAGAACTGTTGCCCCTTTCCATTATTCTGTAGCAAAATTAGTGGACCTTAAAAATCCTGTTATAAAACCATTGCACTAACAACATAAGGCTTTCCCCGAATGAATCTTCATAACATCATTAGCTTTGCCTCTGGTCTTTAGCTCCCACTATATATAAAAAACCCCTTTTACATATTATTTACCATTCCCTCCCTCCCGCCTTGCTTTCCTGCTTAAGCTAAGCAATTGTTAGCAACCAGTTCTAATTTTGGGTCTTTTGCTTCTGCCAGTGCACTTGTAAGAACTCTCAGTAATATTCTCCATGGAGGAATCGGCTCTGTGGCATCCAGGGTCTTCTGCTTTATGACTCTAGCCATTACATTTTGGAATGCCTTCTCTGAAAGGCTACTTGAAAACCCAGATTTTCATTACTATATAATAGCCATCCTTCTGCAGATGTGCCCTCTTGCATAACAAAATAAAATGAGGCAAACTTATTCTGACAATAGCCTTGGCACATGCTATGCCTGAGAGTGGGGATGGTACAACACAAAAGCAACCTCATCTTGTTTTCTAATCACTTTACAAAGCAAAGTCAAGACATTTTTATTTATTTTTTGCTTTTGCTTTTAGATAAAAGGCATTCAACTGAGTTTCACTCCATTGAACCCAGTCTGCAGAACTGACAACATACCTTGAAAAGATTCCTTTAGTAGATAATTAGATCAGTATAATACAAGTATAGTATGAATTAACCTTTGCCACTCACATGTGAATGCAGTCATATATTCTTGGTGTGAATTGTTTTCACTGATTAGCAGGGCTGTCTATTAGGAATTGTAATGTATTGATTGGTGCAAAATGGCAGCAATTAGAGATTTTTTTTTGAAAGGTCCAGAGGCTCACAGATTAGCCACATCATGCTGGTAGTTATGGGTTTTCAATAAAGAAGATAGAAGATGTGTTGAATTTTGAAGCAGAAGAGTGCTTAATCATTTCATTATGAAAAGTAATGGCATAGCTTATTTTCTATGGTAACCTGACCTCCCCTTCACATTAGGCGAGACCAGATTTTCAGATTATTGTCTTTACTTCTTACCACGATCATTTATAATCAGAGCTTGATTCATGCAACCATTTTAATGTGTTGAAATTAGCACAAGTTCACATTTTGGTGACCCCAGGTAGTGTGGTTGCTGACCTTGAGCCAGACATCTTGGAGAGTGAAGTCAAATGGGCCTTAGAAAGCACTGCTAATAACAAGGCCAGTGGAAGTGATGATATTCCAGCTGAACTATTTAAAATTTTAAAAGATGATGCTGTTAAGGTGCTACACCCAATATGCCAGCAAGTTTGGAAAACTCAGCAATGGCCAGAGGATTGGAGAAGATCAGTCTACATCCCAATTCCAAAGAAGGGCAGTGCCAAAGAATGCTCCAACTACCGCACAATTGCGCTCATTTCACATGCTAGCAAGGTTATGCTTAAAATTCTACAAGGCAGGCTTAGGCAGTATGTGGACCGAGAACTCCCAGAAGTGCAAGCTGGATTTCGAAAGGGCAGAGGAACCAGAGACCAAATAGCAAACATGCACTGGATTATGGAGAAAGCTAGAGAATTCCAGAAAAACATCTACTTCTGCTTCATTGACTATGCAAAAGCCTTTGACTGTGTCGACCACAGCAAACTATGGCAAGTTCTTAAAGAAATGGGAGTGCCTGATCACCTCATCTGTCTCCTGAGAAATCTCTATGTGGGACAAGAAGCTACAGTTAGAACTGGATATGGAACAACTGAGTGGTTCAAAATTGGGAAAGGAGTACGACAAGGTTGTATATTGTCTCCCTGCTTATTTAACTTATATGCAGAATTCATCATGCGAAAGGCTGGACTAGATGAATCCCAAACCGGAATTAAGATTGCCAGAAGAAATATCAACAACCTCAGATATGCAGATGACACAACCTTGATGGCAGAAAGCGAGGAGGAATTAAAGAACCTTTTAATGAGGGTGAAAGAGGAGAGCGCAAAATATGGTCTGAAGCTCATCATAAAAAAAACCAAGATCATGGCCACTGGTCCCATCACCTCCTGGCAAATAGAAGGGGAAGAAATGGAGGCAGTGAGAGATTTTACCTTCTTGGGCTCCTTGATCACTGCAGATGGTGACAGCAGTCACGAAATTAAAAGACGCCTGCTTCTTGGGAGAAAAGCAATGACAAACCTAGACAGCATCTTAAAAAGCAGAGACATCACCTTGCCGACAAAGGTCCGTATAGTTAAAGCTATGGTTTTCCCAGTAGTGATGTATGGAAGTGAGAGCTGGACCATAAAGAAGGCTGATCGCCGAAGAATTGATGCTTTTGAATTATGGTGCTGGAGGAGACTCTTGAGAGTCCCATGGACTGCAAGAAGATCAAACCTATCCATTCTTAAGGAAATCAGCCCTGAGTGCTCCCTGGAAGGACAGATCGTGAAGCTGAGGCTCCAATACTTTGGCCACCTCATGAGAAGAGAAGAATCCTTGGAAAAGACCCTGATGTTGGGAAAGATTGAGGGCACTAGGAGAAGGGGACGTCAGAGGACAAGATGGTTGGACAGTGTTCTCGAAGCTACGAACATGAGTTTGACCAAACTGAGGGAGGCAGTGCAAGACAGGAGTGCCTGGCGTGCTATGGTCCATGGGGTCACGAAGAGTCGGACACGACTAAACGACTAAACAACAACAACAACAACATTTTGGTGTGCTGGGCATGTTTCCAGATCATGACTTTATTTAGTAAGTAAGTAAGTAAACCACCCTTCATCCGAAGATCACAGGGTGGTTCACAACATAAGAAAAGACTAATATGGATTGGTTATATTTCAGTCTGCTTAGGTGAGCTGAAAGAGAAGTTGTCTTGAAAAGTTTAAAACTGGAAGAAGTCAGATTGGGCTATTCAATGAAAAGGAGGCAGGGGTTCTAAGCCTTTCCATTATAAGTTTTATAAGATTTTGTAATGAATGATAGATGTGTGAGTAATTGATATTATAGTTTGAGTATAAAATGTTTAAGTAAAATATACTCTGAATGTTCATCTAATATTGAATACAGGGACAAGCTGCCTCTAGTTTTGTACAAGTGTATACTTGTTCATTTGTATTGCTCTGCTATTCCTTACACAGGCACATACTGTGCATTCATTGAAAATTACACGTCCATCAATTTACAAGTGTACAGCTCAACTGTTTTCCGTACACAGATGGCATTTTTGCTGAATGTAATGTGTGAACGTTCAGTGCTAAAAATGGTAGAATTTTTCTGACACAGTTCAATCATTTGGGTGTTGTCTTTTTAGAGTATATAATTGTATCCTTTTAAAATTGGTTTTGTTTTGTTCGCCCAGGTTGTCTTGATAAAGAGAAATGGTTGAAAATGCCAGGAAGCTGTATATTGCATTTTCTAAATGGTGGGATTTTCTTTTGTTTTTGTCTTTGCTAATCACCCTTCTTTTGCTTACAGACTTCCTGTAGGAACCTGGTTGACCACTGCAAGAACAGGATGATGGGCTAGCCGCTAGATACACTATTCTCCTGATCCAGAAGTGCTTCTCTTATGGCCAATGGCTTGTAATCATTGATGTTGTTTTTCAACCAACACCATATATTGGATGTAAAGAGTTCTTTGTTTAATTTAGCATTAGACCTTTCTAAACCCATTGGCTGGCTAGTGTGGTGGAGATCTGTGCAATGTTGCTTGTGGATGTGCTGAATTTCAATAGACCACTTTAGCTATGCAACTTGCTGAGCTTTCTGCCCATGACCTCGAAAAAAGAAGACAAGGCCTTTGCAGTTGTAATAAAGAAGTTGCATTAGATAAAGTTATTTTCAATGGCTCTTTCCAAAAGATTGAGAGTCAATTATGCCAGCAGGTTCATCTTCAGGACAGCAGCACAGATGGGTATATTGTACTTGTCAAGAAGATTTAAAGATGCAATGTCAGAGGTTGATCCCAAGGCCTACTTTTCTCCCAGCAGGATATGAATAATTTCCATTGAATTCCATGGAGTTAGTTGTATTCTGTGGTTAGGCAATTCTGGCTCTCCAGCTTCCTTGTATAGTTACAGTAACAAAATCAGAATCATTCTTGTTAAATATATATCTGCCTACACCAGCAACGTAGAAATTAAATGGGATTATTAAATGTGGTATTCTAAGTCAATTATTCTCACATGGACGGTTGAGACCCACCATGGGGAGACAGGAACTTTGCTAGAGAGTTGCCAGCAGATGACTGGACAGCTGGTTCAAAAACACTAAGGGTCTCAGGGAGGACAATAACAGTGTCCCAAGCAAAGGGAATCTTCAGTATAGCTGACTACTACAGTAGTTACCCACCATCAAGAAAGCTTGAAATCCTACATAAGAGGAGGCTTCTGGATTATACCAATGGCCCATCTAGTCCAGCATCTTGTTCTCACAGTGGCCAAATAGATGCCTGTGGGAAATCACTGAGCAGGACCTGAGCACAAGAGCCCTCCTGTGGCTTCCAGCAACTACGGTAGTACTCAAAAGCATGACTGTCTCCATGCCTGGAGGCAGTAAATCACCATCATGGTTATTAGCCATTGGTAGCCCCTCTGAAGCACTATGTAAGGAAATGAACACAGCCCAGTCCTGTTGTTACTTCAAATAGAATAGCTTTGGTGGGTCGTATCAGGATTGGTACCATGGTATGAGGGAGGGGGCTTGTAACTCTTCCCCACTCACTCCTCTACACAGCTGTTAATTTCTCCAGGTGGGAAACTACTATGAATGCTGAATTGTTACCTTTAAAGAAGCAGCAAAATATAAATGCACAGCAGGAGCACTGGGTTAAAATCAGCCAATAAGCAGGGAAGGGCTGTTCAAGTTACCAGAAGTTCACATAGTTTCTAATACGCTTGTTTGCCTAACATGTTTGTTTCAGCTATTATGTGGTCCACCCACACACTTTCATTTATTCATTCATATTCTAAAAGCCATTTTGGTTTTGATATGAAAAATAAATAAATTATAAAGGATGGTTTTGTTTTTAAATGTGTAGTTTTCTTTCCTTACATGGGAGCTTCAGTGCAATACAAAAACCACAATATCAACAGGCTAATTACAAAGCTGACATTATTATTATTATTATTATTATTATTATTATTATTATTATTATTATTAAAAAAGCAATGTCCTAACAGTGGCCATAACAAAGAACCTAACAAACCAGCATAGTAAAATTAATTTGAATGCAGTAAACCTTAAAAATCCTTCAGCCAGTTAAAATTCTTTAGGACCACAGCATATTTACTCAAAGGCCTTCTAAATCAAATGAGCCTTCAAGGCATCCCCCGCATTGCCCTCCAGAGGGAATTCCTTAATTGTGGGACCACTGCCACTTTTGTGTAACAACCTGACAGATTGTACCTTTGGGTACAAAAGGAGAGCCTCTGAGCCTGATCTTCATAAGCATAGGCAGGCTGGTACAGGTGAAGATGATTCCTCAGATAACCTGGTTCCAAACTGTTTAAGGCTTTATAGGTTAAACAGCAACACCTTAAACTGGGCTAAGAAATGTACTGACAACCAGTGCAATCCATATCATATTGGTGTTAACAGGCTTGATCATCCTATTTCCACCAACAAGAGTGGAGAACACTGAGCTGGAGTCTTCAGAGTAAAGGAGGACAATGCAATCTCCTTGGCCTGGACAGGCACAGACCCAACAGGTTGCTCTTGCCCAGAGCCTCTAATTCAGTACATCCATGTTGGACTGTCTCTGAGGACAATTCATTTTCCCACTCCGAATCCCTAGCCTCATGCCCTGCAGTTTGACCCCAGGGGGCATAGCACAGGAGAAACAACAGGATTGCACACACATTCATTCATTCATTCATTCATTCATTCATTCCCTAGTGCAAGTCTATCTGCCATCCAGTGGAATGGATCAAAATAATCAGCACAATCCAAGAACAGTCCTTCGTAAAAAAAAAAAGGTAGTTTATACTGAATAAATTGTAGATAATCTTAGTCTTCCTTCAGAATCTGAAACAGGCAGCTGCACCGAGGTTTTTGATAATATTCATATGTATTTAAATGCAGGGAATGAATGAATAAAAGGGTAGATGATTGTTCAACTACTTATCGTATAGCCTTATCATTTCTTAACTCATACTGTAAAGGAGCGTGATAAAAATAAACCTGTATATGGCTTCTACCTGCCAGCACACCAGAGTTGTTCTTTCTTATTTTTTCCTTGCAGCTGACAAGGTTTTATAGCTATTCCCTCTCCACTTCAACATATCTTTTGAAAGCACACCCTCCTCAAAACTTCAGTAAGTTTTTGTTCTTTTATTTTCCAAGTTTTCAATTAGACAGGAATTCAAAATCCAGAAATGGTTAGATTCCCACTTATTGCTAACCCCAAGCTCAGCTTCAGTTAGCTGGAAATAGCTGGTGATTTTGTAGTCAAGCAATTTGTCTCATTTCCCCCCTTATTAAAAATGGTATGTCATATAAGTGAAAGGGAGAAAACTAAGCTCTGTCACTCTGAAGATCAGATGTTTGATTCCAGCATTTAACTTGTCAATAGACTATTTTAAAGATGTTAGGGAGAGAATCGTTTAACTTCTCCATCTCAATGTCTCTTTTGAATCTTGTACTTTTATGGATATAAACACTTGGAACACATAAGCAGTTAAGACTCCATACTTTCAAGCAAAGATAAAGAGTCCCCAGTGTTTAGCTCTTCCAGTTGTCAACAACTAACTAATAGTTTTGGGTAATGCTATTGGTTATCTGCTTTCATTTGAGCCAACTCCAATTCAATTCTTTCCCAATACTAATTATCAAAATGATCGGCTTTCTTTAAATTAGTACTGAGTGCCATAATCAAGGGTAGCCAATGTCTTTGACAAAAAGCAATATATCCTATTCAGAAAAGAATGCAGGCGATGTTATGAGTCAGTAATGTGGTCCTCCTCCTCCCAGGCACAGGATATTCAAAATCTGGATTCAAATCCCATCTCATGACTAGCTGAATTCTGCAAATGGGACTTTTAGAAAAATTGCATCCACTGCAGGTCCAACCCAATGCTAGAACAGTGTGAACCACAGATTTGTCAAGAGCTTTATAACTCTAATTGGAGTGTTCCTTGTTTATGTATGCATCCTCATGATCAGAGACTGTTTTAGGGTAGCATGACTGGTGCGGTTGCCCTGGGTACTGCCCAGGGTGTGCCAAAACAATCCTGTAGAATGGAGCATTGTGGGGGAGGTTGCCAGATTTTAGCATCACATAGGACACCACTAAAATTTGAGAGTCCAAAGCCTGCCACTGTCATGACGGGCTTCTAGAGAGTCCTTGCTTAGAGAGTTTCCCTCTACTTTTAATTGTGTGTGTGACTATAACCACTGTGTACCTATGATAGAGCACTAGATTGAGCCACAGGACTTGCTGTTCATAAATAGTTCTATCCTGTGAGCACTGTATAGCAGGAGAAAAAAATATGGCTTTTGTAGGAGTTAATCATTTGGAATTCAATTCCCTGCAAACAGTTAGGGCTCTTTGAACACGGTCAGGCTGCACTTGAAAAGTTGGCTGTGTGGTTGCATGCCACTGCAAATACTCTGGGAAATTAATTTTCTCTCGCCCCTGCTGAGAGTCTCTCTGCAGAAGCAAGAAATGAAGCCACACATACACTAATGAATGAACACCATAAAGGCGTGTGAGGTTGGACAGTGTATCGCAGTCATGTAGTCTTCTGAACTCTGGTGGGCTCCCTGGGAGTTTTATGGCAAAAAAAACCCTACACCCTGTCGTTTCAGTCGGGAAAGGAAATGCCATATTTCTTCTTGTACCTGCTCTTGAATTTTTTAGCTTGATCAAAAGACCTTTTGGATTCACTGAAGTCTCCTCATCTGTCCCCTTGGAACAAAGTCGAACTCGGCTCCACTAAATTAACCTTGCCTAGTTCTGCAATAAATCAGTATTTAGGGAATTCTCTGCTATATTAGATAATGTAATAATACTGGTGTGATCCTGGCCCAGATTTATGCTTTCTACTGAAGAGGAGGGTTATGTCACCCAGATCCAGAGTAGTGCCCACAGACTCCTTTTTCAAATGGCTAAACCCTACCAGTCAGTTGTTCCACAGGATGGTAGAATGATGGAAACTGCAGCCCATTTAATTTTTCTGGTGGTTAATAGCCAAGATACATCAGAGAAGAAAACCACACACAGAGAACTTTATTGTATCCGCATCTAACAAGGGAGAAAATCAGTGAATGCAGCTTTGTTAACTGGGTTGAAATACCTGTTTACATTCAAACCAGGATTATTCTCATTGTTTGCTAAGAACCATAACTTGACATACATACCAATCTGTGAATGGTAAGAGAACTCAGGGGTTCCAGTGCATACCTTGGGGGTTTGGTTTCCATAGAACATAAGTCACGAGCCTGCTGGCATTTGGGGGGATGTAAGGCTGATCATAAAATGAAAGGTTCACAACATTAATTTTCTCACAGATCCTGCTCCCCCATTAGGTTTGCAGGTGGCTCTCAAGTGTCATATTATGGGATTCAGCAGAAACAGTGAGTCAGACCTCTTTTGTCTCCGTCCTCAAATTAACTGTTCTGTTTCAAATACATGCCTTGATGACACCACCTTCAGCCAAGGAAAGGGGAGCGATGCCATGCCCCCTTCAGCTCACCTTCCAGACACATCACTAGCTATTTTCTTTCTACATGTCAAGGCTATGGTCCAAGCTTGCAGCTACTTAACTGACTTGCAAACTAGATTGACCATTTCAGCAGCCTCCTTTTTCTGTAGGCCCAAATCCTACAGCTATGAAATCACAGCAATCAGTTACAAGGATGTTTCATTAGTTATTCAGGCCTTCAACATACCATTTGACCTGGGAAATATCTCTGTATTAATATACAAACACAATAATAGTAGAAAGAAACCCTATCTTCTCAACAAAAATTGCTAATCGTGTTTTTTGTTTTGTTTTAGTGACAATATATTTTGTTATAACCCTGGCTTTGGGGGCAAACCAGTCTTCTTTAAATCTCCCATAAACCCTTCCCCCATCCCCCCCCATCCTTGTTTTGTTTTCTTAACTTCAGAACAAGTACACTAAGATAACCATCACAAGCCAGGAAATAAATCTCCTGTTTAACATTCAGGGACTGACAGAACATAGGTACTTCAAAGATCTGGCAAGACTACAGAGGGTTAAAGTGATTGTGCTTTAAGACAATGGAATTTACATGCTTCAGAGGTTTTCTTTCTCCTTATCTTGTCAGTGAGGAATTAATAAGTTAGAGGCATTCAGCTCAGAATGGTGGCTTGATTGCATGCCTTTTATTAAGTAGCTGAGGCGTGAGGAGACTGTGGAGCTTGATAGATTTTCATACATGGTTCATTTTGAACCTGACTCCAGCTCTTTGATGTCCTTAAACCCCAAGTTAACTGTATGCTACAGGCAATCAACACTTCTGTGTACATATGTTTCATTTCTACTAATAACCAGCCTCTTCTGAAAAGGTCTTTTCATGGACCAGCTCTACCATTAGACAGAATGAGGTGACCTCTTCAGGCCCCAATTGCTATGCCCCCAACGTCCGCATGTTCAAAGTACAGTGGTACCTTGGTTTAAGTACACAATTGGTTCCGGAAGTCTGTACTTAACCTGAAGCGAACTTTCCCATTGAAAGTCATGGAAAGTGGATTAATCTGTTCCAGACGGTCCGCAGAGTACTTAACCTGAAGTGTACTTAACCTGAAGCGAACTTTCCCATTGAAAGTAATGGAAAGTGGATTAATCCGTTCCAGACGGTCCGCGGAGTACCTAAACTGAAAGTACTCAAACCAAAGCGTACTTAAACCAAGGTATGACTGTACATGCGAAAGAAATTCTATTTACATACCAATGTGCTCTTGTGTTGATCCTCCACACAGGGGATTGAGTCTTAGTCCCTCATCACACAAAGGGCCACCCACTTATGGAACATTTCTGACACATTCTGATTCCCTCAAATCTTCTTTCAACACATGTGGGGGGGGGGAGGTTGTGTGAAAAATTCTAATAAAACCCAGACTTGAATACAGACTCTACCACTGCAGTTGCTCTAGGGAGTCTGGCATCATCTGCGAAAATACTGTGGTATGCTTTGCTCTTTGCTCATCCATGTTTCCATGCAAGATGGATATTTCTGTTCCATATATATGTATGCACTCATATGCATGACACAGGGAGAACACACTTCCATAAAGCATTCACTGTTACAGGCTGCATTACTAATGTCTGAATGGGTCATTCATCTTTGATCAAGGCCTTTCAGTGTTTATTTACAGCCAAATGATCAGCCCAAGCCCTGCTGTTTCAATTTTCCACAGCTCTGAGAGCATGGCTATTTCTTTTAGGTTTCCTATATTAATGACTCGTAGGTTGGTAATGTCTCTCTGGCTCTTTAAGGGCATAAATAATTTGAGCATAGTGTTATGCACATTTACACGGTTAGGGAAAACTTTGCAGGAGTATGCCTTGCTTAGCACCTAGATATCTATCATATTTATTTTCCTCCGCTCTCCTACAGGGTGAATGCTTGTAGCTGTGCATTCTTGTTTAACAAGATACATGGGGAACATTGTTCGAATCCATGAAAAAACAAACAACAGCTTGATTGTGTTCAAAGAAGCACATTTATAGGGAGAACACAGGTGGAAAATGCACTGCTGAGTAGTAGGAAAATCAATCTATATAGAACACAGCACACTAACCACCAGCACCACCACCCCTGTATTCATATTAGGACTATGGGGGAGAGTAATAACTTTCTAGAAATCTGTTGAATGAATGAATGAATGAATGAATGAACAAATGAATGAAAGTGAGGCTAAGAGAGGGGTCTTGTCATCTGGGCAGCCCAGGACCTCTATACACAATGCCCAGGCTTGTGCCCCAGAGAAGTCACTTCAATGCTGCTAACGTAGCTGTTTGACTTCACCCCTGGAGGTACACTCCATTTTCTTGAAACACACGGATACCAACTCTGACGCCATTTAGAGATCAGATTCACATTATATCTCACCATGCTTTTCCTTCTTGATTTCTAGCAGACACATGTTAGACACCTGAGATAGTTTTAGAGTTATCCGCTCTGGTTTCTTAACCCAGACAAAAATTCTTTACATGGGCAAAAGCATCCAAGATGTCCCCACCACGCTTTCTCTCGCCCAACAAGATCCCAGTGTGTGCTTGTATGTCATCTTGCTTTTTTTTTAAAAAAAGGTGCAGACAGACTTCCCCCATTGCAGCAAGCAAAACCCTCCCCCATGACATTTACATGGATACTTCATTTCCATGGATACAGCTGCTGGGCTGAGCCTAGCACAATTCAGCTGTATGTGTTTGGCAATTAAAAATAAAATAAAATAAGAAAGGGGGCAGAATTGGGGCAGATGTCCAGGAAAAAAGACTTCTGAAATTTCACCTTCTCTTTCTCCCAAAGCGTTTAGACTCTACCTGATGTTGGCTTAATGTGCTATCCTAGGAATGTAACCCCCATGATATAAACTGAGTGTTGCCTATATTGTATACAGTACACATACAAGGCAGGGATGGGGAAACCTGTGACTCTCCAGATGTTGCAAACTCCAACTCCCATCAGCCACAGCCAACATGGCCAACGGTCAGGAATGATTGGTGTTGTAGTCCAACAGCAGGTGGAAAGCCACAGGTTCCCTGTCTCTGCTGTAAGGTCTTTATAGAAATCTATACATTCCTTTTCCCTTTTAAAGTCCGCTCTGTAGTATTTATAGACAATAGATTTCTAGCAACAGTTTACATCAACACAGTATTAAGTACCCCATTTTAAGAAATTTCTACAAGATAAAACTAGAATCCTAATGTATAATGGCAATATATATTACATTAATTGCAAATACACTGCTATAACTCTTTTGTTAATTGGAATTAATTCACTTTTATCAATAAATGAGTCAATAAACTTTATGCAGCTGATGCAACAAAATGCTAGTACTGTACGTAGATTCATTTAGGATAGGGGGAAACCCACAGGTATTTTGTTCATTTGGCAAATGCAGTTACAAAAGCGGCCTGTAAAAGAGTCTAAGATGTCATTCAAGAATTTGTTCAGTATTCAAGCCCTCTGTAACTGTGAGGTTTCTCTCCCCCCCCAAAAAACCCCTCTTCAACTAAATAGTGAAAAGCTAAAAAAAAATCATTGACTGGGTTTGCTCTCAGGGCACATAATTCCATTACATTTTCTTGTTTTTTGTCACTCAGAAGATTCTCTTTTGTGTTGGGCTTAATAGCAGACACACAAATTGTTCCGATCTTGCCTTTTTTCCCCAGCTCCACTTTTCACTTCAGCTATGACAGAGAGCTCAGAGTAGCAATACTTGATGGAAGGGAAGACATGACTTGGAGATCATAACCCTGCCACAATGAGATTGGCCATTTATGCAAATTCAGTTAGAGCCATTTTTCATACTTCTCTTCCTGTAGCATATCTAAACCAAGCGTAGAGTGCCTCTTCAGAATGAGACACAATATTATTTGCCCCGGTGTATATAAGATGCTTCTGGAATCAGTTCATCAAGGTACGACATAATGCACACTAGGCGGAGCTTATTACGCAAATTCATGGGACAATGCGGAACAATATAATATATAAGGCCGGCAGGTTTAGTTCATGGTGTAGACAAGATTCAGTCCAGGGATTACTGTACCGTATTCTCTTAGCCTCTATCCTATATCAGCTCTCTCCACACAAGTGTTGTCTTTATCAAGTAGATTCTTGCAATAATCACACACTTCTTTTTCTAAGCCTCTGATTAGGCAAGGCAATTCATCTCTCTTCTGGCAAATGCAAAGCAATACCCCCACCCAGTTCTTCTTTCACAGGGAAATAGTATATTTAGGGAGGATGTGCAGATGCAAAGTGCAATTAAACATTTTCAAATATGGAGAAACCTCTTCAGCTGGCCTTTCCTTTAAACAATTGACAACATAAACAAGTGGAGTGTTTCATTTACCAGGCACCAGCTGTCTATTGTGAATGGAATTGATGAGGCTGTGATGGCGCATGGTTGCATTGAAGAAATCTGCAAAGGAGAAGCAGCAGGAGAGAGCTCATCCTGCAGGTGCCTCTGTTGGGGGAATCTCTTTCCTCTCGATGTTTTACTGATGTAATGTACAGCTGGTCAAAAAAGAGAGAATGCCTTCAAGCTGTTTAAAAGTTTCTATAGGAAGCAGAATGCTTTGATGAAGTTGGTCCCAAAGTATTGCTAGGGAAAGCATCGCTAATTTCATCTGTCTTGTATTCCAGCTGATCATTCCAAGCACCATATTGTGCATCACTATTTATTTCCCGTCCACACCCCTCAAATTATTTGAAGTGTTTTACAGGCCAAAGACACTACAGGGTTTTCCATCTGTAAGTATTCTGTACTTTTTTTGGTGCAAATCAATACTGGAAGCCAAGCAAGAAATAGCTGGGGAAGCTTTTAGATGGATCTCTGCAGGAAGAGAGAATTATTCCGCTAAGAACCTTTGTCTCGGAGTAAGACTCTTTGTGGTTATTTACACCCTTGTTGCATGGCATTGCTTACTTTAAAAGCAATGGAAAACATGATTAGAACTTCACTGAGAACCTGAAAACAGTTGAAAGCAAAATGGATCTGTTTGCTGAATACTTGTTCAAGCTGCATTTTTCCTCCACTTATAATTCTTCTTCACATTTGGATTCTGCCCTTCCTTTGTTGAACTTAAAGTTACACACCAGGATTTGAACCACGCCACATAATCCTCAGAACAGTCTTTCTTGTAAAGTCGGTAGGAAGACAGGAAGCTTCTTCAGATCATTGGTCTATCTGTCTACGCTAACTGGCAGTGGCTGTCCAGGGTTTCAGGCAGAGGGCATTGCCTGCCATACCTGGAGATGCTGGCAATTGAACCTGGGACCTTCTGAATACAAAAAAGGGGCTCTACCACTTAGTTATAGCCTTTCCCCATATTGCTCCATGGGGACCATCCATAAAGTATGGCATGCAACAATGGGTGACAGGTAAAAAAAAATGTGAGAAATGAGGCATTGAGTATTTAGCAAAGCAGAATGTGACAAAGGAGAGAAGTATAAAAAGAGGAGGTTAAAATAAAAAGTGACATGCATTTTGGATAATGTCATAGTAAGGCCATCCCTTCATTACACTTGCCACTATTTCATTTTGCATGGCAATCTTAAGGAATCGAGTCTTTTAAAGAATCCTCTTTAGATGGCTCTGACATTCATATCTGAAAAGATACGTTTATATTCCTGACTTCTAACACCCATATTTCATTTTATTTTTTGCTCAGTAAAGGAAAACTTTTGTTAGAGCATAGACTGTAGAAGAAACATAAAAGCTTCAAAAGTTATAAGTAACTGAAAGAACAGGGCTTCAGAACAGACATTTCCCGGCAACTTCAGCTAGAACTGTCACAAGTGTTTCAAGTTTAAAAGTAAGAATTAATAAGAGAGTACATGCTTCCCCAAGTACTGTCTCTCTCCCAGGTGGTATCCTTTCTCTTTTACTAACACCCAACACATGGCATGATACATATTTTTTCCTATTTCTAATACCTTTTCCATTTCCATTTCCTTGTTTCTGAAAGGCCATTTGAAAGAAAATGTTCTGGGTAGATGGGGGAAGCTGAGAAGAGAGTGTAACATTCTGGGGATGTTTAGAAGCAGAAGTAAAACCTATTATGTTCTGGGGGAATATGGAAAAGGCAGAAATGCAAATCTGTCCCCATTTTCAGCGAGAGCTCTCCAAAGCCCCGAGGCAGGAAAGCTTTTAAGAATAACTTGCTGGAGCCAACTCCTGTTTAGCAAAGCTCTTAAGCAGACGGTTAACTTCACCAGTGTCAACTGTTATGCTTAGGCAGCTATCCTGAGTGATCTTACTAGGACAAAGTGCTGTTTTTCTAGATAAAGAGCTGCCGGAACTCACCATGAACACATCCCTCATTCTCTTAGAATGGCCATGGTGACCACCTGAGAGGTGCCAGAACTGATTTCCAGGGGGTTTCGGCTGGGAAAAAAAGCCCTGCTAGGACATGAGCTTGGGCAACACCACTCTCCACTGCTTTATTTCTCCCTGAAAGGTTTAGTTTCTCCCGTGTTATTTCCAGCCATTCTCCCACTTTAAGCACATATATACAAAAGACAGAAATGCTGTTTTCAATGCAGATGGATCAGATGTTTGAATATTGTTACATGCCACCCCAATCTTCACAAGTGGTGATTATTTCAAAGGTTCCAGGCACTTATCCCCAGGGTTGTGTTTCCGTTGGGAAGATCAAGGAAGAGCAGAGGCTAGTGTCTTTAAGAAATATGGTTTATTGCACACATATTTACAGTTGGAGGGGGCTTCAGTTGAGGGGGTGCAGAACATTATACCCCAAGACTATCTCTCATTGCCCCGCTCATAGCTTCACCAAGGTTGCGCCCAAAGCAGTGGTCAGCCATGGCTCCTGTCTTCGTGCAGCCTCCTCCAGCCAGTGCCATGGTGGTTCTGGCCTGCCCAGCAGTTCAGAAGTCTGCACTTTGTTCTCCTTCTCCCCCCCACCCCCGCACACCTCTCTTCCAAAAACCCAAGCTTCCTCTCCATCACCTTGACAACCCCTGTTTTGCACTGGCCCGAGAACTTTATTGGATGTGTAAATGCCTGGCCATTTTTTCATAATGGCTTGAGTTCAACCAGCCTATCCAGGCTGGTTTGCAGAAGCCAGCCCAAGGATTCATTGTCTGCACATTTCTGTAGGATGCATTTTCCTTTCCTATCCTAAATATTAGCTATATTCTAACATCCACTAATTTATTGGGTCAGGGTTGGGAGTCTCCCTCAACAAACTTATGATGTATACATTTTTACTTGTATGTGTTTTTTTGCATAGCCGGGGATCAGGTGCATTCTATTTTTGACGTCCACTATTTTTTAAAATTGAACTGCACACATTTGGGAACAATGTTTTACACCTAACCCTATATGGAAGTGACTTTTTGATCCTCAGCAGGTCTTCCCTTTTCCATTTCTATAGATACCTGTAGCATGAGCATATCCTTCACCACCTTCCTGCTGTCTTATTTCTGGCCAAAATGGCAAGGCCCTGGAAAAGGCTTGTCAGTTTCACATCCCACCCCTTTAAAATGGCCTGTAAGAGCACAGCAGCACCAGTGCACTTAGTCCAATTGTGTTTTTCTCGCCATTGTTCTTTCGTTGGGATTTCCTCATTCTTCCATCTTTGTGCTAACAAGACTCTTGCCACTGTTGTAGCATACATGAGCAAGTTCTTTGTTTTCCTTGGCAGGTCTTGTCCTAGAACCCCTAACAAAAATGCTTCTGGATTTTTTTTACAAATGTCATTTTAAACATCTTTTTCAATTGATTATATATCATCTCCCAGAATTTTTTGACTTCTCTACATTCCTCATACATATAAAGTACCTTATTTTTCTTCACATTTCCAACATATGTTTGATCCGGTTTTATACATTTTTGCCATTTTTTACTGGTGTAATATACCATATTGTAATATACTCTAATATATTGTAATATGCTGGGGACGCAGGTGGCGCTGTGGTATAAACCACAGAGGCTAGGGCTTGCTGATCAGAAGGTCGGTGGTTCGAATCCCTGTGACGGGGTGAGCTCCCGTTGCTCAGTCCCAGCTCCTGCCAACCTAGCAGTTCGAAAACACGTCAAAGTGCAAGTATATAAATAGGTATATAAATAGCGTTTCTGTGTGCTGCTCTGGTTTGCCAGAAGTGGCTTAGTCATGCTGGTCACATGACCTGGAAGCTGTACGCTGGCTCCCTCGGCCAATAATGCAAGATGAGTGCCGCAACCCCAGAGTCGGTCATGACTGGATCTAATGGTCAGGGCCCCCTTTACCTTTAATATACCATCTGTATATCATTTTCATGTAGTTTTCCTTCAAAAGAGAACAGTATGTGAATTTCAAATCTACCTTCTATAATTTTTCCCAATCCTCAAATTGTATATATTTTGTGCCCATTTAATGTGATGGTTGTTTTTCAAAAACCCATATCCCTTTATTGGAAAAAGAAAAGCACCTGCCATATTCATAGATTTATGCTGTTTTAAAACATTAAGAATGGAAGCACAATGCCACACCTGGTCTCTTGTGAGTAAGGTCTACTGCTCACATTTCACTCCCTCTATTTTTACTCAACTCAGTATTTTATCTCCTCAAATGCAGATTATTGGGGGAGGGGGGTGTTTATCAGGAAAGCTTTCCATATCGCTTGTGGGTGGTATCTAAACTACGTCACTTGTCCATGTACACTGATTTTATGTGACCTATGGCTTCCTTTGTGCTGCTTTTAAAAGGTCACCTAATGATGACTCATATCCTTTCAGGCATGAAACTGTAGCAGAAAATGAGTGGGAGGGCTGATTATTCCATTTGTTATGTGTGAAATCAAACATAAGGAAAGGAAGGGAGGAGGAGAAAGGGATTGATAATTTAAATATACTCTAAATTATCACTGTGTAGCTAACAATATTGCCAGCTGCCCACCTGGCCTCTGTAGTTGTGCCTTTAGCAGCCGTTTGATATACAGGGATTGGCAGCTGAAACTTTTTATGGTACAGAGATAAACATGAAGTGCCGATGGTCAAGGCCCAGGTTTTGTTTTGTTTTTTTAAAAAAATATTTTTATTAAAAGATTTTCTTGAGTGACAGTAGAACATACAGAATCTGTTTTCAAGTCAAAGAATCATTCAAACAAGTCAGTCATATTCAAAGTAAGACATTACTCTTATAGGCAATATGGGGTTGAGGGAAAAGAGAAGTGGAACGAGAGAGAAGAGCAAAAGGGGAGACAGTAAAGTTTCATTCTTTTACATTGCATATGAGCAAAGCTTCTTGTCAGCATCATGTAAGCAGGCATTTTATTTTTGCTGGTGCTACGAGATACCATAGGGCCCAGAGTGTGGTTGGTTGCAGTGTGTGTGTCTTGCTGGGTCAAGTGGACCTCTCTCTGTGTGTCACTTTCTCCAGTTTATAAACATGCCCATAAGCCCAAAAAGGTTGGTCACCCCTGTGCTTAATTTCTGTTATTTTTAAATGGGTAAAGGAAATAACAGAATGTACCAATTTTCACTCCCTTGGTCACAAACCGGACATATTCAGCAAAATTCGGACTTGTTTTGATTGGCTGCTTAGTTTGATTGACCTAGTTACAGTTGTAAAAGTTCCTAAATTATTGGTAAAGGAACTCAAGAGTGGCTTGTGAGAGCCATGTGGTATGTCCTAGATCTAGAGCAACCAGCATAGGCTCTTCACACACTGAGCTTCTCAGGTAGACTAGGGAAGACAATAAGCCTGATTACCTATTTCCTCCCAAGGTAAGGAAAGTGTGCATAGCTAAGCCTGGCAGGACATCTTACTCTATGGTAGTAATCCCTCCATGCATTAATTAAACTTAAGTATGTTGGTTATATGAGGCTGGTTATCCCACAATAACCGAGAGTAATATATTATCTGCCTTGTGGTCCATCACCAGTTCCAACTCATGTTGATGCTTAACTCCAGTTCATCCCCCAGCAGCCAAGTCATCCACTGATTTAACTAATTGGTTTGCTTGTTGGTAAGCCCAGCAGGAAAACCAAAGCCTGACAGAGCTTTATGACTGAATAATCCTTGGCTCCCATAGGGCATGATGGAGGCAGATTGTGAAAGCACAATAGGGAAGTCTTTGCTCCAGCATGGTGCACATCGCAAGCCATTCCCAAAATAATCAGAAAGCTTGCATCTCCTGGGTTATTACTCTCACACTTACAATCAATACATTCACTTTGAAAAAGAGAGACTTCCTGCAGAAAATCTAATTTGATGGCAGAAATAACTGCAGTGTCTGATTATCCAACTTGAAAAAAATCTATATTTGAAGGACCAGTGATGTTAATGTGTATCCACAAAAGCTAATTAGGCACAGGACTTTTCTGTATGATCAATCAAAGCATGCCCCAGTCCAGCCACACAAATCCTCTGTTTTTGGTGAAGTGTAATATTCCATCTACATTGCATACATGAGAAGGGCGCAACCTTGCTGCAAGTGATAGCATTGTTGCTGTTTGTCTGCTCCAGTCCAGGGGAGCAATTTAGGGAGTGCAGGGAAAACAGAACCACCCCCACCCACATGTTTTAGGTTCCATAAAATTCTTCCTCAAGACCTTCTTTATGCTTACTTGTTCTATACACTACCTCACCTGTCCGGACTATATAGTGGAAGGAGAAGGGAGTGAGATCACATGTGCTTGACATCTACACATTTATGATACAAACAGAGGCCTTTCTTCATGCAGCTAGAATCCCTGAAAAAGCAGAATTGTGGTCCCAGTCACAGCGCCACCCTCCCTGTGCAGTGGCTATAGCTAAGGTGAAATGAACAAACTGAAGCTGGCAACCATCTGGGCTAAAAATGGCCACAACTTCATAGATTCCAGAGTTAGGTGGATTTTGGCTCAGGCATTGGTTATATATATGATGTAGCCTCCTGCCAGAGGGCTGAAACTTTTGACAGGGTTGTGCCAAGGAGTATGGCCTCTGCAAGACACCAAGCTACTGAGGTGGCCCTGCTAGGCCACTGCTGGAAGCTCTATGGCCCATCTGCTACACATTTGGCTAATGGACAGAGACTTCTACCAAGACCCCTCTAACAGGGTATCTGAATACAATGCTTGTTCAGATCTGGGTGATGCACCATTTCACCTAAAAGCTTGATGACTAGGATTCCACCCAGTGGCTTAAGTGCCAAAAGTTGTGATTGGCCTGTTTGAATTCAGGATTTTGGTGGGCAGTCCTGCCCTGCAGCGCAGCTGGTTGGAGAGATTATCAGCAGCCAGCGAAAACTGTGTGGCCCAGCTGCCAGGGACTGTGACCAATCCATGAGGGGCTACAACAGTTGCCCACCCAAGAGGGGGTAAGTGGCCATTCTTGACTGCATGGAAAGAGCTTCATGTACACTTAGGGGCTCTTTCGGATCTTACCATAAATGAATGAGGGTCAGGCGCATATCTGATAAGGGCTACAGTGCAAGGACATTATAGGAGATCTGCTAGATCAGCCCAAAGGCCCAGCAAGTCCAGCATCCTGTTCTCAGAGACCTGGTTCTCATGTAATGCTAAGCCAAAACAGGGCTTAGTCTGGTGCAACAGTGCAGGCTCCTGAAGAGGAAATCTTGGCCACTCAGCTCCTCCTACAGTCCTGTTGCTCTTCTGCTGCTGGGAGCTAAGCCATGACTTGGCTTCGCCTGTCGTCTGAACCTGGTCTTGCTTCAGACAAAACACAAGCTATAACCAAGCAGTAACTCTGGGAGAGGCAAATCACAAACCTGGGTTCAGATACCCCAAGGCCATCTGTCTGGAGTATTATGCAGCAGAGGAGAATGCAGACCATATCCATTCTTGTTGTAAGCATAGGGTCATATTGGATGTTGCGCTAACTGCATAGATAGCAGCTATTTCAGGCTGTATAAAGTGTGTGTGTGTAATTTACATACAAACTGTAATATGCAAGGAGTTCACAGCCATGATTCCAATAAAAAAAACACCTTGCAATTAGCCTTAATAACTCTTCGTCCTATGGGAGTCAATACGAGCCCTCCCAATTGGTAAAGCCAATTGCAACTTATGGGGAGGTTATTTTCATTAGCTTCCCAGTAGGGGAGAGGGGGAGTTAACTGCCCTTCCTAAGCAATGCAGTCCTGATGAAAATCAGCACCCTACACCTACAATTAAACTATTAAGCCAGCTTTGTTTCAGGCTTTGTATCTAATCTGTGCTGCTTTCTATTCAGCCTCCTTTGTCAATAGTACAGAGTACACTTGATCCAGAGGCTGTTGAGTGCACTTATTCTCCATTGAAACCAATGGGTTAGAAGAGCTTAACGGTGCATTTATGTCATCCTACATAACTGTCTTTCTGTAGTATGCATCCTGTTACAGCACAATGACCCGGGCTGAAAAAAAAGGTACTATGAAAGATTCTATAAGCACTTTGCATTGTACTTCCTAAATTCTTGATCCTGATAATAGCTTATGAGTAATTGTGTTAGGAATAACGATGCTGCCAGGCACATGGATAATTTAGTAGATGGCAGAAGAATAAATGCTTGATCTCTCTTCATAGTGGAAATCCTTTGGAAATATTATTTGAAGAGTTATCTTTGGAGAGCAGCCTGTGACTTTATTCTGTTTTATGTATAATAGTTATGTGTTTCTTATTGCCATGGTATGTAAATTAGTTTACTGCCATGAACAAATTATCAGTATCAGTATCAAAACCTTTATTGGCATCACTTACAAACATTCAAAGTAAATAGGACAGGACGATCTCTTTGCCATATCATCAGCACAGTCACTTGCCAAAGGGAAGAGGGGCCAACCATCTATTTCATCTCTGTGGGTCTCCAACAAGGGCAGGGTCCTGTAATGTACTTCGGCGGCAAAAGATCAAATAGAGGAATTTAGCTACTGTCTTGGTGAGCTCCTGATCTCTCCCGTGTAATAGGAAGCGTATAACCTCTGTCTCCGGTTTCCATATTGGGATACATAGATGGTCTAGGAATTGTTGGTGGAGATCACCATACATTCTACAATTGAGGACCATGTGAGTTAGAGTTTCCACCAGGTGGGCATCACATGGGCAGATCCTATCTCCTTCTGCCATCCCCACAAACCTACCCCAGCGGAGGTTAGAGGGATTAGAATTGAACCTAGCTAGCGAAAAAGCCCTTCTTTGTAAATAACTGGGGTTAAATTCCTGCACCCAAGAGAGTCAAAAATAAAAAGGGGAATATGTTTTTTTATGAACAAATTAATTGTTGCTTTTCCAGCATCAGCATCATCAGCGGTGGTCCTTTGCATGGACCAAAATGGAGCAATCATGGTCACAAACTCATTGCCCGGTTATGAGACACAAGAAATACGGTAATCGGGCAATTAGGGCTATGTATAACTGGACTTCTTGTTTTCTGTTTTTGTTCCAACAAGGGTTGCTTTTAATGTTAGGCCATACCTGGATGATTTTAATTTTGTGGATCTAGTTCAGAAGTTCTATTATTCCAGTTACAATATGCAGGTGATATAAGGATGCCCAAAAACCTCCTAATATTTGACAAATTTGATCCTTTGACTCTACTAGCATCTAGTACAGGGGTGAGAAACCTGTGGCCTTCCAGATGTCGCTGAACATCAACTTCACCCATCATCCCTGAACATCAGCCATAACAGCTGGGTGTGATGGGAGTCGGGAGTATAGCAGCTTCTGGAGGACCACAGGTTGAAGATCCTAATCCATTAGATAGACATGGGGAGAAGCCTACATTCAAATTCTAGCTTGGTCTTGGATGACTTGCACAGTCACTATTGGACTATGGAGTCACTATTGCACTTCAGAGTCACTATTTCTTACTCTCAATTTCTGCCTGTAAAATTAAGGCATTGTGTTTTAGTTACACAAGACTGATTTGATGGTGAGGTAGCTAGAACTTTTATAGTCATACTAGCTGGCCCTGCCACGCGTTGCTGTGGGTTATTTGTGTGATTTCCCCTACCCTGTGCCGATCCATCACGTATCCCTGTGATTCCCCCACTCCTCCCCCTCCCTCATCCCTGTGAATCCCCCAACTCTCTCCTGATCTATGACCTATTATGCCCCTCTTCCCCCCACCCCGGCTTATTCCTGTGATTTCCCCCCTCTCCTTCCCCTAACCCTCCCACATATCCCTGTTATTTCCCTCTTCTCTTCCATCCACCCCCCACCAGATTATCCCTGTGACCCATTCATTTTGCACACAATCATTTCCCCAATGCGCGTGTTCTGTAAAATTTTGCCCTGTCCCAACCCTGACTCCCCTACCCACGTGTGTTATGTGAAATAACATTTATTCTACCCAAAGGCACGGCCCTGCAAAAGGCACATATTCAGTTGATTCTATGCTGCAGTCTATTCAGCCCCCCCCCAATCCCCCACCCAGGCAGGCCCCTAAATCCACTCAGCCTAGTCTGCAAAGCTGAGGCAAGATACTGTGGAGAGGGCAGGTTTCATCCCTGTGTCTCCCCCCACCCTGTTCCGACCCATTACCTATCCCTGCCCCCTATCCGCCCCCCCACCCCCTCAGGCAGGCCCCTACCTCCACTTGGCAATGTTGGGCCTTGTTGCTGCAAAAGGCCTGTTTTCAGTTGGTTGCTGTGGAATTTTGTGATGTCATCTGGTCATAGCTGCCAAGTTTTCCCTTTTCTCGCGAGGAAGCCTATTCAGCATAAGGGAAAATCCCTGTAAAAAAGGGATAACTTGGCAGCTATGCATCTGGTGGTGCGGCTTTCGAGGCAGCAGTGGCCGATCTGCCTTTCTATTGGATGCTGCTGGAGTCTTCAGAGCTTCTGCTAGTGATGTCTAATTTCGGTGTCACTTTTTTGTATGTTTAATCATTATTTTAGGTATGCAAGGTTTGCTTTTGGGGAAAAAAAATTATGCCAGATCCCTCACTGATGGGCATGGAACGTTGTGGCCAAATTTGTTACATTACAGTTCAGTGGAGAAAGGCTGTGACCTCTACGCACGCAATGCCTACATTTATATATATATATGATTATATGTCCCACTGATTTCAATATAATTCATTTCCTTTACAGTGCAGTAATATACATGTCAACAATGAGTTCATGGAACTTACTTCCAGGTGTGTGCATAGGACTACAGTATTAGAATTGTACTCAAACATTCTGATGCTAGCTATGTTTGCTTGCAGGTAAACACCACTGGGTTCAATGGGCCTTTCTTTGAATTCATAGGATCAAGCTTCAGTTTTACAAAGAGCTTTGTAAAAGATCAAGAATAGTAAATCCTTTACACTTGCCAGTTGGCCAGCCTTCCTAAGATATGAAAGCAAGTGCCACCATCTTTTTTGAATGCCTCGAGCTTTGATATGAATTAATCTGATTAATCTTTCTAAAAATATTCACAAGCTATGTTTTTATTTTGAAATGGAATGAAGATAAATAACCTTGATATTGGAGGGAATCTTTCAAAGGGGGAACCATTTCAAAAATAGCAAGACTGACTAGGAGGCAGAACTGTAAGCAAATTTAGGCCCTTAGGTATCCAAGTGGCTTCTTTAAATACCTATCTAGAGAAAGGAGAGTGTTTAATTTTGTCGATAAAATTAGATCAATTAATCAGCCAGACCCAGCAATGGAAAAGCAGCTGTTATGACAAGAAACCTATATGCATTAGCAAGAACATTGTCCTTACATTTTTGTGAGAAATGAACGGTAAGCCAAAAGGAAAATATTTTAAACCCCATTGTGGGACTTTGGTGGGCAACTGAAATGTGTGTCATCTATCATTATTAAGATGAAACTATTAACCTACTGACAGCTTAATAACCATTTTTATGTTATAATAACACAGGGCTCCATTGAGACCAGAGTTCCACAATTCTGGAGGCAGTGTCTATCATTTGTTGAGGAAATTGAACCTTTGTGTTGAACAAAATAGCTACAAAACCAAACATCCCAAGCCACTCACATTAGGCCTACTATATTGGGTCCTGGCTTAGCTTTCTTGCAAGTGAGCCAATTTAGTGTACACTGCTCTGCTCTTGGGACCACACATTATTTGCACAGAAGTATTGAGCGGAAAATAGGATTGATGAATCACACATTCAAAAAGCCTAAGTATTTCTGCAGTGTATGGGAGTTCAAAGGGTTGTTTTTTTTTTTAAAAAACAGCAACATGTATTATGGCGGCAGAGAAATTGCCCAGTGATATCTAGGAGCCAAAATAGCTGATCCAGAAACATATTAGAGAATCACTGCCAGTGAGTATCATACTATGCATTATGCAGAATGAGGGATTGGCTGAGTTAGGAGGCAGTTTAGGACTATACTGGACTACAACTGCAATGAAGTAATTCTTTTTAGTCCTCTCCCAAATTTGGGGAGGGTGGAAGGAGGGACGGACTAGCAAGACCCTCTGTGGATGCAGCCATCTTTATTTCCATATAATAACAGCACCACTAGTATCTATATTTTTGTCTCTGAAATGTGTGTGGCATACAAAATTTGATATGCCAAAGATGTCTGCGTAAAGCCTCTAATCCTCTTGACCACAGTCCAAGACAGATGGCCCCTACTAAAGCTGCATCCACAACATTGAGGACTGTTGTGTAAATTAAAAGAGGTACAACGAGTTCCTCTTATCGTCCATCAAAAGCTGGCATATATTTACACCAATAGAAGCTTACCTTAAAAGATGACCCCTTATTTTGTTTTCTTTTTGAGCCCAATACAGCAATAATTGCTTCGGGGAAAGGCCCTATACCAAAACACACACAGGTAAGATGCTGTGAAAACATTTTCAGAATTATTAAAATTAATGTACTGTAGTTGTATTTTTTGCCTTTAAATGAAAATCCGGTGAAACAGAGCAGTAGGAGAACACTGCCTAATAGGCAGCTGATTAATGTCCCTACTGTTTCATATTAAGGGCAATGGAGGGATAAATTATCATTTCCTGAAGCAGAATGGACCATGACAATAAGGCAGACAATAACATACTAAAAGGTAACGTTAAATATAAGCTATGGAATAAAATGAAAGATATATGGAACCCCTTATTGAATACATGAATCTTAATGAAAGACAATGTTATCCACTATTTTGTTCTGATGCCTAAAATGGTTTTTCCCTTACATCTGGAGCAGTGGGAGACAACAGACACTCATGAGCAGTTTGACTGCACTTTGTTTAAAGCCCTCTTGACATTTACTTTAATCCACACCTATATATAAGGAGTGAGAGGAGACTGAAACTGATTTATTGCATAGCCTGAGAGTGGAGAATATAAGGGTGCCTGGGAACCCTCATGCATGTCAAAAGGTTAGAGTGCAATGCCCATGGTGATGTCTCCTCTCCGTGTTTTGGTGGTTCTCCACATTCTTCCAGGTTGGGAATGCCTCCACCTACATTTGCCCCTCCGAGGCCCTCCTGAATGGGCTCAGGATGAAGCTTAACTTACGCCATCGTAATTTAGACCATCTCCCTTTACTCAGAATGGCCCAATGGCATTCAACTAAGTTTTCCTCAGAGTAAGCCCATTAAAATTAATGGATCCCTGACTTAGTCACATTCATTGATTTCAGTAGCCCTGCAGAGGTTGCCTGTAAGTAGGCAGCAGGCATGAAACAAAATGCAAACTAGAGAATACAGTGGGGGGACACCTTTCTTAGTCCAAGGGCCTCATTCCCTTCTGTGCCACCTTCTGAGGGCAGCATGCCAGTTGTGGGTGGGACCAGAGAAAAGTGGGCCTAACATGTATATTTTACAGTAGACTGCTTTCTATACACGCTATCATCCAAAGAAGCATTTGGTATTATCAGAATCCAAGGACACATTCTCATCCGGCAAAACCACTTGCAGTGCAAAGCAGAGCCAGTGATGGCTGTGGCCTGGGGAGAGTTCTGAGAGCTGGATAGCACAACAATTTGCTCCCTCCCCTGGCAAAATTGCCTCCCATCTATGGAACACTGAAATGAAGACTATGTAACTGCTAGAGACATACACACAGACCCAAGGAGTTGATTTGACTCAAAATAGGCTCATGGTTGTTCAAGTGCATCTCACACCTTAGGGAAGGTCTCAGCCTGAAATATAGCAGCCAACTCCCAGAGGCTAAGGTCTTTTCACTCCTCCCAGTAAAATATTTGAGGGGGCTGGGCCCCCCAAAGTTGAGGGGTATTACCATTCAAATGGTGCATGTACATCACTTCATGTGATTGATTATGTGCAGTGGGGCTTACCTGCCCTCCCCCCAATATTTTATTCAGGTTGGCACCCCTGGCCTGCAATTGGAAATGTTTCCTATCCCTCCTTTAGCTATGAAGAAACACAACAGTATAGTGCCACTGAAAATTATGACAATAGACTGCATTTGTAAAAAATACCATCCTCCAGTATATGTTTAATGCTGGGACACTTTGTGCAATTAATTTTGTGGTTTGTCTACAAAGGGGCTAATGGGTTTTCACCCACAGTTTAGTTTCAGCCTTTAGATGCATCTCAACGGTAATTCTAAATGCACTCTGTTAGATCCAAGGGTCTCAAATTGACGTAATGGTTGGTTAACAAAAGATTACCGCAGCAGGAGAATTTTTTTCTTGGTTTTCATGTGTAATCCTAACTGGCATTGTGCCACTAATTCTTTAGTTTCTCATCTAGATCACATATTGGGGCCAGGGAAAGAAGCACAGTTCCGATCACCCTTGTACTCAAAGCGGCCCTGAAAAGGAGGTGATAACAAAATTGGCACAAAGCCTTTCCTCGCCTCAAGCACAGACCTGCTGGGCTCAGGATTTCTCAACAGTTATGGCGATTTTCAAATTTTACAGCATGCAGATGCCTGCAGTGCCTGGGGAAACAAAGATACAACTGTCTCCTCTTACTCTCAGTTTATGTGTTTGTAGGACTTTCAAGGTTGGGGGTGGTGGGTTAGGGTCAAAAATTAGACTTGTGATGTTTTGATCTGCACTTTGTCAGCAACGCATGCAGCCAGTGCACTCAGGGGACCCACGTGGCGCTGTGGGTTAAACCACAGAGTCTAGGGCTTGCTGATCAGAAGGTCGGCGGTTCGAATCCCTGTAACGGGGTGAGCTCCCGTTGCTCGGTCCCAGCTCCTGCCCACCTAGCAGTTCGAAAGCACATCAAAAGTGCAAGTAGATAAATAGGGACCACTCTGGCGGGAAGGTAAACGGCGTTTCCGTGTGCTGCTCTGGTTCTCCAGAAGCAGCTTTGTCATGCTGGCCACATGACCCAGAAGCTGTCTGTGGACAAACGCCAGCTCCCTCGGCCTATAGAGCGAGATGAGCGCCGCAACCCCAGAGTCGGACACGACTGGACCTGATGGTCAGGGGCCCCTTTACCTTTTACCTTTACCTTGTCAGCAACGCATGCAGCCAGTGTACTCAGGCTGCAACCAGAAAGGATGTACATGTGGAAGGCAGGCATCCACCGCAGTACTACGTCTTTCTGATTCATTCCTATAGATCTTAACATAGGAGCTTCATTGAAGATGAACACAAAAACACACACAAAACCCCACGACACCCCCCACCATGAGCGAACTTCAAAGCTGTTTACAAAAAGAATAAAATAATCATACCATTAGCAAAAACAAACAAACAAGCAAAACAGTTAAAAACAATTATTTAAAACATTTTTTTTAAAAAATAATGATTAAAATCAACTATAAACTAAAAGACATGGATGAAAACACATGTCAACATTCTACATGTCTGGGTAGGCTTGCCTATACAGAAATGCTTTTAAAGGGTCATTACTGGACCTAGGCCAGGCTGGACATACAGCAATAGTAAATTATATTTTTAAAAGCATTTCTTGCTTCCAAGGAGGGTTGCAAGCAGAGCTGGTGAGGAGTGTGGCCTGGGAGGAGAGTCCTGAGGGTTAGATGGAGAGAAATGTATCTGACCTCTGAGGTTCCTCATAATGAAAAGGTTTATTTATTGCATATGTGCAAATATCCCAATGACTTGATGTACTTTAGTTTTCTGTTAAAGGCAATGCTTTCTGCTAAAGGCTGTGGTTATATATATATATATATATATATATATATATATATATATATATATATTGCACACACCCTGCTTTGAGGCCCTTGGGTGCAAAAATGTGACTCATAAATTATATGTCCTTGTGAGAGAGGTGGATGGGGCCTAGTGCTAAGCAGGAACTGGGTTCTGTTGGGCATCTTTGGCCCCTGGAACCCAGAAAATGGGTATGTTCACCCAAGCAGACACGGCATCTAGCTGCTTTCTCCAGCCCAGCCTCTGCCTGAATAACAGTCCAAAGTCTATTTGCAGTTTTCAGCACCTCCAAGCCAGTGATGTTTAGGACTTGCCCGTTCTGCCAGCTTTAATCGCTTACCTTGCCTTCGTCGCGAGACAGGAGCAGATAATGCTGCTCAGCCAGGCTGGGAGGGCATGAAATTGTGTTAAGCAACGCTCAAGAAAATGACTGGATTTGCTCCTTCGGTATAAGTGTCTAAATGTTTTTGAAATTGTAATTATCCTGTGCCGTTATGTGTAAAGGTGACCGCTCCATGTTAGACCCTCAGCAGTTCTGTGCTCGACAGCTAATCAGGTTGATTCATTTGGTGATGTGGGCAGTGAGCTCCCCCCCTCTCCTTTTCCCTCTCAGCAGTTATAAACAGGACCGAGTTCTTCTCTGACTCATGGGGATATAATACTGCCTAGTTCTTTTTAAAGGAACATATTAGAAATATAGAGCTGGCTGAGAAATACTGCAGAGACATTCAGGGTTCTATTTTTGTAGCAGGCAATATCATTATCGAGAGCAGCTAACATGATGCCTGTTATTAAGTCTGTCGGTAGCTTTAAAGTTGAGTAGGAGCTATTATTGCCAGTCAAGCAGGTGCTCCTCCTGGAGCAAAAGCTTTGGTGATTTCTGGCCCACGCTTTCAGATATATATTCCCACAATCAGGCCATGTTTACTAATTGCAGAAGCATTAGCACCACCAAGCCGAAGGCTGATAGAACGTTACCCAGCTCAGCCACATGATGGCATTCATCACTCAAAGAAACATTGTAAGTATTAGTGGAAGGATACTGGTGAATGGCAATGAACTTTTCTCTCTTGGTATTGAGGGTTTATTTTCCCTAGCTGCTGTTTTGATGTGAAATTTAGTTAAATCACAGGGATAGAAGAAAGATGCAGTGGCTGCTTCTGTCACGAGCAGGAATAGAGATTGCCGAAAGCCAGGGAAAGGGGGAAATGAAGAGCTGAAGATGAACTTTAGGTATGAAAACCCAGTACCAGGAGAGTCCTGGGTTTTTCATACCTAAAGAGTACCAGGAATTGCAATGGTGCCACTCAGAAATCTCTGTGTTTCACTGTCCCATTTGTCCCATACTATTAGTAAACCATTGATGGAAAGACCTCAGAGTTGGTTGCACCCTATGAATAGTTAGGGATTTTTCAGGAAGAAGTTGGCCTTGGTCTTGAGATTATCATATGTGTCAGGGGGACTCCCTACAGGGAGCCTCCCCCCCCCCCCGTGCTGCAAGTCAGGAAGAGGGAATGAGGAATGGAGTGGTTTGGAGAGAGGGCTCAGAGATGTGTCAGAGCCCTGGCACTGCTCTGGTCAAGGGTCAGCGGATGAGGGACTCAGCGAGACATCAGAGCTCAGGCACCGCCCCAGCAAGAGAGGAGACCTCTCCTTCCGGCGCCCGAATTGAGGTGCGCGCCCACACATAGGGTGAAAGGGTGCCCAGGCTTTTATGCTGGCCAAAATGCAGGTGGCAGCCATTGCCGGGTTCTGAATTGGACTAGGCGGTCATGTTTTCTGTTATCTCTTCACTGTAAATAGTATGCACAATAAAACTCTTAAAGACAGTGCGGACTGGAGCGTCTTTACTTGAGAGTAGCCACAACAATCCCCTGACAATATGCAACAAGGGGTGGGAAGCAACTAGCGGAACCTGGGGTAATAATTGTGCTAACTGGGTCTAAAGAGCAGAGGGAATCAGGGGGTGCAAATTTACATCTGCAGTGCAAGACACAGTCCATTTCATACACTGGCTAGACAGCATCTAGGTATGCAGCTGGGAAGCATTCATAACACATCTGTGTATGAGCCTAATTTCCCATCTGTTGAGTGTTGCATGCATGGCTTATGAGCTAGTAGGCATCTAGTTATAGTTGCTGATGCAACAGAAGACTACATAACAACCTGCTTACATACAGCTTTCTCTTGCTGGATTTCAATATCTGTTTGTTTTTCTCTGGTGACTTCTAGAGTAAATTCACCTTGGTTCACCTTGATTCCTGCTACATGTGTCTACCCCTTGAATGTTAAAATATGTAGTTTTTGTTTAATAATATTGCATTGTATTTTTAGGTTAGTTATTGAACAAACAAATGAACAAAGGTAATAGGAAGAAATGGAATAGGTGGATAGATAAGAAAACTGGGAGGAAAGGGAGGGGGGAAAGGAAGAGGGAATGAAGGAGTGAGGGGCCAAGAAACAAGAAGAGCATGCTTGTGATTCCTTGGTAGCTCTGTGCAAACTCTTTTATAGTGCATGCCTATGCATGCCTACTCTGAAATAAGTACAAATGAGGTGAATGGGGCTTACTTTCAGGCATAGGATTTGCAGTCTTTCTATTTAAATGTATTTGACCTTAAGAGGCATGCAGTTTATAGGACTGCAGTGTTTATGCTTCTGTATATTTCTTAATAGCCCAAGAACCAGAAAAGCTTGAGGAATTCAGTATTTGGGTTCCTATATGAAATTATCTGATCCACACCGGTCAGACTAATGTGTGGATTTGAACTTACTTAGCCACCAGATTTTGCATTTCTCAAAAGATTGTAATGGAGTTGTTGACAATGAAAATGCTTGAAGAAGGCTACGGTGTTTCGTAGAGGTGGGCATTAAAAACAACAGCACCATTTCAAATATCATATCATATTTCTGAAATGTTTTAATATAGAAATGTTTTAATATCATATTTCTGAAATGTTTTAAATCTAACAGAGCTCCGGGCTCTTTTGGGAGGGTAGGCAAATTATTATTATTATTATTATTATTATTATTATTATTAGTAGTAGTAGTAGTAGTAAGTAGTATTAACCTGGGTCCTAGCCTCAAAAGCATGCTTGTCATTTGTGTTTGAGATGTAGCAAAATGATTTCTGATGGGCTTGGGAAATCCCATACATTCAAGAGCCATTTAATAAGTGACTTTCGGATTCTAAGTGTGAATTGGCAAAAAGGGAAAAGGGAGACAAAGAAGAAAAGATAAAACACCCCACCCCCAGTGCTTTATGGTTCCCACTCTTAATGCAAAGCATTCTGATCACTGGAGTGAATATGAAAAAAATCAAAGTCATCAAACTGCATCTGACATTGTTAGTAAACACTGAGCAGTTACATTTCCTGTGACACTTGCACTTCTCTCTCCATCTCTCCCCCTCTCTCTCCACACTCAAGGCTTTTTGTTTCCTCTTCCCACCACATCTGACAAGCTGATTCCAGAGGCCAATGACAACATCCATGTCTCTTTCAAGCTGAGTGCATTTGTTATGCATTTGAGAGGGTTGCCTTCCTGCCCTTGGGTATCTAGTCACGCAATGTGAAAAAATGCACGAGTTCATGGGCTGCTGAGTGCTCAGACATGGCACTTTCCTAAGTGAAGGCAACTAGCAAGCAAGTGCAGCAATTAGACATTTATGAAAACAGTTTGCCCCCACTGGGAGATCTTGATGATTGCGCTGATCGCAAAGCAAAGATGTATTTGCAGGGAATTTAGAGGCTGTAGCATCAAGCAGTTGTTATGCCCAGTGCTTTTCTTCTAGGAAAAAAAAAGGTGCTCTTACTCATCATGAAGTTGTTACAGTAACTGCCACACTTTTAATGTGCTTTTCTTCTAGGAAAAAAATGGTGTCAGTACTGCGTACCTTTGGGTACCCCCAGAAAAAAGCATTGGTTATACCAAACTTTCCAGTTAATTTCCCAGTCATGTTCCTTCCAGAGAAAAGTCATATTTTGAAGGTTTGTTGCATAAGAGTGCCAAATCTACTTTAATTGCACAACTTGCTGTTATGAGATTAAATCCCACTTGGAAAATAGTGACAGTGTAGTGCTTTTGGAATTCGTGCGCCTCAGAGTTTTATAAACAGGCATACTGCCAATAGGTTAAAAATTCTAGTCATTTTAATGGCTATTCCATTATGCATCTTTTCACTTTTGTAGAATGTGGAATCAGGAAGATACAGATACCTGGCGTGCCTAAGTACGCGCATGTAAAAATGAAGCCAGTATTGCAAGATGCAGTGAGAAGTTACATATAGTTACTAAAGTTTAAGATGATTTTGAAACAGTTTAAAAAGAGAGAGGGAGGGGAAGAGGAAAGAGAGGATGAGAGATTCAAAGCACTGAATGTGACCTGGGTGAACATTAATCGGAGATAATCCCGAATTATTCTGTAAGTGACTGTAATACTTGACAGGGGTCTTGGATTGCCTGACCTAGAATTTGAAGCGTTTCCCTTATCCATAAAAGCATCACAGCATGGGCAGTGGTAAGGCAAGCTGCTAGACTTTTGGATTCACAGGGTGTACAGGAGGACTTTATATCCAGATCTTATATCCAAACATTTAGTGCTTTGGGGAAAGCACTGTAGTGTGGGTGACACTCTTTTTCTTCTCTTTTACTGTCTGTCTCCAAGCACATGGTCCCCTGTGCTGCTTAGCAAGATGCCACATGTGCTGTGTGCCTGGCAGCAATCAAATCCACCGAATCAGCACATTGAACATCTAAATAAACCCACCTGCAGAGATGCCCTCTGTGATCCTAGCTGAGGGGCCAGATCAGCCCTTATCATGGCATTTCACTGCAACCATTCATATGCACAGACAGGGTGGTTTAAAATCCCCTCTGGAAACAGCAAGACTTGCACCCTGCTGTCCGCAGCAGCCATGGCAAAAACAAAAGAAAGGTGGTCTAAGGTTGGTCTGCACAGAAGAGGCCAATATAAAGGATTATGCTTTTGGCTGTCGGGAAGCCATAGACATTTGAAGGGAGCAAACTGCTGCTGCTTAGCAATTATTGCAAATTATTGTAGCTAGAACAGGGGGAGGGGGAGGGGAGAGCTTTATCTTCACAAATAACATTGCTGCTCTGAAATGAGGAGTTGCCAGTAACTTGGGTTGCAGTGATAATTTTCAGTTGGCCTCCCTCCATCCATCACAGGGAATAACACCTGGCAAACTGCTTGGTTCCAGCCAACTCTTGTTAACCTTTCAGCCTTCACAATAACTTCAGCGGGGACAAACTTGGTGCCACAAATAAACTGGCATTCAGAACTCTCCACCAGCTAATAATGGTGCATGACTTTTCAACACGAAAGGAAACAAAAATGTTCTGTTTAATTAGACAAAAGAAGTCCTCAAATATCACACTGCTGTCGAACAGAATTGCACACAATGATAAACAGGCTTTGTGGTTAGCTTTGGCATCAATGCATATTTTCTCTCTCCGCTCCCCTTAAGCATTTTAAAAATTCTGTTTCGAAAATAAAGTGAGGACAGTCCTTGAGGATGCTTGTGGAAAGCAACCATCTCGGGTTTTGAGCAAACAGCTACATTTCAGCCTTTTCTAAGCTTCCCATCTTGTTGTACTCTTCATTGCATTTGCTCATTGGGTTGCCAGAAGAATGAGCAATATCCTTTCACCCTTTGGTTGGCTATGCAATTTCCTCCTGAATGAAGGACCTGTTGACTGTGATTTAGTCACTTTCCTGAACAACAGCTTAATATACTTCGGAAGGAAGAGACAGTACTTTTAGTACTAGTGGTTTGCCTTGCAAGGACCCATTAGAGGGATCATTCTGGTGCTACCAGTTATCTCTCTGCTTTGTCTTCAAGCTCCTGGAAGGAAGCAGCCCGGGATGTTTCACTAGGCACCACTCAATTCCAAGGTAACAGTTCAGAAAGAGAAGTCTGAGCGCAGTGTCTTGGTTTCAACTTGCTGAAGCCTAGTACCTTATTATCCAGGGATATTTTTACAATTGTAAGCAAATGTCCAGGTTTGTTGAGGGGGGGGGGAGTTAAAATGTGTTTGTGCACAAGCGGTTCAGGTTGAGGTGCGGGCAGCCCTAGCTCAGTTTTGGGCTCTGGCGCTGGTGTGGGCGGCACTGGCAGCTATGGCTCTTGTTTCATTCTCTGTTATGTGCACGGGTGGCTCAGTCTCTATTTTGGGGCTCAGCAATAGTAGCCGGCTGGGGGCTGGGGTGGGGATGAGCAGGTGATCACCCCAAAAAAGCTCAATAACTTTGTTTGTCTGGATTTTCACATCTGGAAAAACGGCAACCCTAGAAGCTAAAATTGAGACTGAGGTGTTGTGTAGCTGTTACATATGCATCATTTGCATTCGCCCAATGCCTCACCTGACACTCATGTGCTACCCAATCTTAGCATGAATCTTAGCCAATGTGTGTGTCGAGATATGTGTGTTCTAGCTATCCATTGCACTTAAACATAGAGCTGGGCTCACATGACGCATTGGCATACTTGATCCATATGAAATATTGCATGCTTCTTCAGTGGCAGCAGCTAGGCATGAGCCAAAGGCTGCAGCCCAGCATCTCATATGATGTGTAGGGGTGAAAACTACAAATGTGCCAATACTGTATGTATCTTCTGTTGGTGCAGTTCTTGGTTTTGGCACCACATCCACTTTAATCATCTGCCTCATCATGGTGTGTAAGTCCTGCTGGGCCATCCCATTGTAAGCAGGCCCAGCCACACGTAATGGGAACAAAAAGGGAAACCCACAGAATATCCTACTTCTGCCCTTTAAAACTTGTTTCCATAAGCAACTGCTTGAACCAAACCCTAGAAATGGAGTTTCTACAACATAGGAGCATAGGAAGCTGCCTTACACCAAGTTGACCATTGGTCCATCTAACTCAGTATAGTTTATGATTGGTAGCAGCTCTCCAGCGTTTTGGCCAAGGAACATCCCCAGCCCTACCTGGAGATACTGGGGATTGAACCTGGGACCTTCTGCATGTGAAGCATATGCTCCACCACTGAGCTATGGCAATTCCTGAAACAAGAATGTGCTTGCTCTTTAAGTGGTACCGGTATATACAGTGTATCCAGTACAAAGTGCCTTTCACTAGCACACCAGCTTGGTCCCTTACTGGACAGAGCAAATCTGGCCATAGCTATCATACTTTGACTTTCTAAGCTGACGTGTTATGGTCATTGCAAATATGCTGCAATTTAACTGGCTAGTGTTTTGGCTTCATTGATGTGTTTAATGTGCCTTCTTTTTGTGCGTTTGGTCGCTCCATTCAGTGGAAAGGCAGGATACAAATTTAGCAAATCTAGAAGCAATAATTGAATACTGTACAGATACAGGAAATCTGACTCCTTAAACAAAGAGTGGGGTACTGTGTGGCCTCCCAAATGTTGTTGCACTCCCATCAATCCCAGTCAGTGTCAATGAGAATGGTGGGGATTGTAGCACAACAACTTCTGAAGGCCAAATCTCTCGCCCCACCATTCCTGCCACCAGTGTGGAATTGGGTGGAACATCCTGCTTGTCCAGTTGTTCCACCTGCACAAGCATTCCCGCTTGTGACAGAATTATATCCTCTCCCTGCATGTTGTCTCTCAAGCTCACCAGATCCATTTGCTTTTTGGGGGGGAGAGGGGCATTGGGGCACATGGAGTGAGGAGAAGGGGGAAGCCTCATTGCACAAGTAGAAATCCTTCCTCAGGGCTCACACAGATGGAGGAATCTGACCCATAGTTTTTATGCTGGTTTCATTGTATTTATGTATAATGCTTGCTGTAGAGTTGTCATATTTCAAAAAGTAAAAACCAGGACATCCCAAAAGTTATTGAGACCCTGGAAAATCCGGACATATGCCCTGCCCTGTGGCCCTTCTGCTGAAGAGCAGAATATAAACCCACAAAGCAAACAAATAATAAAAGTATCAAATCAATCAAAGGATTGTTTTTTGTAGTATTGACAGATTAATTGCCAAGCTCTTCCCCTTGAAATTGGCATTCTGATATCATTGCCATTGGGCCCCTGGACAACCAAGTGCTGTTCCTCAGCTGTATGTTCTAGGTTTAAGGACCTATTGCAATAAATTAAGAAATGGCTCTTAAATGGCTCTTAAATATGGTTCTGATCGTTGCCTTAAAAATACCTTAGATAGCTATTATTCAAACAAGCATCAATCAGTCCTACACACTTTCGTTGCTGCTAATTTTGCAGTGACAAATTGAGATCGTGAAGCAATGAAAATCTACATGCTGCTATATCAAACCAGACTCTTCAATAACACAGATGTCAAGCTGGCTTCTGCAATGTATTCAGCTGGGAAGCAGGCACAGCAAGAAAATGTGGCATTAGCTTAATGCCAGTCATATGGCTTGAGGGCCTGTCCTGCTTTATCCATACAAAGTCTTCTGACAGGAAGCACCAATGCTAGCTCTGTGTTAGTGCTACCTGTAGTTTCCTTCCAGTACCAAATAGCAGTTCTGTAAAAAGGAGGGTTCTTATTGGGACTTCAACGCAGGAGGTGGACATACTTTTCTGAGAAGCTGCCAGAGGGAGGCACCAAGGCACATAAGAAGGGTACCTGTGGACACATTGGTAGAGGCCGCATCTAGCAGCTAATTTTATAGGGCAGTAGGCAATTCAAGTCCCACAAATAGGAAGAGAGGAATATGGCCCGATTTGCTGGCCTAGCAAATCATCATCTTGCCAGAGGGGGGTGGAAGGCACTCCCTAGACCAGGCATCCCAAAACTGTGGCCCTCCAGATGTTTTGGCCTACAACTCCCATGATCCCTAGCTAACAGGACCAGTGGTCGGGGACATGGGTGTACCCAGCATGGGGCAGGGGGTGCAGCTGCCCCCCCCCTAGAAGGCAAAACTGCGGGCCCGACTAGGGAAGCAATTACCCTGCACAGGCGCCCCGTTTGTTGACACAGGAGGGGAGGGGGGGAGGAAACGCTGCTGGTGCTGCGGCTCCTCAGCGGCGGCTCCTCTCAGCCCGCCCTGCCTACATTTGCACCAATTCCCACCCACTAAAGCCTTCACGCCTCCCAATGGAAAGCCCTGCTGGGCGGCAACCTCTCCTGCCTAAGAGTTCTGCTGGGCTGGCAAGCGAAGGAGACGCGGCTCCCTGCATTGGTTGCAGCTGCTGCCGCGCTCTGCCTCCCGGTAGGCTGCACTGCGATCGTCGGTGCCGCGGGCTGGGAATCGCCCCCTCCGCACCCCCCTACCCCCCTGAGTTAGGAGTTGCTACTGAGACTCCTCCTGGGCCGGGAGAGGAAGTGCACCGACAGGAGCCAGTTCAGCCTCGGCGGGCAGAAGCCCGCAAAGGAGGAGTGGGGGGGGCGGCGCCCGAAGGCGGTGGTCGTGGCTGCTGCAAGGAAGCTGCATGCGGGTGTTTGCGCCGGATTGCCGGTGGCAGGAGTAACCCAGCGGCAGTGACCCTTCCTCGCCGCCCCCCACCTCCGGCAATAGGAATGGAGCTGCCTTGGGGGGCGGCACAGCTCTCCGCTCCCCCTGCATGCATTGCCCTCTCCGGGCATTGGCTGCCGTTTCCTTCTTTGCAATGTGCCCCCCCCAGTCACTCTCCCTTGCTGCCCCTGCCGAGAGAGGGGCGTTGAGGGCGGGGGAGCCGCCGCAGGGTCGCAGCTGGGGGGGGGCTCGCTCGCCTGCGCTGCGCCACCCCATCTTCTTCTTCTTCTTTGAGGGTCTCAGCTTGGGGGGGGTCCCCAGTATCCTCCCAGGCCATGGGGGGATGGCCCCCCAGGACTAGCAGACCTCTGAGCTCCTTCCCCATCCCAGATATATAGGGTGGGAACTGGCAAGGCTTCGGGGGGACCGAATATATAGGGTGGGAACTGGCAAGGCTTCGGGGGGAAAGCAGGGCCCAAATGGGTTTTTCAGGGGGGTGGCTAGCCGTAAATGGATGGGAGCGGTGTTTTAAGAGCAGGGCCGTGTTAAGCATACCTGGCACCCTGACACTGTGGTGTGACGGATCCCTCTGGCGCCCCCACCCCGCCCCATTTCCTGGGGGTTCATTTAGCGGCTGCAGCCGCTGCCGCAAAGTCGTCGGGCCCGCTGGCCCTGTAGCCCTGCCCACATTCCCACTTTTTGGCCCCTCCCATGCCTTGGCCCCGCCCCTGAACGACCATGGCTTGCCCCCCCCTAGTTTTGATCCTGGGTACGCCCCTGGTCGGGGAAGATGGGAACTGTAGTCCAAAACATCTGGAGGGCCGAAGTTTGGGGATGCCTGCCCTAGACTCAAGCACACACAGCAGATACCAGAGAAGGAACAGAGAGAAGGGCATTGACAGATAACCTTGGACCACAGATAGTTTGCTATGGAAGTAGATGCTGCTTTAGGTATTGTGCTTAATTAATTAATTAGATTCATATCATGCACATTTCCCCAAAGGAGGCCAGGATGGCAAACATGTCATTACTGAAATAACACATGTTTTTTAAAAGGTAATACATATTCCATGAGAGATCCAATTATCGTTGCATTATGGATAACTCTTCTGTAAAATATTTGAAATATATGTTCCACAACCATAGATATGGCACGTGAATGTGGCCTAGAGTTGTGGAATGCTGTTATGCAAGGGGAACCTGTTGTCTGCCAGATGTTGTTGGACTCTAGCTCCCAACAGCCCGAGCCAGCATGGCTAAGGGTCAATAATGATGGGACTTGGAGCCTAACAAGGTCTGGGACAAAGAATCTTCATCCCTGGTTTAAGGTAATGCAGTGTTGCATGGAATGATATTAATCAAGAAAAAAACAGAGTACAGCTGCATTTATATGTGTCTCATGGAATTTTTGCTGTTATTGTTGTTGTTGCTGCCCAGCACACATCACAGTACACTTTTGGATGAAAATATCCTGAAGGTAGACAGGCAAAAAAGAGTTTGGGATAAGCCACTCATTATCATAAATGCAATTGTAACCATAAGAGAAAAATCTTTGAAAAAGGCCATAAAACTACAGTGGGGACATGAACACAGCAGGATCTGTAACTCAGGTGCTGTTTTCTTTTCTTTGTTCTGAATTTGCAAGGAAAACACTGCTTTATTTCAACTTTGTTCTTTCCCTGAATAATTTATTGGGTGAGCTGATAAGAAGAACTCACTGGATATGAAAACAGTAATAATAGATGTTTCACCTGAAGCTTTTGAGTTGAGATGTAGGGGCATTCGAATGCACAAGAGGTGGTTCTGAGATCACGGCTGCTGGACCCTCTCCCATAATTTCTCAACAGAGCTCATGTACCTATAAAGCACAAAAATGGATACTCTACAGATTATGCACATTCAGTCAATAAGTAACTAGGGTGGGTGGACCCATGAACGTCTGATCCATACTAATTCTCAGAGGTTTAGTCCTGTCTAGCTTCCTAGTTGCTTTTTAATGGAAAATCATTAAAAATCCACCAAGAAGCACACTTAAAAATACTTACAAGGTGATTCAAGGATTATGTGCTGCCTCCATACCGCCCCCTTTTGTTGACCTTATAAAACGGCATGTAAACATCGAGGACAGCAATGGTTTGTACCAGACAATTCCCACTAAGAGTGATGAAATGCCATGAAATCCTGGCACATCCAGGGAACCTGCTGTATGTGCATTCAAACCATGCATCAGCAAGGCATCCCCCACATGGGCTTCTCAGGCAGTGGACAGCTGGACACGTTGCCCTAGAAACTTAAAGGAAAAAATGAGGGGAGAGCAAGGATGGAGGCAATTCTCGACACTGACCACCTCATAAATAAATATGCGAAACTGCAATTTCTGAAGTGGACCATTGATCTGATCTGGGCCATGTTGTGTCTAGACTGGAGCAGGTGCATCTGCTTTGAAATCTGGGTAGGGTGGGAAACATACAACTGAACAATTCTTGAGAATCAATTCACTAACCTGCCATGCTGAATATGTGGCTCGAGTAGATTGGTGGTGTTTGAAGCACAGTGGAATAATCATTATATAACTTCAGCCTGTATCAAATGTCCTAATCTGCCCATGATTACAATGCTATGACACCAATGTTCCCCATCCTGGTGAGCTCCAGGTATTTTGGGCTACTACTCCCATCTAAGGCTGATGGGAGATGAACTCCACAGCTTCACAGTCCACATCTAGAAACTAATAATCAGAAGCATTTTTGTTTAGTGCTGAACAAAGTACATTAATACAGTGGTACCTTGGTTTAAGAACAGCTTAGTTTATGAACAACGTGGATTAAGAATGCTGCAAACCCCGAAGTAGGTGTTTTGGTTTGTGAACTTTGCCCTGGAATAAGAACATGTTTCGGTTCCTGTTGAGTGTGTTCCATTTGTATATTGAGTCCCCCACTGCTATGGGAAAGCACGCCTTGGTTTAAGAAGGGTTTGGTTTAAGAATGGACTTCTGGAACGGATTAAGTTCGTAAACCAAGGTACCACTGTACAGGTATATCCTAAGGGCACTTTGAGGAAAGTGGAGGAGGAACAGGGAGGATTTGGGCTGTGCTGAAAAACTAAATGCCAACTACATAGAATGTTATATACATGGTTTAATGTTTCGTGTGTCTTGTTTTTATTTGTGGATCAGTCAGGACTGGGACTACAACACGAATGGAGGAGAGTTTTGGGGTTGTTGTGGTTGCTATTGTTCTACCACTTCATCCCATACTGGAGTTTCCTCATGGAAGAGATGTCACCACTGGTGGCAATGGGAATTTCCTTCTTGTACCAAATAGCAGTTCAGTGTGAAGGAGGATTCCTTTTGGGACACCAGCATAGGAGGAAAGGGTTAAACCCCTCCCCATGAATCACAGTGCTGATCCTGACTAGGCTAATCAGCAGCTGCTATTTAAAGTATAAAAATATATATTACTACATATTAAATCACATGTTTAACATCACATGTCGTTTGACCATCAGAAAGAGAAGCTGAGCACAGCATTTTCTCTAGAATGAGACAGAGCCCAGTTCTCTGCAAGACTCCAAGGTATCATCATGACTAACACAGAGCATCCATGCATGTCTTTTGGGGATACAACTCTAACCCCCCAAACTAAAGTGCTTCTCTGAAACCTTGAGATAAAATTAATCGTGTAGTTTAAACACATCAGTTTTTCATATAAAAGGGACATGGTGGATGTGCATAAGGGAGAACATCAGTAGATAAATAGCGTTGTCTTTTGTTTTGAAGGTAGAACAGTTCACATCATATCAGAAAGCTTTATAATGAATATAAATTAGAAGCAAACTCTGTTTGCACGAGGCACATTTGTCTTCAAATAATCTGGTTATTTCTGGTTAGCTAATCAAATGGTATGGTATTTTGAATATCTGCACGGTTCTAAATTAGAGGATTCTAAATGAGTTCTGTCAGATTTTGCAAGATTAATAATTTTCAGAATTAACCATGTGTCTGTGACATTATGCAGCTTTTAATTATCATCTCATTCCATGTGTGATGAACTGAAATATATGGTTCTACAGAAGATTGTACTATGAGATGATTATGTGAAGGAATTAGATTCTATTTTCTCACTCAGGCTTAAAGTGACCACTTCTAAAATGAAAGGAAGTGCTTAAGAGAATGCTATCAGTGGTTGTTTTTTTTTTAAAGAGATGTTCTTATGTCTTGGAGAAGTCCAGGACTTCTGTTGAGGCCCATGGCCTATAGTGGTTAAGCAGCATGAAAAACAGTATTGCTTGAGTGGATCCTTCAACACGTGGGAGCCAGGATGAAAGAGATAACAGATGTTAGAAAGATAAGTGGTCAAGAAACCAAGCTAAGACCAGTTCCAAGAGAGAGCTCTGAGCAGGCAAGAATGACAGTGTCACTGAAACAAAGAAGCAGGGGAAGTTTTAGGAAGCTTATTGAGAAAGGCAGAAAGAAGCAGGAAGGGGATAAGAGGCTGCATCTGAGTTGAACTGAGGATGTGCTTTGTGACATCAGAAGAGCCCTGCTCAATCAGACCAGGCATCTACCCATTTCAGAATGCTATTTCCTACAGGAGTCAACCTGTGTCATTGTGAAGCCCATAAGCAGAACATGAATGCAATAGTACTCTCCTGTCCATGGTCCCCAGGTATTCAGAAACAGAGTGCTTCTCACACTGGAGATAATCTGTCCATCATGATCAGTATTCACTGATACCCTTATCCTGTATGAATTTGTTTAATCCTCTTTTAAAGCAGTCCAAATTGGTTGCCATCACTACATCTTGTAGTAGCAAATTCCATAGTTTATTTGTGTTCTCTGTGAAGGAGTACTTCCTTTTGTCAGTCCTGAATCTCCAAATATTCAACTTCATCAGTTTACTCTCTATTATGATAAAGGAAGAAAAGCCTCTCGCTCTACCCATTTCTTCCATACAGTGCATAATTGTAGGCACCTTTATCATGCCCTCCCAGTTACATTTTCTCTAAATTCAAAAATCTGAGAGCTTTGTAGTATTTACTTTTAGGGAAGATATTACATTCTCCTAATCATTGTGGTTGCCCTTTTCTGCACTTATTTCAGCTGTAGAATCTCTCTCTCCCTCCCTCCCTCCCTCCCTCCCTCTCTCTCTTTCTCGATGTGACAACTGCAATTGTGCATAATATTCTAAGTGCAGCTATGCCATAGATTTGTATAATGGTATGATGACACTGGCAGTTTTATTTTTGATCCTTGTCCTAATAATTCCAAGGATATTCCATTTTCTTTGTTTCACACACTGGGTTACTCTATTTATTAGGCCACTCCAACCCCAATATCTTTTATGATTAGTCACTGCCAGTTCAGACCACATCAGCCCCAATGTAATTCTGATTGATCCATCAATATTCCTTTTTTTGGCACCATGCTGTGATTTAATTCTACAAAATCTCTAGTTAAACTCAAAGGCAGACAGAGTGAAACCAAGGAAAAATAACTCAACATAAAATAAAAATCAATTTATCCAAGGCAATGCTGTTCAGCCAGTAAAGCATGGCCCATGGTCTTCTATTTTAACCCCAAAATGCCTACTTATGTAGGAGTAAGAAAACAGTGGCACTTCTGAGCAGACATTTATAAAATTGTACAACTAAGAACTAAATCAGACAAAGGTAGAAACCCCATTTGAGATATGTTACTAAGCTTCATTACAGATTATTTAATATTTAGCTGCTCCTTGATATTAAAAAATAATTTAAAATCTGTGAACAAACAAAACTAGATTTTCATGGAAAGCAATTGCCTAGAACTTTATCTCTGATATATTAGTTTTATATGATCAATGAGGGTTTGTGTGTGTGTGTGTGTGTGTGTGTGTGTGTGTGTGTATCCAAACAATTACTCACTTCCAGCAACAGATGTATTACATGGGGTTTCTGTTTATGTGTTTGAGCTGAATTACTCCAACCTTAAAAATTACAAGAATATGAATAAGATAGAAAATACATGGCTTGCTTGTTAAAAGAATAAAGTAGAAGCAACAATTTTCAGTTCAAATATTATTTTGTTTTCAAAGTTCAGAAACAGGGAGATATGAATAAACAGGAAGTAAGCAGGTCTAGTAGGGACACAGGCGGCGCTGTGGGTTAAACCACAGAGCCTAGGGCTTGCCGATCAGAAGGTTGGCGGTTTGAATCCCTGCGACGGGGTGAGCTCCCGTTGCTCGGTCCCAGCTCCTGCCAACCTAGCAGTTCGAAAGCACATCAAAGTGCAAGTAGATAAATAGGTACCGCTCCAAGTGGGAAGGTAACCGGCATTTCCGTGTGCTGCTCTGGTTCACCAGAAGCGGCTTAGTCATGCTGGCCACATGACCTGGAAGCTGTACGCTGGCTCCCTCGGCCAATAATGCGAGATGAGTGCCGCAACTCCAGAGTCGGTCATGGCTGGACCTAATGGTAGGGGTCCCTTTACCTTTAAGCAGGTCTAGTAAGTAGCCTTAGACTGACAGTGAGAACAAGCAGTTAGTTAACCAGACTGAGTCCAGTATGAAATGCAGTCCCTAAAGCAGTGTTTCCCAACCAGTGTGCCTCCAGATGTTTTGGGACTACAACTCCCATCATTCCTGACCACTGGTCTTGCTAGCTAGGGATGATGGGAGTTGTAGTCCCAAAACATTTGGAGGCACACTGGTTGGGAAACACTGCCCTAAAGGATCAAGAGAGCGGATGGTATAGGAAACACATGTGTCAGCATATTCTGAAATCAAGATCCTCGATTGTAAAACATAGCTCTTTCAGAACCCTGGACAGCTCACTTGGAGATGGCTATTTGCTCCAGTGACATCTGCTGGGAAAATTTTCAGGGTTCCTTACTTGGAATAGACAGCAGAAAGCCTGTAAGGAAAGAGGAGTCAGGTACACAAGGTAGGCTCAACAGAGATTTATTAATCATCAGACAGCGCTGAATGGTCATCCACAAGGCTATTGCCACAAGCTTGGTCTGATCCTGATACATGCCTTTAGGCTGTTCTTATATACTCTTCTTCTATCAGGTAAATGCATGCCCACATCATTTATGCATTATTATTGGCTAAAGCAATGTGTGAACAGCTTGTGGACACTCTACCTGGCCTTCCAATTGGGCACACCATATTTGGAGTTGTTTTCCACTTAGAAACTCCCGGTATCTTATTGAGGTGTCACCCTCAATCATTCCTTTTCAGCACACCCTTAATCATTCATTTTCAGCAGATTTTGGCTTGCATATTCTGCTACCTTTCCAATTCTCCTTGTTTGTGCTAACTCCTTATCGTTACATTCCAATATGTTTTCCTCCTCTTATCAATCTTCTGTTAAAGAACATAGTTGCTGAGGGCAAGGTTCTTGCTGCTTACGGACACTGCTTTGGACTCTAAGCATTAGGCAGCTATTTTGATTTTAACTACAGTGGTACCTTGGTTCTGAAACTTAATCCGTTCTGGAAGTCTGTTCCAAAACCAAAGTGTTCCAAAACCAAGGCGCGTTTTCTCATAGAAAGTAATGCAAAATGGAATAATCCGTTCCAGACTTTTAAAAACAACCCCTAAAACAGCAATTTAACATGAATTTTACTATTTAAAGAGACCACTGATCCATAAAATGAAAGCAATAATCATTGTACTGTACTATAAAATAAATAAAACATTATTGTAGATTATAATTTTTTAAAAAAATCTTACCTGCACTAATGATAGTCATTGTTTGGATGGGGGGCTTTTATCCATTTCTGCAGTCACACAATCAATCAATCAATCAATCAATCAATCAGTAGCTGAACTGGGATCCACACAGTCACAAAAACAGATTAACTGAAAAAGCCTCAAAACAAAAAAAACAAAAAATAAATAGCAAAAACAAAAGCACCAAATATAAGCTCCAAATATCACCTCAGAACACTGCAATCGGAAACGGAAGGCTTGAATTAGGGAGGGGGGGGCAAATTAGCAGCACAACAGGAAACACAGAAACAGAAGGCTTGAATTACAATGGGGGGGCACGCAAATTAGCAGGGCAACAGGAAACACAGGGGGACTCAAAATGGAGCATGTTTGGCTTCCAAGAAAAAGTTTGAACACCGGAACACCTACTTCCGGTTTTGCAGTGTTCAGGTTTCAAGTTGTTCCTGAACTAAGCTGTTTGAAAACTGAGGTACCACTGTACTTCTCTATATGTATCCATAACATTATACACCTTCTATCTCTCTCTCTCTCTCTCTAATACACATATTTCTAACTCATCTTACCTCCCTCTGAGTGAACAACAAAGTTGCTTGATGCTGGTGTGGGTAATGGTTAACGGCTGCCATCTGTTAGAACCAGTTCCTTTGGGATTGCCCTCTGGGTGAAACAAAGCTTTTGTGCTATGCCCAAAGATAATTTTTTATGTAAAAGAATGGTGGTGTACAAGAAATCTAGTTTAAGTACTTTGGTGATAAAGGCTAGAGAGAAGCTGATAACCTGTACCAAGAGTGCCATGAAGGCAAACATAATAATGCTATCAGCTATCTGTATAGCCTTTTGTTTACAGAGCTGGCAAAGACCCAGAGAATGAGTCATGAAACCTACTGGGGATACACAGATAATGTTGATTGTAACACTGGGATTTATTAATATGCATGGTACACACACAGGTTTGTTTGTTTTTACACATGCAGCCACCTTTCCTGCAAATAATTATAATCATGCACTCTCTCTTCCTCCTCCTCCATCCACCTCTGAGTTTTCTTCCTAGACCATAGGTTGTTCTTGCATCTCCATTCCACAAACACAGGTAAAAATAGGAAGGATGGAGCCCTGAGCATGGCGACAGGTGTCTCCTTGTTTAATCTAGCCACTCATTTCAGCCAGTCTACATTCATTTCTATTTACCGCATAGCAAATGGAAGTACAAAGATTACAGCCAGATTTTTTAAAACAACAGTGTTTTATAACCTCCAGAGTCCAAGGCAAATCTCTTGTTTTCCCAGTGTTTCAGAACAAACCACATTTCCCACCACACGGAGGAAGTAATACCCCTCCCCACCTCTCACTATATATAAGCATCTGGTGATTTCTGTTTCAGTGTATGTGAAGAAGTGTGCACGTACACGAAAGCTCATACCAATGACAAACTTAGTTGGTCTCTAAGGTGCTGCTGGAAGGAATTTTTTTATTTTGTTTCCACATTTTCAGATTTATCCATGGTGCCTATTCCATTTTTGAATGATTCTTAAAAGGTTCTGATGTAGGTATGGCTAGTTCAGATTTACCTTGTTTTGGCTTTCAATGCAGAAATCAAACTCATTAGCCGTAACCGTGTCAGAGGAAGCACATTTTCATTCTTTTTAATTACATGTGAAAGGCTGTCTTACATATGCAGAAATCCAAGTTTCTTATTGGATTCACCTCCTGGCAAATAGAAGGGGAAGAAATGGAGGCAGTGAGAGATTTTACTTTCTTGGGCTCCTTGATCACTGCAGATGGTGACAGCAGTCATGAAATTAAAAGACGCCTGCTTCTTGGGAGAAAAGCAATGACAAACCTAGACAGCATCCTAAAAAGCAGAGACATCACCTTGCCGACAAAGGTCCGTATAGTTAAAGCTATGGTTTTCCCAGTAGTGATGTATGGAAGTGAGAGCTGGACCATAAAGAAGGCTGATCGCCGAAGAATTGATGCTTTTGAATTATGGTGCTGGAGGAGACTCTTGAAAGTCCCATGGACTGCAAGAAGATCAAACCTATCCATTCTTAAGGAAATCAGCCCTGAGTGCTCACTGGAAGGAGGACAGATCCTGAAGCTGAGGCTCCAATACTTTGGCCACCTCATGAAAAGAGAAGAATCCTTGGAAAAGACCCTGATGTTGGGAAAGATTGAGGGCACTAGGAGAAGGGGACGACAGAGGACAAGATGGTTGGACAGTGTTCTCGAAGCTACGAACATGAGTTTGACCAAACTGCGGGAGGCAGTGCAAGACAGGAGTGCCTGGCGTGCTATGGTCCATAGGGTCACGAAGAGTCGGACACGACTAAACGACTAAACAACAACAACAAGTTTCTTATTGACTAATGGCAGTAAGATGGCTAGTGGCAGGAAGATGGCTATATCCCCAAAGAGTCAATGAGAAATACATAGAGATAAAAAGATCCATCTTATTAGATGTTAAGGTAAAGTTGCCATGTGTCGTTCTTATTCTCAGATTATTTCAGAGCAGTTGCTTCCATTGCAAGATAACTACAGTGCTGGGTTTTTGTTTTTAAATGCATGAGTTAATTTGTGAGCAATCTATGAAGCTGTGTAGGAGGTTTGGTGCACATGTTCTTTCTTGAAAGGAATGGAGAGCAGCAACACTTCGTGGTTGCTTCTGGCACATCTTTCAGAAGAAACATGTGCATTGTTAAATGCAAATAAGGGAACAAATCTCTGTTCCAATTGGACATACTGAGAAGCTGAAATGAGATGTGTGCCCCTGCAGCTAAGCAGAAAATTGTGTAGCTGTTCTCACATGATGGTGCACAGCACACTCCTTTCCTAGCACAAATCACCAATAGCTGTGTCCCAAAAAGAAATGTGCAAAACAGTCATTAATGTACTGTAGTGTGCCTATGGCAGGTGTTTCCTGAAATGTTTGGACCCTTAAGAAATCAGCATTGCTAAAGGATCCTTTAATTATTCCACTTTTCCCTCCCTCTTGTACCGTCGTGATGTTATGAAATAGGAAAGATGAAATCCTTGACAAGTTCTCACCCATCAAGGTTAATTTCTAAGTTGTGTGTGTATGTTTACAACCTCTTAAGGGAGCCTCTAGCTGCTTTGCATGCTCCTTACTTATCTCTGGAGCTGAAGAAACACTGCTTAAAAGGATTAATTTGGCAGGCACTCCAGAGACTTTGCAAGGTAAACAACTGTTTCTTTTTTGTCAATATGGCAATTAAGAATGGTAAGATTATAGAAAAGAGAGTAAATGCAGCTTTGGCTCCTACAGTAGACTGATGGCTTAGTGATACTCTTTATGTTTGATTCAATACTTTAATGGATCTCAGGAACTGCATCCAGGTCAGACAGCTAAATAACAAACAACAAGGGTCCAGGCCTTTCCTAATATCAAAGAGGGAAGTTCATTATTATTGCAGGAAACTTAATGCTTCTTTGAGGAAAGTCTTCTTATCCATGACAAAACTCGGAAATGGTGCTTCATTCAGGAACATCTCTGAGATGAGGTTCAGGTTGCACAACACTTCCTAAACCATATCATGGAACAAAGGAAGCTCCTTTATACCAGATCAGACTATTTACCTATCTAGTCCGGTGGTTCCCAAAGTGGGTGGCACCATCCCCTGAGTGGGGATTACTTAGGAGGGCACTAAGAGGCAAGGAGACAGTAAAGAGAATACTCTGGAGGTGATGAATTATTCTTATTCTTATTTATTATTATTTATACCCCACCCATCTGGCTGGGTTTCCCCCGCCACTCTGGGCAGCTTCCAACAAATACCAAAATACATTAAAATATCACAGATTACAACTTCCCTAAATAGGGCTGCCTTTAGGTGTTTTCTAAATGTCAGGTATTTATTTATCTCCTTGACCTCCGATGGGAGGGCGTTCCACAGGGTGGGCGCCACTACCGAAAAGGCCCTCTGCCTGGTTCCCTGTAGCTTTGCTTCTCGCAGTGAGGGAACTGCCAGAAGGCCCTCGGCGCTGGATCTCAGTGATGAGATGGGTCTGAATGATGGGGGTGGAGACGCTCCTTCAGGTATACTGGACCGAGGCCGTTTAGGGCTTTAAAGGTCAGCACCAACACTTTGAATTCTGCTTGGAAACGTACTTGGAGCCAATGTCTCCTGCTATTCCCAGATATTGGGAAACTGGTATCACTTTGTCAAGCTAATCCATCACATAGTGGTAGAATACTATGTGCTAGAATGCATGTGTTTCATGCAGAAGGTCTCTGGTTAAATCCTCAGCAACCCCACTGCTACTATACTGTATACACAGCATGTGTTCTATCATTCAGGTACATTAAGGGTGGAAACAGACCTTGGTAATAGCCAACTGGGAAAACAGGCATTCACTTCATAGTATACATACAATATCTTCAGTGGGGAAGTATCACTAACACAAGAGCCACTTACTCAGGTGTGTAAACCAAATAGAGAATGAGTGGAAAAAAAGGAGAAGCTGTTGTCAACTAAGAAATCATAACAGAGTATAACAGATTTTATTTCTTCCTCAATAAAGTAGAGTAGAAAGAACATTTTCTTTATGCATGACACAAATATGAAAGTTTTGAAGGACAGCAAGTCATTTGCTTGGCCAGCCCATTCATGATGTTTTTCAATTAGATCCGCCACCCAATTAAGTAGGGAGCTGCAGAGAAAGCAGAAAGATTCATGGAACCTGCACAAAAAACCCACCCTCAATCTCTCATAATTTTCATGTACTTCAGCTTATGTAGGAATGGCTGCACAGTGTCCTGAAATCACAATCCTATAGCAGAGACACAGAAATGTGATGATGTTCTAAGTTCACTTACAGCGGAGTGTTCAAAATACTTCATTCTATGCTTTTTGTTTTATCAAAGCTCAACAACCATTTCTCCCATCCCCTGGGGCATGTGCAGGTGTGTTTCCTGTGGGGAAATCATGTGGCTGGTCACTTGTGTTGTGTGTAAAGATGAAACTCATTACAACTGGAGCCCTTCAAGACACAGCTAAGAATCACTGTGAAACTGTGGTTCCCAAAACGTGATGCATTATTTGTGCGACCATCATTTTCCAATAGCCTGAACTACATCACAATATCCCTCAGGCTAGTTTGTATTTACTTTGTAATATGTGTCTTCAGAGGATGTAATCTCAAAAGTAAATTCCTAGAAGGGAAAGAGGGGTATTCCAGTAAAGCTAATATCCTTAATAGAATGGCAACCTTTACATGCACATAATGCATTAAGATATATTTAAATATCAGCATAGCATTTTTTAAAAAAACTCAAGCAATTTTCTTTTAACTCACATTGAAGTAGAAGAAAGACCCTGATAGATCAGACCAAAGGTGGCTCTAGCTTAGTATCCTCCACACATGGGACCACCCATGTCTCTGGGAAACCCATAAGTGGAATGTGAGGACAATAGTTCTCTCCTGTTACCAGAGTTAAGCAAGTTAATGCTTTAGCCCACGATAAACAAGCCATCCTATTCCCTCTGTTAGGGGGAATAAAATATGGGGGGGCAAGTAACCCCCCACCCCACATAATCAATCACATGACACAGTGCACACACAGCATTTGAATGGCACTGTTCATCAACTTTGGGGGCCTCAGCCTCCTCAGATATTTTAGTGTAGGGGCAAAGCCCCCTCAGCCCCTAGGAGTTGACTCATATGCCCTCTGTTTTAAATGCCCCAACTCATGGGATAGCATCCCCCCCACTTTTCTCTCTCTGCATTCCTCGGAGACCCTCCAAATCTACTCTGTAGGGTCCATTGATGTGTGTGTGTGTGTGTGTGCGTGCGTGCGCACACACACACACACACACACGTTCTGATAGATTCTAGCAGCTAGAGGATGGTCACCATTGGATAACCCCCATAATGCTTTACCCTTTTTCCTTGCTTTAATATGCAGTCTGCCCTATCCTTGATGACTCATGATAGACAAATTCATTTAGAAGAAAGAGAGAAAAGCTAATACAGTACTAGAAAAAAGAATCAGCATCTGAGAGCTGGTGTAGCATAGTGGTTAACAGTGTGAGCTGAAAAAGAAAACCCTCATTCAAAGCTTACATCAGCCACTACCTCATTAGTTGACCTTAAACAAGACACTATTAGGTAGTGTCAACTTTACTTCGGCAACATGTCACTGAAAATGCTGCTTTCAAGGCTGTTGTGAGAATTAACAAAATGATGTGTGTGGAGCACTTTGAGCATCTTCAGTGTGTGCTCTGTAAACCCTAAATATTATTAAGAATGTCAAGAGAAATACATTGTCTCAGAGCCAGTAGGACTCTAGCTAGAAGCAAAATCCCCCCCAAGCACAGGATGCTATTTGCTGTGGTTATGGGCAAAACAGCAAGCACAGGGTATTACTGGAATTCTGGAGCAGCAAAGAGGGATTATTTCAGATGTAGTGGAAGTGTTCCAAAGTAAGCAAATTTCTGGAGAATGCTTATAAGTCCAGTGAAGGTAATATCTGTATTTAATAATACAATGCTATGCTGATTGACTCAGAAGTAACATGAACTTTGTTTATTGGAGTATATTCCTAGGTAAGTGTTGAAAAAATTGCAGCCCTAATTTATATTTAGATCCATTGTTAATCTACTAATTTGCACCAGAAAGTGACAGTTAAGAAGAAATCTGCTGCACTGTTTCAAACATGACTAAAGGAAGACTAAAATGTTTGAAATAAGATGTTTTTTAAAAGAGCATAAAAAGGAGACTTTTCAAGGAAAATAGGGGAAAACTCTAGTTATTGCTAAACTAATTTCATATAAGCATGATAGACAAGGAAAACTAATAGTCACTTGTTATGTTTTATTAATTCCACAAAGAGAAATAATTCTCTTATTGGGAAGAATATTTCTTAGTCCGCTACAACTTATTACGCTTCTCCTTTCTAAAAGGAGTGAATAAGGTTGAATAATAAACCATTATCCAGTGCCAAAGGTAGAAAAGATGATTTGCAAAAACAAAGCAAAAATTGCAGGCTAGCGAAATTTGATAAACTCAGGAAGCAAACATTTGTGTGTGTGTATGTGTGTGGAGAATCTCCAACTGGAAGACCAAACATGACCCACCATACCTTCCCATTTGGCCCACAAGGCTATTTTGGAGAAACCACATCCAGCATGATGTCAGGTGTGTGGCAGCTAAGGGCAGGGATTAAAAGGAACAATTAAGAGATCGAAATGGGCTCCCAATTGTGCCTTTGATGGAACAGGGTGCACTGCAAACCACTCATCAGTTGATGGGCAGTACGAGTGTGCCTTCTCCTCCCTTCAAAGTGCTGCCCTTTGAAGCTGTTCCAGCTTGTTGCATTCAACCACTGGAATTTTATTCCACAAGAAAACTTGTTGTTTGGTCTGTAGGTGCAGCTTCCAGACTTTATTTCAAATAAACAGATACAAAATTGTCATGCCAAAAGTTTCTGCCCACCTACTTTGGTGAGAATTCATGGTTAAAATCTGTCTTTGAGCTACTGGAGCCAACAATGGAGACCTTAGATTACCAGTGTAGAATACATGAAGGTCAAAATGCCAACTTTTTATTAATATGAAGGGGCCTTCATGCCTAAAGAGCCTCTGGAAAACACACAGGTTGCATAGCAGTGCTGAATGTGATGGAAATCATCCACCGGAGCGGATATTACTGTAAATCCTTGTCTATGTGGCAGATTTACATCTCCTGACTTCCATAAAATCCACTGCTAATGGCACAACACCTATTAAGTGGAGATATTTCCAGGTACTGTATTTCATGGTGTTTTACTATACAGTTTACATTATTCTTGGCATTTCACTGCTCACATTATGAGGTACTCGAGAGGGGAAAATATAGTAACTTGCTCTCCCTTTTCAAGGACGAGCGTTCATTTCTGTGAAACCTTTCAGGAAATGATCCCCCTAAATATGTACACCAAAGGCTGTACACCATCAAAGGCAGAGATTTATAGAGCAGCCACCTTTTTGTTTCTTTAGAGAAGAAGAAGTAAGTAAGTTGCAATATTCTCCAGTTCAACACAAATAAAACACTTTGGAGAGAATAGCCATTGCAGAATTTATGTAGTCACTACATTATGGGCACTGGTATAAATCTTTCTTTAACTATCATGGGAGGTTATGGGGTATTGTGGACTCAGAATAACAGTTGGGATGGCAGAATGTTAGAAGGAGCTGACAGTTTAGCATCCAAAACCACAGTTAAGAGACCCTGAAATGGATCAGAGTGCTCTCTCTGAACTCCTGGCAACCTGGGCTGTTGTTTATTTCTTGGGGAAAAGACCTCATAACTTTTCACATTTGAATTTCTAGATCCTGGTCTTCACACTTTCAGTTTGACAAGATCCCTAGATTCTACACGCATAGAAGTGCATGTGCACAGGGGGGATCTGTTCACATAACCTAAAGCAGGGACCTTGCTTATTCTTCCTCTACTGGAAAGAACTTAAGTGGTGATACTTGAATGAGCCTTCTCTGTGATTGCACCCTGCACATCAAGCTTTGAGATGCCAATTGTGTAACAGATGTAAATACTGGTTTTACAAAAAAAATAAACAAATGAAGAAACTGGTATGTTTTCTGGAATTTGTTTTACGCTGCCTTTATATCTTTCGATGGAGAGCTATAAATATTTTAATAAATAAATAACTGGATTCTAATATCATTCATTAGAGCATTAGAACATCTATGTCTTTTCCCACCCTAAAAGGGGATAGACCCAACTAAAACCAAATTATGCAGTAAAAGCAAGCAGACTGCCAACGGTTGTAGAGTAGTGCTGAATACATTGTGAATGATTCTGCTTCCTTCCGTGTACTCAGTGTAACATGTGGGAAGTGCCACAAGATAACAGCACATACTCTTTAAATATACTTGTTTGCATTTTAATCTCGGATATCCAAGGGCAGATTGGATGTACTGCAATCTGAGAATTTTTAGCAGCTACATGGCTTGCACTGGGCATGGAGGAACAATTTGCAGCAAACTTTCTTGATGGGTTTATCTTCTTAAAACATCTTTAATCCTCCCTGAAATCAAATAACTCACCAGGGCATGTAATCAATGAGTCATGCCCACTAAAAAGTCATGAATCTGGATGGAATCTTTCATCTGTTAACTGACTGGCAGAGGCTGATAGTTTTGTGTTCACAGTTATTAATATCTTACTTTACACACCCCCACACATCTTGTACATTCAAATAGCTAATATAACAGGTTTGAAAGTGCAAACAGAAAATGGTGATCAGATCTTAGCCTTTAAAAAATCATTTTTATATAGATATTGTGGACCATTTTACTAATTCTCTTGGGTTTTAACAAATGTTCACCATCTGATTCCCACTTGTTTAATGTGCCTTAAGGTTAAAGGTAAAGGGACCCCTGACCATTAGGTCCAGTCATGACCAACTCTGGGGTTGTGGCGCTCATCTAGTGTTATTGGCCGAGGGAGCTGGCATACAGCTTCCAGGTCATATGGCTAGCATGACAAAGCCGCTTCTGGCGAATCTGAGCAGCACATGGAAATGCCGTTTACCTTCCCACTGTAGGTAATGTGCCTTACCATACTGTAAATCATAACAGTAGAAATTTGAGACTCCAAAAACGTGTTTCTGAACCTTTTCAGTTAGTAGATCAAAGTTTCACATGCTTTGAGGTCTGATATAACTCTGATCTAAAATAATAATAATTCAGGACTTGATCCAAGGCAACAATTTGCATGTGTGTAAAGAAAAGTGCATGTACGATTCCTTTGCTTTTCATATTCGTTACTAGATCTGCTCCCATGTACTTGTATACAATGAGCCTGACATTCAGAAATTTACAAGGGAAGCATTCCCTGGTTTGGAGATAAAGTGCCATGGAAAAGCTCTTGTTCAATTTTTTCATGCCAGGATACTGTTGAAAGGTGTCTCTAGCGCCTAGAGGCTTCTTCTTTGACTCACAGAGGGAAAAGCTAAATTTAAAACAAAGCAGTTGTTTGCTTCACAACAGAAAGCTTTGTAAGTTGGAGTGATTCCTTTGAAATGCAAGCAGCCTTCCAAGCTCGCAGAGCTGCACTGCCTTCTTCTCCGATTGCCCTTTCCCACCATGCAGGAACCAGGGCACAATCACCTCCTTCCGCAACTGCACTCAGGTTGGAGCAGCATTCAAAGGTGAACACAAACACAGAGAATAAAGGGTAGAAACAGAACTTTTGGTGACGAACTGCGGCTCTCCCTGACTTGTGTCTATCATGGCAGCTGCTTAGGAGACATGGGGTTCCAGAAGATACCTGGCCCCATGTGATGAAGGATGCATAGAATAATAAAATTGTAGAGTTGGAAGGGAGCCTGAGGGTCATCTAGTCCAACCCCCTGAAATGCAGGGCTCTCAACTTAAAGCATCCATGACAGATGGCCATTCTCTGCTTAAAAACCTCTGATGAAGGAGAGTCCACCACCTTCCGAGGGAGTCTGTTCCACTGTTGAACAGCTCTTACCACCAGATAGTTCTTCCTGGGGTTGAGTCAGACTCTCTGTTCTTGTAACTTGAATCCATTGGTTCAGGTCATACCCCCCTGGAACAGGAGAAACAAGTTTGCTCTATCTTCCATTTGACAACCCTTTAAATGTTTATAGATTACTATCATATCCACTCTCACTCTCCTGTTTTCCAGGATAAGCATACCCAGTGCCCTCAACCATTCTTTATAAGGCTTGGTTTCCAGACCCTTGATCATCTTGGTCACCCTCCTTTGCACACATTCTAATTTGTCAATGCCCTTCTTTCATTATGGACACAGTACTTTAGGTGTAGTCTGACAAGGGCTTAATGTTAAGCATTGTGTAATGTTTTCCCCTCCATTCTATTTCCACTAAGGAAAATATTACTCCTATTTTCTCTCTCTGCTCCTTTCGCCCACAAAGTGTGCCTGTAAGTTGCTTTCACTTTAGCTACACATATTTTGTTTTAGGAATGAAACATATATGCAGAATAGTAAAAACAGATGCCAGACAAATGGAATTTTGTGTTAAAAAGAAAGTGGAGGATATTCCCCAAGTGCTGTGCTCTGATATAAAAGCAAACAATATGCTTTTTGTTCTCTCTCTCTTTCATACACACCCTTTGACACACTCAGGCAACCTTCTCCAAGATTTCATCTTGTGATATATTTTTAAAAAACACACACCTCAGCAAACAGAAAGTATGTAGTAGAAGAAAAAGATTTTAAGGTCAACTCATAGATGAAGGTAGCAATAATAGTTTTTAACCTATGTGTAAACAAGATTTTGCCACAATCTGGGGGCAGGCAGGGGGAAATCACCATCACAGAGCTTTATGCAACATTGCACAGAGTTTTCACTTGCCCCTTAGGAAGGTATGCCACCAAAGCAATGAAGAACAACTGACATCCAAATAAATACCCTTTTGAGGCAAATCCATGCAAAGTTTAGGTCTGCCCCCCCCCCCACTGCCAAGACTGTATACATTTCCAGTCTACTCCAAAAATTGAAGCACATGGAGGATGAGAAAATAACTGAAGATGCCAACAGATCCAAATGCAGTGTGTCATACTTGTCCTCACCAGAGCCGTCTTTCCCATTGGTTTTACTGGCGCATTGCGCTGGGGTGCTGGGCATTTAGGGGCGCTGAGGGGCGCTCCAGCACACCCTCCAGCTGTGCCCCGTCTACCATATGGCTGGCGGGCACGCAGAGAAAAAGGTTGTGAGAAGCAAAGAAAAGGGGAGGAGAGCTTGGAGGAGACCCAATCTGCGCACGCCCCGTCGGTCTTTGTGCTGATTGTGCACACACCGGCACCGAGCGCAGGACCCTGCCCCTCATCTCTCAGCAACTTTCACTTTCCTGCCGTTGCAGGGAAGAGGCGGAGACTGGACGCAGCATCCTCGCCCGCCACGCCGAAGCAACGGCGCACCCGGAGCCTCCTCCTCTTCCCCGCCAGAGGCACCGCCCCCCAGCCCGGCCGGGATGGAGATGCGGGCGCTTGTCCCAGTTGGCGGACCTGGTGCCGCACAGAGGAAGAGGAAGGAGGGACAGGCCGTGAGCTCCCTCTGTCCCTCCCTGTCCTCTTCCTCCCCCTTTCATTGTGCGCACCCCCGGTGGCTCCTGCTTTGTGGTAGCGAAGCCAAGCCAGAGGGGAGGGCCCAGAGCAGAGAGGAAGTGGAGGGTGCGGGGAGCCGATCCAGGTCTCCTGGGTCCACTCTATTCCACACAGACACGCACCCCAATAAAGAGGGGGGGAGTGGCCCGCTCCACCAGCCCCAGCAACTATGGGAACGGGGGGTGGGGTGCTGGAGGGCTCCTTGAACCACGGCGCTGGATAGCCTTAAGACGGCCCTGGTCCTAACAGTCATGTTAGTACTGTAAAACTTAAGGCTAGCTAGGCAACATGAAAAAGTCTTTCAAATCTCATCATCTTTCTTTCAAGGTGGCTCACAGAATAAGCTAAAACAGATGCCATTTAAACCACGCAATAAATGTTTAAATATAAATATATAAAAAGTAACCCTATTAAAGAGCAGCACTGAAAACAATCAAAACCATTCTAAAAGCACGCACGAACGCACAAACACACACACAAGTACCACATTCACCCTTAGAAAACCCTGTCACAACAGACAATTAGTGGTCAAGTTTGTTTCTGTTGGAAAAAGTATCATAGCATCATAGAGTTGGAAGGGACCATCCCCTACAATGCAGAAATCTGCTGCCCAATGTGGGACTTGATCCCACGACCCTGAGATTAAGAGTCTCATGCTCTACTGACTGAGCCAACAAAAATGGTATTTGGCAATAACAAGAAATCAGAGAGGGGCCAGCCTAGAATCCCATGGCAAGGAGTTTCCACAATC